>NC_138305.1:60662500-60855000 GCF_965601325.2 Salmo salar
ACAGACTTACAGAGTAGCCCTTTATTTGTCGGTTCAAGTTATAATAGTTACTAGAGATTGCTTTCTGCTCAAGGAGAGAGCGGGTTTACCCTCATCTCTTTTCAATGTCTTAGCCCCAGATTGATATTAGCTGAATTATACAGCCATTAATTCACCATGGAAATGGTTTGGGCCCGTCCGCAGCACAGATGTGTTCCAGGGATGCAGCGCCCATTGCTGGATGGATTCATTGCCTTGGAGCCCCTCTTCCTCCTCCCAAGGTTTGGCAGCACTAGGAAGGCTGGAGGCTGGGGGACGAGCAGGGGGTGTAAATGAGGTTGAAACAACTCTATCGTTCAATGTGCCCCCCCATCCACCCCCTCCTTCCTCCTGAGACTTCCCTTGGAAAACCTTAGTCTCTAAAATCTATGACGTGTGTATTTTAAATGAATAAGGTCTACAGCTATGTTATAGAGAGACAAGGCACTTAAAGACTTCGTCAGGGTTGTCCCTTTAAAACCTTGTTTTCACATTAATATGAACCCAACGTCACGTTAGTAGATCCTGTCTTTGGTTGTCATGTCTTGTCGCAAAGCCATTAGGCTCCTCTCATAACCAGTGTTAACTGCTTTCTTTGTCTGTGATATGCAAATGTCATTTTTCCCCTTCCTTTTTTGGGGTGGAGGATGGAGGGGGGGTATGATGGGGGGAAGAGGGAAAGGCATTTGCTTACTTTGACTGTGAAATGAGCTCCTTATGTAAAGGCACCAGCTGTGGCGCTGGCCAACGTTTTATTTACCGTGACACGCTCACACCTGATTAAGAGTGGATGCTAATCGCAAGCAAATGGTTTGGCCCTGGTTCACTCACTACTCTCTAACAACTAACAACTGATTCAAGATCAGCCCTACCTTTCTCCAGTGCTATTGCTATCCTAAAATAATGAATGTGAAATGCATAATATTGGTTTGACCTATATCTATTATAGTCTTCAAGGAAAACAATTAGCTAACTAATTATTGTACATTAACCTCTATGGGCTAGGTGGGACGCTAGCGTCCCCCCCGTGGTGCACTCCATCAACAGCAGGTGCATTTCAAGAGCGGCAAATTTGAATCCAAATAAATGTCAAAATTCAAATTTTTCAAACATACAACTATTTTACACCCTTTGAAAGATAAACATCTCCTTAATCTAACCACGTTTTACGATTTCAAAAAGGTTTTACGGCGAAAGCATAAATTTAGAGTATGTTAGGACAGTACATTTACAAGAGTTGTGTGTAATGTTTTGTCAATTCAAAGACAGGGTCACCAAAACCATAAAACCAGCTAAAATGATGCACTAACCTTTTACAATCTCCATCAGATGACACTCCTAGGACATTATGTTAGACAATGCATGCATTTTTAGTTCTATCAAGTTCATATTTATATCCAAAAACAGCGTTTTACTATGGCATTGATGTTGAGGAAATCGTTTCCCTCCAATAACCGGCAGTCAAGTCAGCATCACAAATTAAATAATTAAAATTAGAAAACATTGGTAAAATATTATATTGTCATTTAAAGAATTATAGATTTACATCTCTTGAACGCAATCAACTTGCCAGATTTAAAAATAACCTTACTGGGAAATCACACTTTGCAATAATCTGAGCACTGCGCCCAGAAAAATACGCGTTGCGATACAGACTAGTCGTCATGTTGGGGAGATCTAAAATCGAAAATACTATGTAAATAATCCATTACCTTTGATTCTCTTCATCAGATGTCACTTCCAGGTATCACAGGTCCATAACGAATGTAATTTTGTTCAAAAAAGCTCATCATTTATGTCCAAAAATCTCCGTCTTGTTAGCACATGATCTAAGCCCGCCGGACTTCACTTCATGAACGAGGGGAAAAAATATATTTACGTTCGTTCAAACATGTCAAACGTTGTATAGCATAAATCATTAGGGCCTTTTTTAACCAGAACATGAATAATATTCAAGGTGGACGAATGCATACTCTTTTATAACGTATTGGAACGAGGGTACCCAACATGAACTCGCGCGCCAGGTGTCTAATGGGCCATCATCGTTCCATGGCTCTTGTTCGGTCAGATCTCCCTCCAGAAGACTCAAAACACTTTGTAAAGGCTGGTGACATCTAGTGGAAGCAATAGGAAGTGCCAAAATATTCCTCAGCCCCTGTGTTTTTCAATGGCATAGGTTTAAAGGTAATACAACACATCAGGTATCCACTTCCTGTCAGAAAATGTCTCAGGGTTTTGCCTGCCAAATGAGTTCTGTTATACTCACAGACACCATTCAAACAGTTTTAGAAACTTGAGAGTGTTTTCTATCCATATATAATAAGTATATGCATATTCTAGTTACTGGGTAGGATTAGTAACCAGATTAAATCGGGTACATTTTTTTTATCCAGCCGTGCAAATACTGCCCCCTAGCCCTAACAGGTTTTTAAGTACATGTTAATTACATGTTATTTGTATTAAAAACACATCAACTGAAATAGCAGTGGTTGTAGGTCAAGTTACCCTACCATAACTATATGACTACACATTGAGAAGCATTGCAAGGTCAGCTATTTTAATTATAATTTTCCATCCCATAAAAATGTATATTTCCTTGACGGCAGACATGTTCAGATTCAGGAGGGTCTTTCCCCCAACCACCTAAAGAAGGCCAAGCTCATGTTCTTCTATGCCCGTTACCCCAGTTCCAACATGCTCAAGATTTTCTTCTCCGACGTCAAGGTGAGCCACATCCCGGGACCCCAACCTTTTACCTCTCACATTTCCACCTCTATCATCATGAAAAGGAGTAGGATGAAGTAGGCCCTAGACGAATTTAGCTCTTTGAAGTAGAAGTTGCCCTTGGGCACTGATCTAAAATTAGATTACCCTCCCAAAATCCTAAATGGAATTATTTACCCAGTGCTTATGGTAAGGATTTGGTGAGTGTAAGCTGATCCTAGATCTGTTCCTAAGGAAAAGTGCTACATGAAGCTCATGAAAACATACTTTGGGCTGGCACTCCTCTCCATAGTTATCTACCTGTGCAGGTGTGTTCAACACTGTCTGTGTGTCTGTCCTTTGTCTTCCCAGTGGAAGTGACTGTCCTTGCCCCCGGTTACAAGTGTAAGGACAGATCACCATGCCTGGACCTTTCTTCCTTTTTTTTGCTCTGTGTTTTTCTATGCTTGTGCTCTCACCTCAGACTGCAGTTAAAAGTTGAGTGAAGCAATTACTCTTCTCACTTCTCCCGAGTTGTTCTTCCGGCATAGTGCTTTACTAATGTGAAGTGCCTGTTGTGTCTCTTGCTGCATTGCTTCTGTATGAGGATCTTTTCCCTACTAAGTCATGGCTTTATGCAAAAGAGAGAGGATGAGGAAGGTGCAATAGGTAATATTTAGAAGGGAGAGGGACGGGGGGAGCGTGGACGTTACAGCATGGCAAAGGAATGGAGAGGGAGCGATGAAGGAGGGGTAGACATGGGGTAGATGATGGGATAGCGTGCAGAAAATGGGTTATATGAGTGGTAGGGACGAGGGAGGGATAGACATAAGCTAATAATATCTTGACTAATAAGGTACAAGTTCCCAGTTGTTTTGAACGCGGCATTATTCTTAGACTTTTCTTTACATTTTACCTTGATGACCTTAGCCTACGGAATAGGCATTTTTTTTATTGCAGAACCCTGCTTAACTGACAGGTTAAAGTCTGCTTGAAAGAGCCCGCTAACCTAGCTAAACTGCTAACGTTAGCCAGCAAGCTAAAGAAGTTAGTCCCAGTTGAGTTTTCCAATGGAGCCCTCTTTGACTGGAGGGGTAAATGAAGAGTTGCAGAGCTGTTGGAGCTGTATCTAGTATGCTTTGTTTTGGGACAAACTGGATCACCCAGAGTTCCAATGCGGCAATTGTTTGCTTGCTGAGGATTATAGGCTTGAGGTGGCTTCCTTGATCACACAGGTAGCCAGCCTACGAAGAAAACTGGGGTGGAACGTTTATCTTTTCTACGCCTGTGGCTGGACTGCATTCACGCATGTTGGATGCATCTCCGTCTTGTCGTTTGTCATTATCCGACTGGCCGGTGTTGCCTGGAGGCCGGTGTTGCCAGGGGAGCCATCTTCTGCCTCTCCTCTCCCATCTTATAGCGGAGAGGAAGGAGCACTGCAAGAGGAGCATTGCAATTAACGATGGCCACATTTCACGAGCTGTGGAAGCTGAAGACAGTGGCCTGCCACAAAGCAGCCTACACTCCCAACGAGTGGCCTGGAGCCGATATAAACAACGAATAGTTTCACCATGCTGGAGCCTGCACCTTCATCGCTGGGAGTACCTGTGTGTGCAGCCGTCGTGCCTACTCATACTCCTTCCCCTACGATTTCAAAGTCGACGTCGGCAACCTTCCATCCCTGCTCTAGATCGAGGCCTGCACGATCCTGTGAAGTGTTACCAACCCTTAGGAAAGTTAAGTAAAATATGGTGTTTGACCAGATACAATGCTATTTTACAGTAAAGAAATTGACATCAGACTTTCAGCACGCCTATAGGGAAGGACATTCAACAAGCACAGCATTTACACAAATTACTGATGATTGGCTGAGACAAATGGACGATAAAAAGATTGTGGGGGCTGTTTTGCTAGACTTCAGTGTGGCTTTTGACATTATCGATCGTAGTCTGCTTCTTGAAAAAACATATGTTATGGCTTTACACCTCCTGCTATATTGAGGATAAAGTGTTACCTGTCTAACAGAACACAGAGGGTGTTCTTTAATGGAGACTCTCCAAAATAATCCAGGTAGAATCAGGAATTCCCCAGGGCAGCTGTCTAGGCCCCTTACTTTTTTAAATCTACTAACGACATGCCACTGGCTTTGAGTAAAGCCTGTGTGTCTATGTATGCAGATGACTCAACACTATACACGTCAGCTACTACAGCAACTGAAATGACAGTAACACTTAACAAAGAGCTGCAGTTAGTTTCAGAATGGGTGGCAAGGAATAAGTTTGTCCTAAATATTGAAAAAACTAAAAGCATTGTATTTGGGACAAATCATTCACTAAACCCTAAACCTCAACTAAATCTTGTAATAATTAATGTGGAAATTAACCAAGTTGAGGTGACTAAACTGCTTGGAGCAACCCTGGGTTGTAAACTGTCATGGTCAAAACATATTGATGCAACAGTAGCTAAGATGGGGAGAAGTCTGTCCATGATAAAGCGCTGCTCTACCTTCTTAACAGCACTATCAACAAGGCATGTCCTACAGGCTCTAGTTTAGTCGCACCTGGACTACTGTTCAGTCGTGTGTTCAGGTGCCACAAAGAGGGACTTAGGAAAATTGCAATTGGCTCAGAACAGGGCAACACAGGTGGCCCTTGGATGTACACAGAGAGAAAACATTAATAATATGCATCACTACTTGTATTTGTGAGAGGTATTGACATGTTGAAAGCACCGAGCTGTTTGTTAAACGACTAACACACAGCTCAGACACTCATGCATACCCCACAAGACATACCACCAGAGGTATTGGCAGCAGCTAATGGAGATCCATAGTGAATACAAATACTAAATCGAATGAACGTGGGAAGTGGGTTGGCCCGACAATGGCATGACGCTGCGCCGTCTTGGCACTTGTTTACTAGGGATGGTGGAAGAACGTTCTGACTACTGACCTGATAGGTAAATGTTGTGACAGTTGAAACATAAAATGATTGTTGTTTTCGCTGCAACAGTTTAGCATTACGCTATCCTTACACTACTACCCATGATTGATTAACTTGTGTGTTTTGACATGGTTCAGTTAGCCATCAGTATTGATCGCCAATTACCAGCTTCTCTGTTTTGACAAATGCCCAGACAGGTCGTACATAAGTTATTGTTATGGTGTGATGGATGAACAATAAGCTAAACACAATCTTAGCGTTATGTCTGGTTTCCATATTTCAAAATATGAAGTTGATGTGATGTCAGAGACAGTAAATGTCAATGTTGTTTTAAAATGTTGGGGTCATAAATTAACTCTAAATCCACAAACAAGGATGTCCCAAACTGATGCTGTTGTGAAAATCTTTCTCTCTTTCTCTCTCTTTCTCTCTCTTTTCATGAAAGCTCTTGTTTTGGACACTCTCACTGCCCCCACAACCCTCTTTCCCTCTCTCGCTTTCTCTCTCTCTCGCTCTTTCTCTTTCACTTCATCTCTTTATCTCTCCTTCTGTCAGGCCTTTGTGTGTATTCGGCACACTGGCCTCAGTATTTGTGCAAGTCGTGCTGTGGAGTGGATGAGGTCAGGAGGTTTTTCCTTTTACATGTCATTCCTTGTCTTTTCTTTTTTTGCTGATGGTGTGGCATGCTCCCCCCGCGCTACGAAAAGCCAGGCGCTGGATTTCAGGGCTGGTTTGTGTAGAGTCAGCCAATAGACAACGAGAGATTATCTCCCACAATTCACCCCTGCAAAAACAGGAAGCGGTAGAAAGCCCTGATGACTGTGGATGGGCTTTAGTCAGAGAGGGACGGGCCGCTTCTCTTTCTGCTCCTCTTGTTGTTTTTCAAATAGCTTGTTGGTCTGAGGTCATGTGTATGGATTCTTCCTCCTCTGCATTGTTTGGCAGGCAGGGAGCTAGATGGACGCAGAGCAGAGTGTACCTGTTTGTCTGTCCAGAGCAGAGATGCTGGGTGACTTTGACTTTACTGTCAATGTCATCACAATGTGCAGGAGACACCGTGTTGGTGTGTCTCTCTCCTTTAAGGTCTTGCAGTCTGCTGTATTTGTGATGTCATACTACAACGATCACTGATAATACAGAATGGGGATTTAACATGATTTAACATGACCTAAGTTTACTCAGCAGCTTTCTAAAATATTACTGGATAAGATTATGACATGTACAATACATGACCAACAATATGTGGACATCTGCTTGTCGAAAATCTCATTCCAAAATCATGGGTATTAATATGGAGTTGGTCCCCCTTTTGCTGTCCCAACAGCCTCCACTCTTCTAGGAAGGCTTTTCACGAGATGTTGGAACACTGCTGCAGGGACTTGCTTTCATTCAGCCACAACAGCATTAGTGAGGTTGGGCACTGATGTTGGGTGATTAGGCCTGGCTCGCAGTTGATGTTCCAATTCATCCCAAAGGTGTTCGATGGGGTTGAGGTCAGGGCTCTGTGCAGGCCAGTCAAGTTCTAATAAACTGTTTATGTATGGACCTCGCATTGTGCATGGGGGCATTGTCATGCTGAAACAGGAAGCAACCTTTTTCCAAACTGTTGCCACAATGTTGGAAGCACAGAATGGTCTACAATGTTATTGTATGCTGTTGTAACGGTTGCCTTTAGAGAGAGCGGACCAAAACGCAGCGGAGTTAGTGTTCGTCATATATTTAATTACGGCAAGAACACTATACAATAAACAGACAACCAAAACAGTCCTGTCACGTTTAACTTCTCTAGGGCCGGCGGGACGAAATCGTCCCACCTACGTAACAGCCAGTGGAATCCTGTGGCGCGTTATTCAAATACCTTAGAAATGCTATTACTTCAATTTCTCAAACATATGACTATTTTACACCATTTTAAAGACAAGACTCTCGTTAATCTAACCACACTGTCCGATTTCAAAAAGGCTTTACAACGAAAGCAAAACATTAGATTATGTCAGCAGAGTACCCAGCCAGAAATAATCAGACACCCATTTTTCAAGCTAGCATATAATGTCACAAAAACCCAGAAGACAGCTAAATGCAGCACTAACCTTTGATGATCTTCATCAGATGACACACCTAGGACATTATGTTATACAATACATGCATGTTTTGTTCAATCAAGTTCATATTTATATCAAAAACCAGCTTTTTACATTAGCATGTGACGTTCAGAACTAGCATACCCCCCGCAAACTTCCGGTGAATTTACAAAAAATGTACTAAATTACTCACGATAAACGTTCACAAAAAGCATAACAATTATTTTAAGAATTATAGATACAGAACTCCTCTATGCACTCCATATGTCCGATTTTAACCTCTTACATCTAGACGTTCCGCTAGCGGAACACCTGCTCCAATATCCAATGATAGGCGTGGCGCGAATTACAAATTCCTCAAAAATACAAAAACTTCAATTTTTCAAACATATGACTATTTCACAGCATTTTAAAGATAAGGTTCTCCTTTATCTAACCACACTGTCCGATTTCAAAAAGGCTTTACAGCGAAAGCAAAACATTAGATTATGTCAGCAGAGTACCAAGCCAGAAATAATCAGACACCCATTTTTCAAGCTAGCATATAATGTCACAAAAACCCAGAAGACATCTAAATGCAGCACTAACCTTTGATGATCTTCATCAGATGACACACCTAGGACATTATGTTCTACAATACATGCATGTTTTGTTCAATCAAGTTCATATTTAAATCAAAAAACAGCTTTTTACATTAGCATGTGACGTTCAGAACTAGCATACCCCCCGCAAACTTACGGGGAATTTGCTAACAATTTACTAAATTACTCACGATAAACGTTTACAAAAAGCATAACAATTTTTTAAAGAATTATAGATACATAACTCCTCTATTCACTCGATATGTCCGATTTTAAAATAGCTTTTTGGTGAAAGCACATTTTGCAATATTCTAAGTACATAGCCCAGGCATCACAGGCTAGCTATTTAGACACCCGGCAAGTTTAGCACTCACCAATATCAGATTTACTATTATAAAA
This sequence comes from Salmo salar, assembly GCF_965601325.2. NCBI lineage: Eukaryota > Metazoa > Chordata > Actinopteri > Salmoniformes > Salmonidae > Salmo > Salmo salar. The sequence goes on from NC_138305.1 coordinate 60,671,225, forward strand.
GTTTGATTACCTTTTGTTGTCTTCGTCAGAATGCACTCCCAGGAGTGCTACTTCAATAACAAATGTTGGTTTGGTCCAAAATAATCCATCGTTATATCCGAATAGCGGCGTTTTGTTCGTGCTTCCCAGACACTATCCGAATGGTAAAGAAGTGTCGCGCGCATTGCGCAATTCGTGACAAAAAAAATCTAAATATTCCATTACCGTACTACGAAGCATGTCAACCGCTGTTTAAAATCCATTTTTATGCCATTTTTCTCGTAAAAAAGCGATAATATTCCGACCGGGAATGTCCATTTAGCTAAACAGAGGAATGAAAACAAACCTTTCGGTCGACGCGGGCACGAGCCTGAGTCTCACAGTACTGTAACCAGCCACTACCCAAACACGCTACTTTTTTTCAGCCAGAGCCTGCAAAGCCACGATTCCGCTTTTTGCCGCCTTCTGAGACCCTATGGCAGCCGTAGGAAGTGTCACGGGACAGCTAAGATCCTCACTCTTCAATAAACAGCGACAAGAAGAACGACACCTTGTCAGACAGGCCACTTCCTGTAAAGGAATCTTCTCAGGTTTTTGCCTGCCATATGAGTTCTGTTATACTCACAGACACCATTCAAACAGTTTTAGAAACTTTAGGGTGTTTTCTATCCAAAGCCAATAATTATATGCATATTCTAGTTACTGGGCAGGAGTAGTAACCAGATTAAATCGGGTACGTTTTTATCCGGCCGTGTCAATACTGCCCCCTACCCCCAACAGGTTAACACAGTAACACGAACAGAAACAATTACCCACAAAACCCCAACGGAAAAACATGCACTTATGTGTGACTCCCAATCAACAGCAACGAACTTCAGCTGTGCCTGATTTGGGAGCCACACACGGCCCAAAAGAAAGAAATATATATATATAGTGAATGTCCCTGTTGTCTTATAGAAAATGAATAGGATTTTGTTTCGGTGTTGAAAAGAGCGTAATCGTTGAGACTTGAGTGTTTTCCTTCTCTGGCGCTGTGTGCATAGTTTTATGTAGGTTGCATGGTAGGGAAGCGTGTGTGTGTTTTGTTCCTTTGTTGTTAACGCTTAAGGTTGACCTTTTGCAGGCTCTCGAGTGTGAGTGTGAGAAATACGCTCTCGCCGTTCCTCTCTCGTCCCCCTCTTAGCTAATCACGCCTACACATACAGGCACACACACACACTCCAACAGGCCATGTACATCTCATGTCTCTCTTGGCTGACCCCTGCCAGCTCAGATTTAAGAGTCCCGGTGATGTGTTGCTTTGAAATAGTTCCCCCGACAGAACACTGACAGACCACTGAAAACTCTGGTCCTTAGCTGATATCAGGGGATCTTTATCCCCCCACAAGCAACTTAATGAAACAAGAATGGGACCTGATTTGTTGTAGCAACAAGGACTTTTAGTAGACACACTTATATTGAATCTCTCTCTTTCTCTCTCTGTATACATGTAACGTGTGATTAAACCACATATCATCCTCGTACAGTAGATATTCCATACAGTAGATTTAAACATGCATTGTGTCAGATAGATGTTGAGGTATAAAGCCTAGCCTGTATAATGAAGCAATCCCTGTCCAAAGTGACAAATCTATCAGTTAGAGGGCTGGAGTGACACTAAAGGTCTCCAGTGTGAGTGATGGCATTTCTTTCACTGACTTTAATCTCAGTATGCAGCCCTCAATCACACACACACACACACACACACACACACACACACACACACACACACACACACACACACACACACACACACACACACACACACACACACACACACACACACACACACACACACACACACACACACACACACACACACACACCACACACACTCACTCACACGCACACACAGGTACCTCTCACTCCAACCCATCCAAGAGAGAGTGATGTGCCTGAGTAGTGACGTATCTGTGATAGTGAACTCGCAAATGTATGTGCATGAGTGTGTGTGTCTTAGAGTCTGTGTTGTGGACGTTGGTTCTTGCCTGTGTACAATAATAGCCCCTGTGTGTGTGTGTAATTGTAAGAGTCAGTAGTTTGTTTGTTTGACACTTCGATGTCATGAGCCTTGCTTGCTGACAGCTCACGTTCCTATGCTGCCCTGGTCTATTGTCCAGCCCTGCAGTTCTCTACACACCCCTCTCCCTCCCCCCTCCTAACTCTAACCCGCCCGCTGTTCTGCTAACCCTGCACTTTAGGCCTCGTCGCCCCCCCCCCCCTTTCGCCACCCGACCATGCCAAACAATGTCAGGCGGACATACTCTTTCAGTCCTCCCCCCATTATGTCATCCACAGACCATCCCAGAAAAGAATGACCCCTCCTTTCCCCCCCTCCAGTCACTTTCTCTCTCATCCTCTCCCTCTCTCACTTTATCGCTCCCTTTTTTGCTCTCTCCTTCCTCTCTGTTCCAGCCCATGCCTAGCTCAAATGAGGCCGTGTGTGGGCCTGCGCTAGTGTGTGTGCATGTGTGTGTGTGTGTCGGCCCGGATCAGATGAGAATGTGTTCTGGAACAATAGCCAGAGCCTAATCTCCATGTCAAAACCGCTCTCCCTCCCCAGCGAGTGTCTGCTCAGCATTTAGTAACGTTTTGTCTCCTATTCTAACAGAATCACAAAAAGAGCAGAAAGGAGGGGTGGAGGGTGAGCGTGGGGGAGTTGGTGTAGGGGCGGGGCAGGGCAGGGATTGGGGGATAGGGGGGTGTAAGGCTTTTAGGGGAGGGGGAAGGGCTGAGGAATGAGTTAAATGATTTTGGGGGGCTGAGGGCTGAGGTAAAGGGTTTTGAGGGATGCGTGCATGTGTGTGTGTGCATGTGTGTGCGTATGTGAGTGTGACTGTCCAGGCTGGGGACTGTGCTGGGCCCTGAGGTCCTTATCTCCCCGTCTGGCTGTTTGGACAATGTGTTTTCAGTAGCGAGGCAAAACGGAAGACAGCTCCAGCGCCACTAGGTCTTTAATAGGTTTATGTCCTATTGAATCCATCCAGCCACACAGATCAGATAGCCAGACCTTCTCAGCACTCATCATCTCTCTCTCTATCCCTCTCTCTCTCACTCTTTTTTTTCTTTTCCCACTTTCTTTTCTTTTCTTGTAGCCTGAGAGGGGTGGAGAGGCAGGGTGCAGTGCAGGGTAAATGGTGAATGGGGTTAAGTACATGTTTGAGCCCCCTGCGGGCAAGGGAGCTTTAGATGATGACTTAATCGTTTTCCTGGTCAATTATGTGTTTGTGGTCGCTCCCCTCCCAGCCCCGGTTATGATAGGGGGGAGGTCCGGTCCCCCAGGGAAAAGAGTAGCAGACACACGCTCGCTCTTTTTTTCCTCTCTCCCTCTGTCTTACTTTATGTCTCTCTTTATTATCTTCTCTCTCTCAGTCCTGCTGTGGTCTTTCTCTCTCTTGTCTTGTATCTCTCTCTCTCTGTTATCATCCTGCCTCCAGACTCCCTGATGTGATATGAATCCCCCTATGCCCCCTTAACTACACTCAACATTGATGTCTTCATCACAGAGCCCAGAAAGCCTTAAAACAATTGGTTCTGTACAAGAATGTGGCCCTATATACTTTATAATGTCAAATAAAATAAAATCCAATATTATCAGTGTTGGTATTATCATAATGTCAATTAATTTTAAATAAATAACCATAATTTATTCTATAATTATTTTCAGAATTATGATAATTATTACTCAAAATCTCTCTGAGCCTTTATCTCTCACAGTTTAACTACCAGAGTTGGGCTCAATTCAGAATTGAATTGAGAATGCCTCCTAAATTCCAATTCAATTCTTGAATTTGAATTGAATTTGATGTAGTAAAAGGGATACAGAATCACAATTTGAATTAAAGGAAATAGAATTGAATTCACTTAAACTCATTGAAATTCAAATGCCTCTTCTATTTTATATTAGGTCTAGTCTATACAAATAAACATCTTGTACAATTTTCAGGACAAACTCTTCAAATGAATGATCAAGAAAAACAAAACCTGTATGCAAATATTATCCTAAGTTGTTATATTTCATTAATCACCTACATTTTGTGTAATACGGGGTAAATACTACATTTCCCAGAATGCATTAGTTTAACCTAAAATACATAATTAGAAAATCAAGACAAAATGGCTGCTTGCCACAAAAAGCTTAGAGATGTGATCTGAATAATGTTACTTACCACCCTCATTCACTAACAGGGCTTTGGATGCAAGGACTATTGGGCCCAACTGCTGTCATTAGCTACATGTTAAGCATCCAGCTGAGTTATAGGGGGGGGTTATAGTGGGAATGATCAGTAGTTCTAAGCTCATGAGGCATAAACAGTATGAATGATATTCTCCAAGAATCAATGGGTTTACATTATATCCAAAAAGTAAATTGCACCAAACAAAATCTTTGCACCAATCACGGATTGTGGCTTTAGAATACATAACACAATAAGGTTGTGTCTAATATAACTGCATTGTTTGTCGAGAAAATATAATTGCCTTTCCACACACTAAGGTTAAAAGACTATATGAACATTGTTTCTAAGTGATATGTTCTTTGGTGCTAGAGAAAAGTGATATGTTCTTTGGTGTCTGGAAGTGTGACCTGTTAGATTCAATGAATCACTCATGTTCAATGACTGAGTGGAATTTCGTTGAATTGCACTGAATTAAATTCTACTTCCTGTCACAAACTCAAATTCAAATTCTACATCCTATGAGGTGTGGCCATTCAATTCAAATTTCAACTTATGAGTTGAATTGAGGTTAATTCCAAAATTCTGAATTGATCCCAATCCTGTTTACGACTATAGTGTGTATAATACATTCTAACAGTATTATCATATAATCCTTATTATTAAAGCCTCTCTCCTCTCCCATAGTTTAACCGCTGCATCACGTCCCAGCTCATCAAGTGGTTCAGTAACTTCCGGGAGTTCTACTACATCCAGATGGAGAAGTTTGCCCGGCAGGCTATCAACGACGGTGTCACCGGAGTGGAGGAGATGAGTGTCAGCCGCGACTGTGAGCTCTACCGAGCCCTCAACATGCACTACAACAAGGCCAATGACTTTGAGGTAGAACCGCTTTTAGTGCGACACCCATTTACTGCTGTGCGATCATAGCCTCGCCTGAATACTAATGTGATGCACAGCTTAATAAGGCTAATGTTGTTGAGGTAGGACACCATTAAGTGCGACACTTATTCAGTACTACTCACTACTGATCAGCTCACTCAGTATTTGTTTTTTATGTACAACAAAAGTGTCCTGAGACCAAACATACAGTATACATACACTACCTAGAAAGGGTGAGTTTCCCTTAGTGGACTAGTTAGATTTCTTTGACAATTTAAAACACAATACAACCACACGTGCATGGATTTAAAATCAACAAGGATGAATTGTGGTCCTCTTAAATAAATAGTTAAGAAATGAACAAACATAAACATACTGGGTCCATACTTCAGAACATTAGAAAAAGTTTACAATTTAGCCTGGACCTCATTGGCATCAGCCAATTACAATTGTCGACGTCGTTGCACGTGATAGAACGTTACATTGGAGCTGGTCCCACCAGATAACCTGGCACACGTTAGGCCCATGGTAACCTCACTAGCTGACAATTATACTTTTATTCTACTTGGTCTGTCTCAAGTGTAGAGTGCCAATATTTCAAGATGATGCATCCTTGACTAGGCTACGAGCTACTAACGTTAGAAGTTTTCACATATATGACAAAATCCCATGTTTTTGCACATCCGTTTCAGATATACTGTACATGTGCTTTTAAGGCAGAAAGATAAAGTAGGTCTATACAACATTTAAGTTGTCATATACTGTCTTCATCATTGCTTCATTGACAGGGCACATTAACTGTGGGTTTGAGCCCCCCTCGCGTCAAGCATTTTTGTTAAGGAAAACACTGTTGGTCCTTGATCCTTGATTAAAATAACCCATATGTGACAAAGTGGATGATTATTATTATGCATATAAAACATTTATGTAATATAGCCTATAGTAGCAACGATTATTTATGTAGCAGTGCCAGTACCTACTGTATGTGTTGGTCTGCAAGAGGGACTCCAACAAGAAGCTCCTCATTAAATGTATTCGTAATCTTAATTTAAAAGGTTTTCGCTACACTTTTCTTCTCAACACACTCAAAAACTATGAACTTATGAACGTAATTATACATTTCAAAGGGGGGATCATGTGGGATTCGCACCCTTGCCACAATCTGCGACAAATACGAGGAGCTAACCACTGGGCACAGACATCAGTTCAACGTCTAGTTTTGATTTACATGTGGTTGAGTTCTGAACTAATGTGAATTCAATGTGAATCAACAAAAAAGTTCAAATTGTTATTGGATTTAGGTTAAAAGTTGGGTGAAAATAATATGAAATGCCCTTACGGTGATGACTTTTTGCAAATTCAGTTTTTCACGTTGATTCAACGTCATCACATAATTTTTGGGGGGTTGAAATAACGTGGAAACAATGTTGATTCAACACATTTTTGCCCAGAGGGTAGGGGCTCTACACTGAGGTGTATGACCAATCAGTCGAACAGCTAACATAGCTTTTGACCACGTGCAACTACGTCAAAGATTTGAATTGGCTGATCCGTATTTTGAGACGGAGATCCAGGTTAAACTTAAACTTTTTCTAATGTTTGCAAGTATGACCTAGTATGCCTAGGCTACACAGTAGACCTAGCCTACTAGGCATACTTGGGTTACACATATAACACATAACAAAACAAAGGACAGGACTACATTGTCATAGTCTAGAGCAGGCCTCCCTCAGTAGATCAGCGATCTCAGGCTCCTAAATTGAGTTAGATGATGGTGATGGAGTTGATGCCAGATGATGGTGATGGAGTTGGCTTGCTGACCCTGATGTCGCCCTCCACTCAGCCTCTCTGTAGCCTGGACTTGATAGTCCTCCACAACTAACGTGTAACACCTACTTGGGTGATTCCTCTGCTGCTGCTACAGCGCTAACAGCCCAGCACACATCAGTCCAGAGCAGTCGTCATCCTCCCTATGAGCTCTCTGCCATTTCAGTAATGCAGTCAGGTTTCATTGATCAAGAAGCACCCAGTGCTGAGATGCATATTTTAAATGCAATAAATAGCTAGCTAGCCGAACCAGACAAGTCAACCTGCAATCAGTCCTGCAACTCCGTGGCTTATCAAAAACAAAAAACGCTAATTAAAAAACACCCTCTTGTGTTCCCTGAGAGAGAACTACAGTAAGGGTGTTCTAAAGGCTTATGAAACATGGCAGAACGTCAAGTCCAGCACAATATGCCTTCAATGTCAGCTGACAACAGTCCTTTAAAAGTCTGCAGCTAAGAATGGCCTGAAGTAGTGGGTGTGTGTGTTTTGTTGTTGCCGCATTTCCCAGTGTCCTGCTCACCTCGAAGGGTACAGCCGTCCCTTGGACCGGCCGCCGTGCTGGCAAAGCACTTCTCCAGTGTGTGTGTGTGTGCGCATGGGTGTGTGTTTGTGTGTCACTTTCAGGAGGGAAAATCTCACTGTTGTCAAGGTTAAGCGTCCCACTGTTTTTGCAAAAGGAAGAGGGAGAGAGAGAAAAAAGACAGGCAGAGAGGAAGATGGATAGATAGGGGAGTGATGTAGGGGGAGAGCGGGGGAATAGAGAGAAGATGGAAAGGGGGAGAAAAAGGGCAGAGAGAGGGAGAATGAAGGATAAGAGGAGAGAAAGACAACGCTTTGTGGAGAGTGCCCTTGTGGTAGGGGAATTCTGCAGCGCTCACATTTAAAGTGCCTCTCTCTCCCTCTCCTATGTCCGTTATGTGTCTGTTGGGGCTCTTCTTCTCTCCTCACACCCACACCCACACACACACACATAAACACACACACACCTCCCCCATACACTCTTGGCCCTCTTTGGGATTTGAACTACTCTAGGAGGAACAGAAGCACTTCCATATGAAGTCATAAGGCCAAAATGTACAGCATAACAGCAACCCAAGTTCCCCAACTCAAATCAGACAAGACAGACCAGGCATTCTTCTCCTGTACCAGGAAACTAGCCTTGGCCTGGCTTAGGAAACTCTCAATTTACATACATGAATGTAGAAATTTGCAAGCAGACAGAGAGAGGGAGAGGGAGAGAGAGGGAGAGAAAGAGATGGTGCAGGTGCAGGTGAATAAGTCTTCTATTGACTGAGGAGCTGGTACGGGGGTGTGGGGGAGGAGGGTGTAGACGTTTTGCATATTAAGGTTTTTCGCGGCAGGTGTCTGGGAGATATAAGAGCTGATTACAGAGGAGCACAAGAAAAATTTGCCCAGCGATGCAAATACACCACCCCGACACAAACGAACTGCCTTGGCCAGTGTGAAGTCTGCCAGTGCATGCGTGTTTTGTCTGTCTGGGTGTGTGTGTGTGTGTGTGTGTGTGTGTGTGTGTGTGTGTGTGTGTGTGTGTGTGTGTGTGTGCGTGCCTTGTGAGTCAGAGATGTGAAGTGTAGATAGAAATATACTGGATTTGTATCTAGATGCCCCCAAGGAGGAGAAGGAAGGGAAGTGATCTATAGAAAAGGGCCTTGGGTGCATCTAGATACACATCCAGTATATTTCCATCTACACCTTACATCTCTGACTCACAAGACACACACACACACACACACACACACACACAGGTCTGTGTTTTTTCTTGTTTGATGATATTCTGCTCTGTCACTGTGCTCCACTAATACACGCCCGTCTCCCTCTGAGCTCTTCTTTTGTAGTTATTGTTTCCTCTTCTCTTTCATTTCTCTCCCCTCTTTCTTTCTCTCTTCCTTCTGTTGCCTCTCTCCTTCTGTTTTCCCCCCATTAGGAAGTTTTTATTGCATAATTGCCACATTCCTTCTGGCACAGTGAATACCAGCTGTAATTAAAGAACCTGTGTTAATTACCTGCCCCAGCTCTCTCTCTCGCTATCCATTTTTTCTCAGCCCTCTCTCTTTCTTTCTTCCCCTCTTCTCTCTTCCATATCTCTTCTCTTTCGCCCCATCATCAAGATACCCCGTCTAACCCCCGTCCTCCTCCCAGATTTGTTCTAACCGTAAAAGTCAAACTCCCCCATTCATAAGGCAACTTTCCTTTCTGTGCTTCCCTGACACCCCAAAACATCAAAACGCTTTCTCTTCCTCTCTTTCTTTCTCTCTGCCGCCCTCTCTTCTATATCTCTCAATTTCCTATCCCCCTTTCATAAGGCTGAATGGTGGGGGGTGATAAATGGAATGGTGGGAGAAAAAGTGTCAGAAAATAGAGACAGAGAGAGTAGGGGTGGGGGGTGATGAAGATACATTTTTATGATGGCTCAGGGAACATCTCATATTTCCATAAGAGGGACTAGGCCAAATTTCCATTGTCAGTGGCCTCCCTCCCACATCACACACACACGCACGGGGACACACCCTACAGAGCATTTAAAGGAGGAAGTCCCTATGATCTCTGTCTTTAGAGAGTGAAGTACCAATGACAGCACACACACACACACACTCATCCTCAAGGTATCATGTGTCCACCCTTACCAGCTACTCCCTCGTATTGGAAAGACGTCTCTCACTACTTTTGTCTCTTTTCCTCTTTTGTCTATCCATCCGTCTGTCATCCCTCTGTTTGAATTGATACGGCCCTCCCACGGTTTGTACTCTCTCATAGCCAAGGGGTTTTCTGTTCATCAACGACAAAATCCCCAAGTTATAGAAAACTTTATTGTCCGTTCAAGTGAAACTTGGCTTTACCTCTTTCCTCTAAATCGCTCCTTCCTTCTCTTCTCCCTTGTATCCATCCCTATCTCTTCTCCATCTCTCCTCTCCAGTCCCTGTCCATTAATGGTGCCTTAAGAGAGGCTAAGACCAGATGCTGTCTTGAGACCTTGGGACTATAAGGTTTTATCTGCACAAAGCATAGTTCTGAGATATTGAGCATTACAGTTTTCAAATTCCAGATCTCAGAAAGGTTTTGTAGTGAATTCTTCTTTCATAGCCCATTAGGGTCATCTGTCGCAGCGGCCGGCTGTGACAGAGCCTGGACTCGAACCAGGATCTCTAGTGGCAGAGCTAGCACTGCGATGCAGTGCCTTAGACCACTGCACCACTCGGGAGCCCCCCCCCCCCTTCCTTCTTTCTAGTCTCATCATCAACTATATTAATACATTTTCATCTCACATTTTTTTAAGCAATAGTTCCCTAACATGACAAATACACTATATCCTTGCTAAAGCTTAGCTCTGGATGAGTAAACTGATATATTGGTCTGGTCTCTGACACCCAAAGTCAATCAATTACTTGCTAGTTGTCAATACAATGTGGTAAGTTTATAATTTTTGTGAATACCCCTTCGATGGGGGTTTTCATATTGACATAAAACTAGACAAAATGCCTCTCCTAAGACACCTGTATTTATTTGTTTCTACCATAAAGAGCATAAAAAGCATTCTTCTCAAAAAGTGGTTAAAAAAAATCTAAGTATTTTAAAAGAGGACCAGAACCTATGATATGAATAATCAAAGACTTGGGACTGTAAGGTTCTATCTGCAAAATGTAGTTTTGAGATTATGAGTATTTTTCAAGTCCCAGATGTCAGAAATGTTTTGTGATGCCTTCCTCTTTCATGACTCAATAAGTATATCACTTTACATACAATTATGTTGGATTGACAACCCAGCATTGTGCGATTGGATTGCAGATGGAATCTTTTAGCTCCAAGTTAAAAGGTGTTTGCACCGATTTCATTTTTTTTTTTCATCTTTCATTTACTCAAAACTCTCACATGTAAAGGACCACCTAAATAGCACTCTATGTGAATAACACATTTTTGACAAACATGTCAGACTTATAGTCCCAAGGTCAGGGTCGCTCCAACTGCCGTGCCCCATAGCACTGCTTAAGCTTCACATCTCCTTCCCCTTTGCTCCCTCACTCTCCTCTCCTCCTCCCTCTTGGGTCCACATTTGCTCTCTTCCAGGAGGGTAATGCCTGTCCTCTTCCCTTCTGTCGGTCTCATTCCTCTCTGATACACAGCGGGTGTGTTTGGTGTGGTGTGTGTGTGTGGTGTGGTGTGTTTGTGTGTGTGGGTCATCTCCCTGACCTGCATTTAACCCTGGGGGCTGTGGGGTTGAAAGGTCATGTCCAGTGGACACAGAGCAGACACACACAGGTGTAGTGTCTTCAATAAAAGCCTTTGTGTGTGTGTGTGTGTGTGTGTGTGTGTGTGTGTGTGTGTGTGTGTGTGTGTGTGTGTGTGTGTGTGTGTGTGTGTGTGTGTGTGTGTGTGTGTGTGTGTGTGTGTGTGTGTGTGTGTGTGTGTGTGTGTGAAAAAGAAATAGACAGATACAAAGAGAGAGAGAAATTTGACATGTTTTTGGCAGGCATACTGTAGTGTCTAATAGAGAACAGTAATGATGACCTGAGGAGAGCAAAGAGGAGCAACACTCTAATCAGCCTGTAAGGCTCACACTTATTTACATCTTCATTATCCTGGTTTCACAATGTGTTACTGTAACTGGCACTGTAGGTTGCTGTGAGAGTGTGTGACAAAAATGGTTTTAGCTGTTAACCTTGCAGACTTTAGTTTAAGGCACCAAAACAGTATTAGCAATCTCTGTGTTAATAGCCTCTAGTAGAAAGGGGAAAGAAAGAGGGTAAAGAATGAAGGAGAGAAGAGAGCTGCAGGTCACTCTTCACCGAGTGCCCTGCAGCTTTAATGCCTCTGTTTGAAAAATATGGCAGGTCCCGTCTTTAGTGTGCATGTGACCGTGTGTGTATGTTTGTGTGTGTGTCAAAGGAAGCCACTTAATTTTCTGAGTGCTTATTAAATGAGCAGAACTGTGCTTGAAGCCTGGAGCACCAGGGATGGGGTAGACTTACTTAATGGGACCCCATTGTGGTCTGACTTCTCTTGTCTCCCACACACACACACACACACACACACACACACACACACACACACACACACACACACACACACACACACACACACACACACACACACACACACACACACACACACACACACACACACACACACACACACACACACACACACACACACTTCATACTCCATAGCCATATACTAAATTAGAAGAACTGCATACTCCACTCCATTTGATCCTTTATTATCTTCCTCCCCTCCCCTCTCCCCTTCTTCTGTCCCCTTTTTCCCCCAACCTTCTGTCCCTGGTCACCTTGTGAGGGGCAGCCTGCCTTGTGGCACAGCTGCTGATTATGTCATTATTCCTGGACATTTTCAGTGTGTGTGTGTGACTAATGAAGCATGGCAAAGGGACCAATGCCAGAATAACCAGGGTGTGCATCAGAGCTGCAGATGTGTCAAAGACCCCCCCTTACACACACACACACACACACACACAAATGATTGCCAACTCAATACCCCCTCCAATCTGCAACATTATTCCCTTTCTCTCTCATCCACCCTTCCTTCCTTTCTCCCTAATTCCCCTCCTCCTCTCTGCTCCTTACTGCCCCCATCTTTGTCAACCCGCCCACCCACACGCTCCTTCGCCCTGGCTCTTCTATTCTTCCAATCTCTCCTCCTCCCCTCCCTCCATTCTCTTCCTCACCAGATGTCCCTGTCCTATCTTCCAGATTCCCTCTTTATTTCCGCCTCCTGGTCTCTCTCTGGGAGCTTGCCTGGCTTACTGATATAAGAGGCCCCAACACACCACTCCCTAACCCCCATTTAGATCACCGGCTGGGTCTCTGCTGGGGTGGGAAGCATATCAAATAGATAATGAAATGTGTGCTGTGTGTTTCAGTCAGAGAGGATTGTGCCTTTTGCTCATCTTAATAGACATTAATGAGAGAGCACAAAAGCTAGAGTTGCATTTCACTCCTGTATTGCAGTATTAGTGTTACTTGAATTTTGCAGTTGTGTTTTGTAGATGACAACATACATGAAGAGGTTTTTCATGATGGACAGGTCTCTCTGACTAGCCTACTACCCATCTGGAGAGAGTTAATGAGGAGGGGAGGGGATAAGAGAGATGTCAGATAAGGCCCTGATATGATTGGGGGGATGAGGGAAAGCAGTGATGGGAGTTTGTCAGCAGCGTCTTCGACACTGTCCCGTCCTTCACTCCCTGCCTGTGGTACACCTTGAGAAACACACAGATGACGCTAGCCAAGTGTTTGCTCCTACAAGGAAAAACACACGATGCAGCAGCCAAATGCAGGAAGGCAGCAGCCCCTCAAGGCTGCAGCTAAGGCCCCAAGGCCACCTCCACCCTACCACTATCAGTACTATAAGGAGAGTATTTACACAGCTTTCAGGTTGGTTTCCCCTTCTCCTCTCTTTCCTTTTCTTTCTTTTCCTTTCATTTTATGTCCTTCTCTTCTCTCCTCTCCTCTTGGACTCTTCCAATGCCATGGCATTGTCTTATCAGCTGAAGTGGGGTGGCGGGAGAAAGACAGGGAGGAAGGGGGAGGAATGGGCATCGGTTCTGTTTGCCCAAATTGACAGTGCAGTCCAAGAGGTTATCAAAACCGTTGCAGATAATTGATTGAAGTTTTACTCAACAAAGATCTTATATTTTCTTAAGTTAAGATTATGTTTCCCTGCTGAACAGTTTCCAACATCAACCATTCAGAATTTGAAGCTGGTAAAATGTTGAAAGAAATTGTGTTCCATTGTCAGAGCTCAACCTCCACAGAATTCCGTGTATAGTAAAATCCCAGATTGGCCCTCAGCCAGAGCGAAAGACATGGGAAGCGTTCCTATTCCCAGGCCGGATGCAGGTTAGGAATTACAGTGGCTTGCGAAAGTATTCACCCCTCTTGGCATTTTTCCTATTTTGTTGCCTTACAACCTGGAATTAAAATAGATTTTTGGGGGGTTTGTATCATTTGATTTACACAACATGCCTAGCACTTTGAAGATGCAAAATATGTTTTATTGTGAATCAAACAAGAAATAAGACAACAAAACAGAAAACTTGAGCGTGCATAACTATTCACTCCCCCAAAGTCAATACTTTGTAGAGCCACCTTTTGCAGCAATTATAGCTGCAAGTCTCTTGGGGTATGTCTCTATAAGCTTGGCACATCTTTCCACTGGGATTTCTGCCCATTCTTCAAGGCAAAACTGCTCCAGCTCTTTCAAGTTGGATGGGTTCCGCTGGTGTACAGCAATCTTTAAATCATACCACAGATTCTCAATTGGATTGAGGTCTGGGCTTTGACTAGGCCATTCCAAGACATTTAAATGTTTCCCCTTAAACCACTCAAGTGTTGCTTTAGCAGTATGCTTAGGGTAATTGTCAGGCTGGAAGGTGAACCTCCGTCCCAGTCTCAATTCTCTGGAAGTCTGAAACAGGTTTACCTCAAGAATGTCCACTGTATTTAGCGCCATCCATCATTCCTTCAATTCTGACCAGTTTCCCAGTCTCTGCCAATGAAAAACATCCCCACAGCATGATGCTGCCACCACCATGCTTCACTGTGGGGATGGTGTTCTCGGGGGGTGATGTGAGGTGTTGGGTTTGCACCAGACATAGTGTTTTCCTTGATGGCCAAAAATCTCAATTTTAGTCTCATATGACCAGAGCACCTTCTTCCATGTGTTTGGGGAGTGTCCCACATGCCTTCTGGCGAACACCAAACATGTTTGCTTTTTTAATTTTAATTTTAATTTATTTTTTATTTAATCAATGACTTTGTTATGGCCACTCTTCAGTAAAGCCCATTTCTGTGGAGTGTACGGCTTAAAGTGGTCCCATGGACAGATACTCCAATCTCCCCTGTGGAGCTTTGTAGCTCCTTAAGGGTTATCTTTGGTCTCTTCGTTGCCTCTCTGATTAATGTCCTCCTTGCCTGGTCTGTGAGTTTTGGTGGGCGGTCCTCTCTTGGCAGGTTTGTTGTGGTGCCATATTCTTTCAATTTTTTTATAATGATTAAATGGTGCTCCGTGGGATGTTCAAAGTTTCGGATATTTGTTTAGAACTCAACCCTGATCTGTTCTTCTCCACAACTTTGTCCCTGACTTGTTTGGCGAGCTCCTTGGTCTTCATGGTGCCGCTTGCTGGTTGGTTCCCCTTGCTTCGTGCAGACTCTGGGGCCTTTCAGAACAGGTGTATATGTACTGAGATCATGTGACACTTAGATTGCACACAGGTGGACTTTATTTCACTAATTATGTGACTTCTGAAGGTAATTGGTTGCACCAGATCTTATTTAGGGGCTTCATAGCAAAGGGGGTGAATACATATGCACACACCACTATTCAGTTTTACATTTTTTGTAATTTTTTGAAACATGTAATTCTTTTCATTTCACCAATTGAAAATATGTTGTGTATGTCCATTACATGAAATCCAAATAAAAATCCATTTTAATTACAAGTTGTAACGCAACAAAATAGGAAAAACACCAAGGGGGATGAATACTTTTGCAAGGCACTGTAACCCAGGGGAACTCAGAGCATGTGTGCTTCTTTCAAGGCTAGCCCAGCACACACAGTGCTTATCTTCTAGGTTCTCTTTTTGTTTGTCCAGCGCTGAGCAAATAGAAGGTGCAATACATCTCCTGACAGTTCCCAAAGGCAGGCATAAAACACGCTGGCCAAACAAACACTATACCCTGAGTCACCTAGAGGAGCTTTCTCAGGCTTTGCAGAACACAGATTCCCACCCCTTGAACAGTGGTGGATTTAGGCCCCCTGGCTGGCTACCTTTCTGCTGTTGGTTTAAGCAGTCTTAAGACAGCCTGGATGATGTTGTGTGAATATCCCCCAGCAAGCAGTCTAGGAGGTGCCATTGTCCTCTGCCATATTTTATTACCTCATCAAAAAAAACAGGAAATCCGATTCCCCCTTTCTGCAAGAGAGCTTATCCCGCTGTCTCAAAGCAAGC
The DNA here is from genome assembly GCF_965601325.2 of Salmo salar. Taxonomy (NCBI): domain Eukaryota; kingdom Metazoa; phylum Chordata; class Actinopteri; order Salmoniformes; family Salmonidae; genus Salmo; species Salmo salar. The sequence goes on from NC_138305.1 coordinate 60,687,110, forward strand.
TGTCATGAGAGAGAGAGAAGGGGAAAGAGAGACAGAGAGAGAGAGAATGAGAGAGGAAGGGGTGAGTAGGGGAGACAGAGGATGAATGAGAGTGATTAAATGCCTCATCTGTGCCGCTTGTCCATGGAACCCCCTCGTTTTCTCGTTTTCTCGTCTCACCCCCTCCATCCTCAGTAGGGGGGGGGTGATAGGTCCACTTCTCCTTCATCAATATTTACTACCCTAACAGCAGGACTTGGGTTGGGCCATGGAGGGGGAGAGGTGGAGGGTGAGCGACATGCGTGTGTGAGAGGGTACACAGCAGGATGAATGAATGCTGGGTAAAATATTACAGCTTTCATTGTCGCCAAACAACACTCTGGCGCTTTTTTGTCCTTCCTTTCTCTGGCTCCCCCTCTCTCCTCTTCTCCTACTCTCCTCCTTTCATATTGTGTTATACTGGGCAAGAGCAGCATAATATCGCTTTACATGAATGCTCTTGTTTTGGACACTCTCTCACTGCCCCCCCCCCTTCTCTCCGTGGACAGTGTGAGGCAGTACCAAAATATTTATTCCATTTATATTAGTCTGATGTCTGATGTACCATATTTTGTGTGTGTGTGTGCGTGTGGGACTCAGAGAGGTCAGCATCAGATGCGATGTTCCTCTTTCATTCAGTCAGTTACCCTGCTTGCCTTTCTCAGTCCCCCCATCAGATACGATGTTCCTCTTTCTTTCAGTCAGTCACCCTGCTTGCCTTTTCTCACTCTCTCACTGCCCCCCCTCTCTACCTTTATTCTGCTATCACCAACGCCTCTGGAACAAAGGTCCAACAGCTGACCCAAGGAAGGAGGGGGGACGGAGAGGGGGACACAACAGTTAGAGCGCTCTGCTGGCCACGACAAGCAGGCAGCTCGTAAGCACACACACACACACGATGACAGACAAAGGGCTCAGGGACAAGAATAACTCTCTCTCTCGCTCTCTTGCTCCTGCTTCTCTCTCTCTCTCTCTCTCTCTCTCTCTCTCTCTCTCTCTCTCGCTCCGTCTCCACTCTCTCAGTCAAGAGGATCTGAAATACCAATACCCTTTTCTGCTTGACATTGCCTTCTCCTTGCAGTCAGCATTTTGCTGTCCTTTTATAGTCAAAACATCAGGACAAATTCCATGTAGGAATATTCTTAGTAATACGGCACTCCCTGTGTCTCGTACTGCACTGGACTGCTGCTTGCCTGTTTGCCTGCTGACCAGTCTGGTGTCTATAGGGGACACAGTCACAGTCTCCTGCCATCCAGTTTATTGTGTCACTGTGTTTCATAGGTGACACCAGGCCAAACACTGATTTATTTTTATTTTATTGTGTCGTAAAAGTGTTATCCATTAGTAAGATATGGTGTTTTGTACAGTAGGTTGTATTGACTGCTGTTAGCCCTAGATGTCACACATTTACTGAATCTGCACAAATACATTGTGTGTGTGTGTGTGTGTGTGTGTGTGTGTGTGTGTGTGTGTGTGTGTGTGTGTGTGTGTGTGTGTGTGTGTGTGTGTGTGTGTGTGTGTGTGGGTGTGTGTGTCTGTGTGTGTGTTCCGGTGGCCACTAACCTTGCTGTGTCCTGACGCTCCTGATGAGTACCTGCAGGACACAGTAGGAGAGGAGCGGAGTGCGCACTGTCAGGGGTTTGGGTAAGCTGCCAGGTGTGTGTGTGTCTGCCCGCATGTCTGCCTGTGTGTGTGTGTGTGTGTGTGTGTGTGTGTGTGTGTGTGTGTGTGTGTGGCTGCAGAGGGAGGCAGGCAGGGAGACAGTCAGCATTAACCAAGCAGGTGACCCCTGAATCCTGCATTGCTCTGGGGCTTTGAGTGAAGGAGAGAGGTTCAGCCAAATACACCAGGGCTGTGTGTGTGTGCATGTGTGTCTGTGTGTGTGTGCGTACATGCTTGTGTGTGTGCATGTGTACACGCTCGTGTGTGTGCATGTGTGTCTCTCTCTCACAGTTTGAGATGTGTCATCTTCTTGGTTCAATCAGGTGTGTGTGTATGTGTGTGGACGTGCATGTGTGTGTGCTCCTACACATGTGTATGTGTGCTGGCTTGGGGTAAGGTGTCACAGATCTTTTCCAGACAAATAATCTCTATGGTGTCAATGAGCTTTGCCGTTATGGACACTAAAGAACCTGTGTGTCTGTGTGTTCCCAAAGCAAAACTTCCTCTTTTCAGGCTGTTGTGTGGGGTCATATTTACAGTACACTCATAAAGATGTCTTTCTGAAGCTTGGGAGCGGAGGGGGGAGGAGGAGGGTGGGATATAAACCTGAGAATTTGCAAGAAATAAGCCATTATAAGTCACAACACTATATTTCAATGGATTTTTTTAGGAAGTAGCAACTGAAGAGACAGGTGATACACAATGTTACAGAACACCACAGGGCTTCTCAATACAGCCACAAACTCAACCCTTTATTGTTGTGATAACGGTGTGTTACTGTAACTGATACAATTATTTTCTACCACACTACTGTAATTTCCGGACTATTGAGCGCACCTGAATATAAGCCGCACCCACTGAATTTAAAAAATATATATTATTTTGAACATAAATAAGCCGCAGGTGCCTACCGGTACATTGAAACAAATTAACTTTACAGAGGCTTTAACGAAACACGGCTTGTAACAAAAATAAATAGGCTTTAACAAAACACGGCTTGTAACAAAAAAATAAAAATTAGCAGTAAGCTTTAGTTGTCTTTTTGCATTTATTTAATTCCTAACGCTGCTGTTTCCAACGTCTTATCATCGATTCATTAAGACCAAGCTCCCGTGCAGCAGCTCTATTTCCTTTTCCAACAGCCAGATCAATCGCCTTCAACTTGAAAGCTGCATCATATGCATTTCTCCGTGTCTTTGCCATGATGAGGGTGACAAAATGACTACCGTAATCAGAATGATGGGAAGTTTGAGAGCGCTCGATTTAATCAAAACAGTACACAAAAAAGTTGTTTGACCTTAACCCGTTCGGCAATTTCATTGGTCTAATGAAAGCTTCATGCCGCCAAAAAACTGAGCACGTCACAGAATGTGTTTTTTTGTAGAAAAAAAAAATTTAAAGCGGGAAAAATACATATATTAGCCGCGTCATTGTTTAAGCCGCGAGGTTCAAAGCGTGGGAAAAAAGTTGCGGCTTATAGTCCGGAAACAACGGTACTACTCTCACCTAAGTTGTGATATAAAATACATTTTGATACGTTTTAATAATAGTATTATTAATGGAAGATCTGATAATATTATAATATATTATTAGGTATTATATACTTATGCAATAAGGCTTGAGGGGGTGTGGTATATGGACAATATTCCACGGCTAAGGACTGTTCTTATGCTCGACGCAACGCGCAGTGCCTGGGTACAGCCCTTGGTCGTGGTATAATGGCCATATACCACAAAACCCAGAGGTGCCTTATTGCTATTATAAACTGGCTACTAACATAATAATAATAAATATTTTGCCATACCGGTGGTATATGGTCTCATATACTACGGCTTTCATAATGTTACAGTTCATACATATATTCAATGTATGTGGCAGTCATCAGACCCACAACTATGGTGTTGCTATCACCATGCTCCAATGAAACAAACCATCAGGAGAACCTGAACTAACGTCCCCTGTCTTCTGTCTGTTTGGTGCAGGTTCCAGAGCTGTTCCTGGAGGTGGCTACGATCACGCTGCGTGAGTTTTTCAATGCCATTGTGGCGGGCAAAGACGTGGACCCATCCTGGAAGAAGGCCATCTACAAGGTGATCTGCAAGCTGGACAGCGAAGTGCCCGAGGTCTTTAAGTCACCCAACTGTCTCCAGGAGCTCTTACACGAGTAACCTATCATGACCTGCCTTCACCCCCCGCCCCGACGCTTTGTGCTTTTTTTGATTTTCATGTTTTTATTTATTTATTTATTTTTTATCAGATTTTCTTGCTTTTTTGGAATGTATGAAGTATGAAGTTGCATTCCTCCCAATCTGAAGCCTACTGGGCTGTCCAAGTTATCTAGCTATTGTGTTGTTGTTATTATTATTATTCATTTCATCATGACTATGATTATTATTAGTTTTTTTTATTATTATTCAGCTGATCTGAAAATACTTTGATCCTATTGAGCAGGGGTGTCAAACTCATTTGATGGAAGGCCTAGTGTCTGCGGGTTTTTGTTTTTTTCTTTCATTTAAGCCCTAGACAACCAGTTGTGGGGAGTTCCTTACTAATTAGTGACCTTAATTCATCAATCAAGTACAAGGGAGGAGCGAAGATCCGCAGATACTCGGCCCTCCATGGATTGAGTTCGACACGTGCTATTTGGTGGTTGGACTGTGTGAAACCTGATCTATCTGCCCTGATGTACTAGAAACACTAAATAGGGGTTCTCACTATGCCCAGGCAAGGGCTTCCCACTACCCTGTACCCTACCTACTCTTAGGATGACCCTACAATGCTAGTGCGGTCACCAATAGATTTTGGCCACTACACTACGAAAGGGGAGAGGGGTCCTCAATAGGCTCTCCCCACTATGCGAGGTGACTCCCCAATAGGTGCCCAATACAATGGATGTCCCACGGAGGACAACACTACACTACGCTTTATTAACTACTGAACTATACTGGAATACTAGTACTGGTCTGTATTGGTATACTGGAACTGGACTGCTATCAGTCATCTACTGAGCTCGACCATGATACTTTGAAGTGTGCTTTCTGTGATTAGGACATTGTGTTTATTGGGTGTATATTATTAATATTATTATTCCTGTTGTCATTGTTGTTTTGATTATCATTATTATTTGTCATTATTGCTTGATACAGATTGGCACTTCCAGATTTGTCCCTTGACAACGTTACAGAAAATAAATTATTATTATTATTCCAAAAGAGTTTAAATTCTCTACATATAATTACTTTGCTCTCAGTAATTTGGGCAAAAACCTCTTGCTCATTTTCATATCCCTCATCCCCTCCTCTTTCTGTTTGTGTAGGTCCACATTTTGTTTGAACTTCTCTGCTGATAGGGAAGACACTGGAGAGAGAGTAGGCTTCAGTCCGGGGGCTCAAGTAAATACACAAGGGGGAGTCTTAACCCTAAGCTCTGCACAAATAGAAAACATTGCTGTAAAAGGTGTTGGTTTGGAAGAGCACATGGTGCAACCAGTGGCAGTGCACAAATACAGAGGTGTGTGGGGCAGTGACAGACACACACACATACATACCTACAAGTATACACAAACACACATAGAAACATGCAGCTTGTGACCTTTTGGTATTAAGACAGACCAGTTAATGCTTGAGTTTATGACTTATTGTTTCAAGGCTGAATTTCCATGTTTACTCCAGTATTGAAACATCAAAGGAGTTCATGTTATCTTAATACATTTATGGGCCATTCACTAAGGATTACATCATTCATTCATTCGTTCCTACATACATTACCAGTCAAAAGTTTGGACACACCTACTCATTCAAGAGTTTTTCTTTATTTTAACTTTTTTCTACATTGTAGAATAATAGTGAAGACATCACAGCTATGAAATAACACATATGGAATCATGTAGTAACCAAAAAAGTGTTAAAGATATCAAAATATATTTTATATTTGAGATTCTTCAAAGTAGCCACCCTTTGCCTTGATGACAGCTTTGCACACTCTTGGCATTCCCTCAACCAGCATCACCTTGAATGCTTTTCCAACAGTCTTGAAGGAGTTCCCACATATGCTGAGCACTTATTGGCTGGTTTTCCTTCACTCTGCGGTCCAACTCATCCCAAACCATCTCAATTTGTTTGAGGTCGGGTGATTTGGCTCCCGACTGGAGCAGCTGTCTAAGACACTGCATCGCAAATCAAATGTAATTTGTCACATGCGCCGAATACAACAGGTGTCAACCTTACAGTGAAATACTTACTTACAAGCCCTTAACCTCTTGGGGCTAGGTGGGACGCTAGCGTGCCACCTGTGGTGCACTCCATCAACAGCAGGTGCATTTCAAGAGCGGCAAATTTGAATCCAAATAAATGTCAAAATTCAAATTTTTCAAAAATACAACTATGTTACACCATTTGAAAGATAAACATCTCCTTAATCTAACCACGTTTTACGATTTCAAAAAGGTTTTACGGCGAAAGCATAAATTTAGAGTATGTTAGGACAGTACATTTACAAGAGTTGTGTGTAATGTTTTGTCAAGTCAAAGACAGGGTCACCAAAACCATAAAACCAGCTAAAATGATACACTAACCTTTTACAATCTCCATCAGATGACACTCCTAGGACATTATGTTAGACAATGCATGCATTTTTAGTTCTATCAAGTTCATATTTATATACAAAAACAGCGTTTTACTATGGCATTGATGTTGAGGAAATCGTTTCCCTCCAATAACCGGCAGTCAAGTCAGCGTCAGAAATTAAATAATTAAAATTAGAAAACATTGTTAAAATATTATATTGTCATTTAAAGAATTATAGATTTACATCTTTTGAACGCAATCAACTTGCCAGATTTAAAAATAACCTTACTGGGAAATCACACTTTGCAATAATCTGAGCACTGTGCCCAGAAAAATACGCGTTGCGATACAGACTAGACGTCATGTTGGGGAGATCTAAAATCGAAAATACTATGTAAATAATCCATTACCTTTGATTCTCTTCATCAGATGTCACTTCCAGGTATCACAGGTCCATAACGAATGTAGTTTTGTTCAAAAAAGCTCATCATTTATGTCCAAAAATCTCCGTCTCGTTAGCACATGATGTAAGCCAGCCGGACTTCTCGTCATGAACGAGGGGAAAAAATATATTTCCGTTCGTTCAAACATGTCAAACGTTGTATAGCATAAATCATTAGGGCCTTTTTTAACCAGAACATGAATAATATTCAAGGTGGACGAATGCATAGCCTTTTATAACGTATTGGAACGAGGGTACCCAACATGAAGTAGCGCGCCAGGTGTCTAATGGGACATCACCGTTCCATGGCTCTTGTTCGGTCAGATCTCCCTCCAGAAGACTCAAAACACTTTGTAAAGGCTGGTGACATCTAGTGGAAGCAATAGGAAGTGCCAAAATATTCCTAAACCCCTGTGTCTTTCAATGGGATAGCTTTAAAGTCAATACAACACATCAGGTATCCACTTCCTGTCAGAAAATGTCTCAGGGTTTTGCCTGCCAAATGAGTTCTGTTATACTCACAGACACCATTCAAACAGTTTTGGAAACTTTAGAGTGTTTTCTATCCATATATAATAAGTATATGCATATTCTAGTTACTGGGTAGGATTAGTAACCAGATTAAATCGGGTACATTTTTTTTATCCAGACGTGCAAATGCTGCCCCCTAGACCCAACAGGTTAACCAACAATGCAGTTTTAAGAAAAATAAGTGTTAAGTAAAATATAAATAAGTAAAATATTATTAAAGAGCAGCACTAAAATAACAGTAGCGAGGCTACTATATACAGGGGGTACCAGTACAGAGTCAATGTGTAGGGGCACAGGTTAGTCGAGGTAATTGAGGTAAAATGTACATGTAGGTAGAGTTCAAGTGACTATGCATAGATAATAAACAGAGAATAGCAGCAGCGTAAAAGTGTGTGTGTGTGTGTGTGTGTGTGTGTGTGGGGGGGCAATGTGGGGGGGGGGCAAATTGATATTTCCGATTTTAAAATAGCTTTTTGGTGAAAGCACATTTTGCAATATTCTAAGTACATAGCCCAGGCATCACGGGCTCGCTATTTAGACACCCGGCAAGTTTAGCACTCACCATAATCATATTTACTATTATAAAAGTTTGATTACCTTTTGTTGTCTTCGTCAGAATGCACACCCAGAACTGCTACTTCAATAACAAATGTTGGTTTGGTCGAAAATAATCCATCGTTATATCCGAATAGCGGCGTTTTGTTCGTGCGTTCCAGACACTATCCGAAATAGTAAAGAAGTGTCACGCGCATGGCGCAATTCGTGACAATAAAATTCTAAGTATTCCATTACCGTACTTCGAAGCATGTCAACCGCTGTTTAAAATCAATTTTTACGACATTTTTCTCGTAGAAAAGCGATAATATTCCGACAGGGAATCTCCTTTTCGGCAAACAGAGGAAAAAATCCCAAAGGCGGGGGCGGTCGGGGTCACGAGCATAAGCCCAGTGTCCCTTGATCGGCCACTTGAGAAAGGCGATAATGTGTTTCAGCCTGGGGCTGGAATGACGACATTCTGTTTTTTCCCGGGCTCTGAGCGCCTATGGACGACGTGGGAAGTGTCACGTTAGAGCAGAGATCCTTAGTAAATGATAGAGATGGAAAAGAAGTTCAAGAAATGGTCAGACAGGCCACTTCCTGTAAAGGAATCTCTCAGGTTTTGACCTGCCATTTGAGTTCTGTTATACTCACAGACACCATTCAAACAGTTTTAGAAAATTTAGGGTGTTTTCTATCCATATGTAATAAGTATATGCATATTCTAGTTACTGGGTAGGAGTGGTAACCAGATTAAATCGGGTATGTTTTTTATCCAGCCGTGTCAATACTGCCCCCTATCCTAAACAGGTTAAACAAATTATAGTCCCACTAAGCTCAAACCAGGTGGGATGGCGTATCACTGCATAATGCTGTGGTAGCCATGCTGGTTAAGATGTCCTTGAATTCAAAATAATTCGCAGACAGCATCACCAGCAAAGCACCCCCACACCATCACACCTCCTCCTCCAAGCTTCATGGTGGGAACCACAAATGCGGAGATCATCCGTTCACCTACTCTGTGTCTCACAAAGACACGGCGGTTGGATCCAAAAATCTAAAATTTGGACTCATCAGACCAAAGGACAGATTTCCACCAGTCTAATGTCAATTTCTCATGTTTCTTGGCCCAAGCAAGTCCCTTCTTATTATTGGTGTCCTTTAGTAGTAGTTTCTTTCCAGAAGTTCGACCATGAAGGCCTGATTCCCGCAGTCTCCTCTGAACAGTTGATGTTCAGATGTGTCCGTTATTTGAACTCTGTGAAGCATTTATTTGGGCTGCAATTTCTGAGGCTGGTAACTCTAATGAACTTATCCTCAGCAGCAGAGGTAACTCTGGGTCTTCCTTTCCTGTGGCGGTCCTCACGAGAGCCAGTTTCATAAGAGCGCTTGATGGGTTTGCGACTGAACTTGAAGAAATGTTCAAAGTTATTGAAATTTTCCAGATTGACTGACCTTCATGTCTTAAAGTAATGATGGACTGTAATTTCTCTTTGCTTATTTGAGCTGTTCTTGCCATAATATGGACTTGGTCTTTTACCAAATAGGGCTATCTTCTGTATACCACCGCCACCTTGTCACAACACAACTGATTGGCTCAAATGCATTAAGACGGAAAGAAATTCCACAAATTAACTTTTAACAAGGCACACCTGTTAACCTCTCTAGGCTAGGCGGGACGAATTCGTCCCACCTACGTAACAGCCACTGCTATCCTGTGGCGCGATTTTCAAAACCTTAAAAATCCTATTACTTCAATTTCTCAAACATATGACTATTTTACAGCCATTTAAAGACAAGACTCTCGTTAATCTAACCACACTGTCCGATTTCAAAAAGGCTTTACAACGAAAGCAAAACATTAGATTATGTCAGCAGAGTACCAAGCCAGAAATAATCAGACACCCATTTTTCAAGCCAGCATATAATGTCACCAAAACCCAGAAGACAGCTAAATGCAGCACTCACCTTTGATGATCTTCATCAGATGACAACCCTAGGACATTATGTTATACAATACATGCATGTTTTGTTCAATCAAGTTAATATTTATATCAAAAACCAGCTTTTTACATTAGCATGTGACGTTCAGAACTAGCATACCCCCCGCAAACTTCCGGGGAATTTGCTAACATTTTACTAAATTACTCACGATAAACGTTCACAAAAAGCATAACAATTATTTTAAGAATTATAGATACAGACCTCCTCTATGCACTCGATATGTCCGATTTTAAAATAGCTTTTTGGTGAAAGCACATTTTGCAATATTCTAAGTACATAGCCCAGGCATCACGGGCTCGCTATTTAGACACCCGGCAAGTTTAGCACTCACCATAATCATATTTACTATTATAAAAGTTTGATTACCTTTTGTTGTCTTCGTCAGAATACACACCCAGGACTGCTACTTCAATAACAAATGTTGGTTTGGTCCAAAATAATCCATCGTTATATACGAATAGCGGCGTTTTGTTCGTGCGTTCCAGACACTATGCGAAATAGTAAAGAAGTGTCGCGCGCATGGTGCAATTCGTGACAATAAAATTCTAAGTATTCCATTACCGTACTTCGAAGCATGTCAACCGCTGTTTAAAATCAATTTTTACGACATTTTTCTCGTAGAAAAGCGATAATATTCCGACAGGGAATCTCCTTTTCGGCAAACAGAGGAAAAAATCCCAAAGGCGGGGGCGGTCGGGGTCACGCGCATAAGCCAGTGTCCCTTGATCGGCCACTTGAGAAAGGCGATAATGTGTTTCAGCCTGGGGCTGGAATGACGACATTCTGTTTTTTCCCGGGCTCTGAGCGCCTATGGACGACGTGGGAAGTGTCACGTTAGAGCAGAGATCCTTAGTAAATGATAGAGATGGAAAAGAAGTTCAAGAAATGGTCAGACAGGCCACTTCCTGTAAAGGAATCTCTCAGGTTTTGACCTGCCATTTGAGTTCTGTTATACTCACAGACACCATTCAAACAGTTTTAGAAAATTTAGGGTGTTTTCTATCCATATGTAATAAGTATATGCATATTCTAGTTACTGGGTAGGAGTGGTAACCAGATTAAATCGGGTATGTTTTTTATCCAGCCGTGTCAATACTGCCCCCTATCCTAAACAGGTTAATTGAAATGCATTCCAGGTGACTACCTCATTCCAGGTTGAGAGAATGCCAAGAGTGAGCAAAGCTGTCATCTATACAAAGGGTGGCTACTTTGAAGAATCTTAAATATCAAATTAATTTTTGATTTGTTTAAAACATTTTTGGTTACTACATTATTCCATATGTGTTATTTCATAGTTTCGATGTCTTCACTATTCTTCTACAATGTATAAAATAGTACAAATAAAGAAAAACCCTGAAATGAGTAGGTGTGTCCGAACTTTTGACTGGTATCGTTTGCGATAGTGTGTGGATAAAAGTTAAGGTATAAATGTTTTCTTTAACAGTCCTATGAGGTAACAGGAGCTACTTAAAGCTACTTGTGGTTATAATCAGGGATGAAATGTTATGCAATGGTGCTTAAATCCCAGAGAAACTAAACTATAATTATTAGGTAATAATTAGGTTTTTAACATTAACAGTACCGTTTACTTTAATACCAAGTACTGTAAATGTTGGACCTTAAAAGGACTGTAAAATAAGGCCCCAGTTATGTCTGTAATGATTGCTTTTTGCAGTGGAGTTTATCTCAACAGCATAAACACTTGTTAATTCTGTGAGGAAGCTAGTTACAAACTAAGAGGATACAACATGAAGCTACTATCCAAGCAAATTAAAAGTTTATATAATATTTCACTACAACAGCACTGTATTACTCTGTGATGGAATTATTTTTTTGCAGATATATAGCTAGGTAAATAAATAGATGGCTAGGTAAATAAATAGATGGCTTGCTGAATATTTGAGAGAGGAGATATCAAATCAAATCACATTTTATTGGTCAAATACATATGGTTAGTAGATGTTATTGTGAGTGTAGTGATATGCTTGTTGCAAAGTTTCCTAAGGACTAGAAGCGAGGCAGCCCTCTCTGTCAGCGCCATACTGGGAGGGAGGAGGAGAGGGCTATTTTCCTGACCATGTCAACTAACCAGAAAAAAACTCATAGTATGGCTATAGCCTAAAACTGGGGCCTCGAATCTTGCCTTGTCAAGTCACAATGTAAGGAAAAAACGGAGAGAAAAATAGACACAGAGATGTTTAGAAATTGTATGGACACAGACACGTTTCTCCTCCAATATCCTCCTCTCTTCTCTTCTTCTCTGTATCATTAATCTGGCTCAGCACTAGCTGCTCCCTTTCTTCCTGAACAATACAAGGTTCAGGAAGTTCACCACTCAGCCTAGGGGGAAATGTATAACCTCTCAAAGACCTGAGACAAAGACTCTGCCCATGATACAGAATAATTTTATTAGTTCTTATGCCTAGTTTATTCAGTAATAGATACATTAATATATATATACAACATTCCTTGATTAATTTCCAGTGAAATACATTAACATTCAATATTTAGCTTTTTGTTTTGATCATTTTTTTTTATCTAGTTGAATCCCGTTATCCTGTTTTGTTTGAAGCTGCCTGCTCTGGCTTTGTTACTGATACAATATAGTTAGTAGTAGTTCCTTGACCTTCGATAAGTACATTCTAAGCACTGAAAGATCACACACTGTATGTATGTGTATATGTATGTGTGTGCGCGTGTGTGTAATGTGTGTGTGTGCTTACTTGTCATTGCCCCCGGCACATCGGCTTTGGTTCGCTGTATGTCACAAAATATCCAAAGAAGCAGCTTGCTTAACCTGCTGACTTGTAAAGGCGACACATAGCGTTTGAAAAAAGGAGGAGAGAAAGACAGAGAGCTACTCCCTTCATTATGTTCACCCACAGACACTGTTCTTCTTAAGATCCAATCCCTGAGAGAGGCCAGGAGAGGGATTTCTCATTGAGGGGATGGGTTTGTCTTAGAGTCTCAAGGCACCAGCCAACGGCTTAAAAGAGCCTGTAACACAAGACAAAGGAGAGGAAGGACACTTGTATCTGATACATGGATTAATATCCCCCCTCCCTCCCCTCCTACAACCCCACCCTAAAAAGTTGTTCCTGTGCTTTGTGCAGCTACAATTAACAGATTATTCCTGCTCAATAAGGACTCTTATTTAAATGGATTATGAGGACCTTAATACCACCACACAAACATTTTTTGTTTGCGTTTTATTTTTGGTTTGTTTGGTTTCTAGAATATTGCTATCGAAATGGATATAAATATGGTATTTTTTAAGAATTATAAAATGTAAATCTATTTAAAAAAAGATAATAATAGAGTAAACCTTTGGGAAGGATCTCTGGCAGGAATTGTGTCATGAAGCATAACGTTTCGATGGTGTTTTTTGTGATTTCTTAGTTTCGATCTATTGCAGAAAAAAGTGATTTGTTGATATCTTAAAAGTAGAATAGAAGCAATAGCAGTAGTTTTTGCAGGTTTTGTGATTGTGAAGACATTTCATTTGATTTCTCTGCATTTTGTATTGAACGGGTGTGTTTTGGAGATAAAAACAGTCTTCTGTTTTTGATTCCTTTTTGGGGAGCATAAAATGTGATGCTGAAACTGTGCATATTGAAAAAGGGAACGATCGCTTAGATCTTTATCAGGGTGCTCCCGAGTCTAACATGACTCGGAAGGGGATAGAGGGAGTAGGGATTAAAAGAAAAAGTGAGATATGACATACTCGCTCTACCTGCTCTCCAATCTCTTTTCCCCAAAGACACAGAGGAGACGTTTTTATGCCATGCCACACCCTAAAAGTATTGTCTGTTCCCCTCTGTGGGCGATGCCCTTGAAAACTGCACCAGCATCCCTTTTCTGTTGACGGAACATGGCGTAGTTGTCCTTTTATTATGATGTCATAGTGCCCTGTTGGCAGTGGATTCAGACTGGTCCACACAAGGTCGTTGGTGTCTCTCTTTACGACCCAAGAGAGGCCTTAGTGAGAGGAAAACTAGAATTTATTGTCCCCATAGACTACTGGTGAAAGAATGGAAGGGAAAACTCTTTTGTAAACATACTGTATGACAGTCAGTTACCCAACATTCACTGGATTCTGTCATTGGAGTAGAATATAACTGGTCTAAAAACTGGAGGTACAGAGTTAAGAAGAGTTTTGATGCACACACACACCATTCATCACACTGAGGGGGGTGTTTGGTTGTCCCGTGTGTGTGTGTGTGTGTGTGTGTGTGTGTGTGTGTGTGTGTGTGTGTGTGTGTGTGTGTGTGTGTGTGTGTGTGTGTGAATGCATACGTGCACCAGTGTGTGTGTGTGTGTATTTGTGAAGTTTCTGCGTGTCGAATTATGACTTAAAAGGGGTCTATTTGTCAATGGTTTAACTAGTAGTTTTTTGAGGCTCTTCTTTTGTAAATATCAAGTACGTGGAATCTAAAGTGATAAATACTGCCGTTGTATATAACTTTTGTTTATGCTTTTTGTATTATATTATTATTTAAATCTAGTGCAGTAATTCCAACTAAAATTGTCATTGCTCATATATACAGTCTCATTTATTACATACAGAGTTTAATAAGTTATAGAAAAAAATATATATATTTCTATTTGTCTTGCAGATTTTATGTAATTTATTGGTTTAATTTATCCCAATTTATTCAATGTTGTGTTTTCTTTTTTTTTTACCATGTGAAGGCTGTATTGTATTTCATGAAGTAGAACCAATCCAATTGAACATACACTATATATCAAAAAGTATGTGAACACCCCTTCAAATTAGTGGATTCGGCTATTTCAGCCACACCCGTTGCTGACAGGTGTATAAAATTGAGCACACAGCCATGCAATCTCCATAGATCAACATTGGCAGTAGATTGGCCTTACTGACAAGCTCAGTGACTTTCAACGTGGCACCGTCATAGGATGCTACCTTTCCAACAAGTCAGTTCGTCAAATTTCTGCCCTGCTCGAGCTGCCCCGGTCAACTGTAGGTGTTGTTATTGTAAAGTGGAAATCTCTAGGAGCAACAACTGTGAAGTGATAGGCCACACAAGCTCACAGAATGGGACCGCCGAGTGCTGAAGCACATAAACATTTTCTGTTCCCAAGTTCCAAACTGCCTCTGGAAGCAACGTCTGCACAATAACTGTTCATTGGGAGCTTCATGAAATGGGTTTCCATGGCCGAGCAGCCGCACACAAGCTCCCATGCGCAATGCCAAGTGTCGGCTGGAGTGGTGTAAACCTCACAGCCATTGGACTCTGGAGCAGTGGAAACGTCTTCTCTGGAGGGATGAATTGTTTCACTATCTGGCAGTCAGATAGACAGTTTGGCACATGCCATGAGAACCTTGAGGTCAGGGCAGCCTTCCAATTCATCCCAAAGGTGTTCGATGGTATTGACCATCACTAATGCTCTTGTGGCTGAATGGAAGCAAGTCCCCGCAACAATGTTCCAACATGTAGTGGAAAGCCTTCTCAGAAGAGTGGAGGCTGTTATAGCTGCAAAGGGGGGACCAAATCCATATTAATGCCCACAATTTTGGAATGAGATGTTCGATGAGCAAGTGTCCACATACTTTTGGTCATGTAGTGTACTTTAAAAATTATAAGATACTTGAGAGCACTCAATCAATTCTCTGAAATTGTTACATGAGGATTTTGACAGCTAAATGGAATTGTAAAAATGTAGAAAAGGTTATGTTTTGTTAGGGGACAGTGCTAAAAGAAAAGTTTGAAGCATTTTTGTATTTTTTCCAGACTTTTCCCACTCTATTGCTTTGGCCCTCCCCACAGACAGAGTAGTTGAATTGCCTATCGTGCCTTCATCCTCTATGAACTGAATGTATGTGCAGTATAAGTGCAAGCTTGAGCAAGCGTGTGCAGAATGATACAAAATAAAAATGTAAGAGATTACAGAATGTCTGACTCTCCAAACTCATTTTTAAATTCAACCTACCTTTGTGTTTGTGTGTAGTGTGTGTGTGTGTGTGTGTGTGTGTGTGTGTGTGTGTGTGTGTGTGTGTGTGTGTGTGTGTGTGTGTGTGTGTGTGTGCGTAGAGGGGGGGGGGGTCTTTGACACATCTGCAACTCTGATGCACACCCTGGTTATTCTGGCATAGAGAGAGGATGGAGAAAGAGATAGAAAAAATAAGTAGTGTGTTTATTTGTGCGTTTGTAACTGTATGCATGCTTGACTGTGTGTGCTCGCTATGATACTTTTTTGAGAACCAAAAAACCGGGCGAAAATCTAATTAGCATAATAAAGATAATAATCCCCATCAAAAAGCCATCTGGCTAGAGATACCTGCATGGGCTGCGTATCAATCAACAGAAATAGCCCACGTTAAGATATGTAGCTTAAGAAACAAGGTTCATGAAATCAATAATATGCTAGTAACAGATGGCGTTCATATTCTGACAATCTCTGAAACTCACTTAGATAATACCTTTGATGATACATTGGTAGCAATACAATGTTATAACATTTATAGAACATATAGAAATGCCAATGGTGGAGGTGTTGGTGTTTAAATTCAGAACCACCTTCCTGTAAAGATTAGAGGATCTCATGTTAAATACTGTTAAAGTAATATGGCTACAGGTTCATTTGCCTCACCTAAAGCCCATTCTGGTGGGAAGCTGCTATAGACAACCAAGTGCTAAGTCAGTATCTGGATAACGTGTGAAATGCTTGATAATGTATGTGATATAACAGAGAGGTGTATTTTCTGGGTGATTTAAATATTGACTGGTATTCATCAAGCTACACACTCAAGAAAAAGTAACTGTAACTAGTGCCTGCAACCTGGTTCAGGTTATCAGTCAACCTACCAGGGTAGTTACAAACAGCACAGTAATGAAATCATCAACATGTATTGATCACATCTTTACTAATGCTGCAGAATCCAAATCCATCAGATCTAGTGATCACAATATAGTAGCCATATCTAGGAAGGCCAAAGTTCCAAAGGCTGGGCCTAATATACTGTATAAGAGGTCATACAATAAGTTTTGTAATGATTCCTATGTTGTTGATGTAAAGAATATTTGTTGGTCCATGGTGTGTAATAAAGAGCAAGCAGACGCTGCACCTGACACATTTATGAAATTGCTTATTTCAGTTACTAATAAGCATGTAGCCATTAAGAAAATTACTGTACAAATTGTTAAATCTCTGTGGATTGATGAGGAATTGAAAAAAATTATATGGTTGAGAGGTATGAGGCAAAAATAGTTGCAAATAAGTCTGGCTGCACAACCGATTGGCAAACGTATTGCAAATTGAGAAATCATGTGACTAAACTGAATAAAAAGAAGAAGAAACTAGACTATGAAACAAAGATAAATGGCATAAAGATTGATAGTAAAAAACTTTGGAGAACCTTAAATGTAATTTGGGGAAAAAAGGCAAACTCAGCTCGACCATTTATTTAATCAGATGGCTCATTCATCACAAAACCAACTGATATTGCAAACTACTTTAATTATTTTGACATTATAGATCACAGTCTGCTGCTGGAAAAACATGTGTGTTTTGGCTTTACACCCCCTGCTATATTGTGGAAAAAGAGTTACTGAATATACTGTTTTCTATACTTTTCTACGGTATCTCGCTCACTTAATAATGTTTACATATCTTGCATTACTCATCTCATATGTATATACTGTATTCTATACTATTCTACTGCATGTTAGTCAGTTCCGCTCTCGGAAGTTTACATACACCTTAGCCAAATACATTTAAACTCCGTTTTTCACAATTCCTGACATTTAATCCTAGTGAAAATTTCCTGTCTTAGGTCAGTTAGGATCACCACTTTATTTTAAGAATGTGAAATGTCAGAATAATAGTAGAGAGAATGATTTATTTCATCACATTCCCAGTGGGTCAGAAGTTTACATACACTCAATTAGTATTTGGTAGCATTGCCTTTAAATGGTTTTACATGGGTCAAACATTTCGGGTAGCCTTCCACAAGATTCCCACAATAAATTGGGTGAATTTTGGCCCATTCCTCCTGACAGAGCTGGTGTAAATGAGACAGGTTTGTAGGCTTCCTAGCTTGCACACGCTTTTTCAGTTCTGCCCACACATTTTCTATGTGACTGAGGTCAGGGCTTTGTGATGGCCACTCCAATACCTTGACTTTGTTGTCCTTAAGCCATTTTGCCATAACTTTGGAAGTATGCTTGGGGTCATTGTCCATTTGGAAGACCCATTTCCTCATGATGCCATCTATTTTGTGAAGTGCACCAGTCCCTCCTGCAGCAAAGCAGACATGATGCTGCCACCCCGTGCTTCACTGTTGGGATAGTGTTCTTCGGCGTGCAAGCCTCCCCCTTTTTCCTCCAAACATAACAGTTCAATGTTTGTTTCATCAGACCAGAGGACATTTCTCCAAAAAGTACGATATTTTTCCCCATGTGCAGTTGCAAACTGTGGTCTGGCTTTTTTTAATGGTGGTTTTGGAGCAGTGGCTTCTTCCTTGCTGAGCGGACTTTCAGGTTATGGCGATATAGGACTCGTCTTACTGTGGATATAGATACCTTTGTACCTGTTTCCTCCAGCATCTTCACAAGGTCCTTTGCTGTTGTTCTGGGATTGATTTGCACTTTTCACACCATTGTACGTTAATCTCTAAGAGACAGAATGCGTCTCCTTCCGGAGCGGTATGACAGCTGCGTGGTCCAATGGTGTTTATACTTGTGTACTATTGTTTGTACAGATTAACGTGGTACCTTCAGGGGTTTAGAAATTGCTCCCAAGGATGAACCAGACTTGTGCAGGTCTACAATTTATTTTCGGAGGTCTTGGCTGATTTCTTTTGATTTTTCCATGATGTCAAAAAAAGAGGCACTGAGTTTGAAGCCTTGAAATACATCCACAGGTACACCTCCAATTTACTCAAATGATGTCAATTGGCCTATCATAAGCTTCTAAAGCCATGACATAATTTTCTGGCATTTTCCAAGCTGTTTAAAGGCACAGTCAACTTAGTGTATGTAAACTTCTGACCCACTGGAATTGTGATGAAATAATCTGTCTGTAAACAATTGTTGGAAAAAGTACTTGTGACATGCACAAAGTAGATGTCCTAACTGACTTTCCAAAACTATAGTTTGTTAACAAGAAATTTGTGAAGTGGTTGAAAAAAGA
Source organism: Salmo salar (assembly GCF_965601325.2). Taxonomy (NCBI): domain Eukaryota; kingdom Metazoa; phylum Chordata; class Actinopteri; order Salmoniformes; family Salmonidae; genus Salmo; species Salmo salar. The sequence continues at coordinate 60,706,025 of NC_138305.1, forward strand.
GTTTTAATGACTCCAACCTAAGTGTATGTAAACTTCTGACTTCAACTGCATATAGTCTTATTTCATTCCTACTTAGATTTGTGTTTATTGGATATATGTTGTGTAATTTGTAATATACAGTGCCTTGCAAAAGTATTCATCTACCTTGGTGTTTTTCCTATTTTGTTGCATTACAACCTGTAATTTAAATGTATTTTTATTTGGATTTCATGTAATGGAAATACACAAAATATTCCAAATTGGTGAATTGAAATGAAGAAAATAACTAGTTTAAAAAAATTCTAAAATATTAAAAACTGTAAAGTGGCATGTGCATATGTATTCACCCCCTTTGCTACGAAGCCCCTAAACAAGATCTGGTGCAACCACTTACCTTCAGAAGACACAGAATTTGTTAACCTCTATGGGCTAGGTGTGACTATTTTACACCATTTTAAAGATAAGACTCTCGTTAATCTAACCACACTGTCCGATTTCAAAAAGGCTTTACAACGAAAGCAAAACATTAGATTATGTCAGCAGAGTACCGAGCCAGAAATAATCAGACACCCATTTTTCAAGCTAGCATATAATGTCACATAAACCCAAACCACAGCTAAATGTAGCACTAACCTTTGATGATCTTCATCAGATGACAACCCTAGGATATTATGTTATACAATACATGCATGTTTTGTTCAATCAAGTTCATATTTATATCAACAACCAGCTTTTTACATTAGCATGTGACTAGCATGTGACTAGCATTCCCACCGAACACTGCCGGTGAATTTACTAAATTACTCACGATAAACGTTCACAAAAAGCATACAGAACTCCTCTATGCACTCGATATGTCCGATTTTAAAATAGCTTTTCGGTGAAAGCACATTTTGCAATATTCTCAGTAGATAGCCCGGCATCACAGGGCTAGCTATTTAGACACCCAGCAGGTTTAGCACTCATCGAAGTCAGATTTACTATAAGAAAAATGTTCTTACCTTGTTGTCTTCGTCAGAATGCACTCCCAGGACTTCTACTTCAATAACAAATGTTGGTTTGGACCAAAATAATCCATCGTTATATCCAAACAGCGGCGTTTTGTTCGTGCGTTCTAGACACTATCCTAAAGGCTAAATAAGGGTGACGAGCATGGCGCAATTCGTGACAAAAGAATTCTAAATATTACATTACCGTACTTCGAAGCATGTCAACCGCTGTTTAAAATCAATTTTTATGCCATTTTTCTCATAAAAAAGCGATAATATTCCGACCGGGAATCTGCGTTTAGATAAACAGACAAAGGAAAACAAAGCATTCGGTCGAAGCGGGCACGCGCCTAAGCCCATTGTACTCTGAGTGGCCACTTGCCAAAAGCGATAAAGTGTTTCAGCCAGAACCTGCCTCGATATCGTTCAACGTTTTCCTGGGCTCTGAGACCCTATGGAAGACGTAGGAAGTGTCACGTTATTGCACAGATCCTGAGTCTTCAATAAAAAGAGCCAATATGAAACACTACTTCTCAGACAGGCCACTTCCTGCTTGAAATCTTCTCAGATTTTGGCCTGCCATAGGAGTTCTGTTATACTCACAGACACCATTCAAACAGTTTTAGAAACTTTAGGGTGTTTTCTATCCAAAGCCAATAATGATATGCATATTCTAGTTACTGGGCAGGAGTAGTAACCAGATTAAATCGGGTACGTTTTTTATCCAGCCGTGTCAATACTGCCCCCTATCCCCAACAGGTTAAATAAAGTCCACCTGTGTGCAATCTAAGTGTCATATGATCTCAGTACATATACACCTGTTCTGAAAGGTCCCAGAGTCTGCAACACCACGAAGCAAGGAGCACCACCAAGCAAGCTGCACCATGAAGACCAAGGAGCTCTCCAAACAGGTCAGTGAAGTACAGATCAGGGTTGAGTTATAAAAAAAAAATCTGAAACTTTGAACTTCCCACAGAGCACCATTAAATACATTTTTTTTTAAATGGAAAGAATAAAGCACCACAACAAACCTGCCAAGAGAGGGCCGCCCTCCAAAATCTCACGGACCAGGCAAGAAGGACATTAATCAGAGAGGCAACAAAGAGTCCAAAGATAACCCTGAAGGAGCTGCAAAGCTCCACAGCGGAGATTGGAGTATCTGTCCATGGGACCACTTTAAGCCATAAACTCTACAGAACTGGACTTTACAGAAGAATGGCCATAAAAAAAGCCATTGCTTAAAGAAAAAAAATAAGCAAATACGTTTGGTGGGAGACTCCCTAAACATATGGAAGATGGTACTCTGGTCAGATGAGACTAAAATTGAACTTTTTGGCCATCAAGGAAAACGCCTGGCGCAAACACAACACCTCTCATCACCCCGAGGACAATGACCCTAAGCATACAGCATAAGCAATACTCGAGTGGTTTAAGGGAAAACATTTAAATGTCTTGGAATGGCCTAGTCAAAGCCCAGACCTCAATCCAATTGAGAATCTGTGGTATGACTTAAAACCTGTTTAGGATAGGCATCCCTCTAGCTGGACAACTTCTGGTGAAACTGGAGGGCACGCAATTCAAATAAATAATCATAAAAATGATGGATATTGAACATTTAGGTACATATGTGTCTTATATCTTCTGAAAGCTTAAATTTGTGTTAATCTATCTGCAATGTACGATTTACAGTACCTATTACAACGAAAACAGGCCATGCGATTGTCTGAGGACAGCGCACCACATCAAAATATTTTTCCATCGCACAGGTTTCATACATTCACAAATAACGATTAAATATTCATTTATTTTTTGAAAATCTTCCTCTGATTTGTCATCCAAAGTGTCACAGCTATAACATGTAGTGTCGTTTTGTTAGATAAAATCCGTTTTATATCCCAAAAAGTCAGTTTAGTTGGCGCCATCTATTTGAGTAATCCACTTGTTCAACATGCAGAGATAGGAATCCGAAAATCAAGCCCTAAACTTTGTTTCAACAAATCAAAATACGTTTCTATTTACTCCTCAGATACCCTAAAATGTAATCAAACTATAATATTTCTTACGGAAAGAAGTATGTTCAATAGGAAACCAATTTTAGCAGGTGCGTCCTGTTTTCATGGCGCGCGCAAACATGAATTTCCAAGACTGTGTCCCTGTACTAAAACTGATATTTCTTATTTGTTTTTGGAGTTACAAGCCTGAAACCTTGAACATAGACTGCTGACACCCTTTGTAAGCCATAGGAATTGCATCCAGGGAGCTTTTCAATATGACCTTTTACTTGCCTTTCTAAGATGATGGTCTCTCCAAAAAAATAACAACTGGTTGGTTTTTCTTTGGATTTTCTCCTACCATATATATTGTGTTATATTCTTCTACATTATTTTAACATTTCTACAAACTTCAACGTTTTTACTTTCCAATGGTACCAATTATATGCAGATCCTGGCTTCAGGGTCTGAGCAACAGGCATTTTACTTTCGGCACATCATTCATGCGGAAATTGAGAAAAAAGGGGCCTAGCCCTAAAAAGTTTCAGATTGCTGTACACCAGTGGATCCCATCCAACTTGAAGGAGCTGGAGTAGTTTTGCCTTGAAGAATGGGCAACAATCACATTGGCTAGATGTGCCAAGCTTATAGAGACATACCTCAAGAGACTCGCAGCTGTAATTGCTGCAAAAGGTGGCTCTACAAAGTATTTGTCACGGCTGTTGTCGGTGAATGAGGACCAATACGCAGCAGGTACGTGAATGCTCATCTTGATTTTTAATTAATCTCAACAATGAACATACAAAACACAAAAAACGAACACTCGACAAATAAACAGTCTGGTAAGGCACAAGGCTATACACAGAATAATCACCCACAAATAACACATACAAACACACCCTAATATATGGGACTCTCAATCAAAGGCAGATAGACAACACCTGCCTTCAACTGAGAGTCCCAACCCCAATCAACCAAACATAGAAACACACACACTAGACTAACCCTAGAATTAACTAAACATAAACCAAAACCCGGAAATACTAAATCAAACACCCTTTACACAAACACACCACCCCGAACCACATAAAACAAATACCCCCTGCCACGCCCTGACCAAACTACAAAACAATTAACCTTATATACTGGCCAGGACGTGACAGTATTGACTTTTTTGGGGGGGGTGAATAGTTATGCACGCTCAAGTTTTCTGTTTTGTTGTCTTATTTCTTGTTTGTTTCACAAGAAAAAATATTTTGCATCTTCAAAGTGGTAGGCATGTTGTGTAAATCAAATGATACAACCCCCCCCAAAAAATATTTTAATTCCAGGTTGTAAAGGCAACAAAATAGGAAACATGCCAAGGGGGTGAATACTTTCGGAAGCCACTGTATTACTTGTTAGATATAACTGAACTGTCGGAGCTAGAAGCACAAGCATTTCACTCAGAGCTCTACTGGCAATTCCTTCAACCTTATGGCTTGGTTTTTGCTCTGACATGCACTGTCAACTGTGGGACCTTATATAGACAGGTGTGTGCCTTTCCAAATCATGTCCAGTTAATAGAATTTACCACAGGTGGACTCCAGTCAAGTTGTTGAAACATCTCAAGGGTGATCAATGGAAACAGGATGCACCTGAGCTCAATGTCGAGACTCATACTTATGAATACTTATGTAAATAAGGTATTTCTGTTTTTAATTTGTAATACATTTACAACAATTTCTAAAAAGCAGTTTTTGCTTTGTCATTATGGGGTATTGTGTGTAGATTGATGATAAAAACATTTTATTTAATCAATTTAGAATAAGGCTGTAATGTAACAAAATGTGGAAAAAGTCAAGGGGTCTGAATACTTTCCGAATGCACTGTATGAGTTCACAGAAACATGTATGGAGACACAGCACATGGAGACTTGCAAGATGATGTGATGAAGTCCAGACTGACAGAGGGGCTTGATACTGATGTCTCTGAATGAAAAGAGACCTGGCAATCATAAACATTTTACTAGACACAACTTTTACTTGTATCATCTTTTTTATTACTGAACTGAATGGTATCATTCACTATGGCGATGTAGAACTGTGTATTCTGCACCAGGATCAAGGAACTCCTATTATATATGGGACACCACACAGGAAGGCATGCCCACTCTGATATCTTTGCCATTACCACTAGACAAAATGTTCGTCGGCACTGTATCTGTATTGGATGGGAATGAGAATAAAAGATGGAAGGTGCACATTGTTATATTAGCAGGACACTGCATATATGGTATTATGTAAAGGGTTGTTTTTTCTACAGGGACCTGTAACTACATTTGAAAGTTATCAAAATACTTAGTGTAGAAAATCTATATCAATTTAGCAATTGCAGTCTTCTCATATTACTCTGTAGACTACTGACCTATTCAAAGCCTCCTTCAGCATCTCACCATACATCTGCCTGTTGTTATTGAACTCAACCTGCAGGAGGTTTGTTTGTTGCGATTGAGTGGGGGCAACAAATGTGTGCAAGGTTCTGACGGATGGGTTTGTCTTGGTAATGGCAAGGACACATCCAAGAAACACAAAAATCGAACCACACCCCCAAGCCAACTCACGTTTGGCTTTGTCATGGCCGCCAGTATTTCTTGCGGAGCAAGCCAAAAAACAAGGCAAAATCAGCGGGGGTAGTTCCTCAGTTGAACAAGCCTTAGTAGCATAGGCCTAGGGTAAGGGTAGTGGAGGGCTTGATATGAAATGGAAATCAAGCAATCTGTTTTCTAAAACAAAAACAACATTTCTAAATAGGATGGGGTCAGAAACATGATATCATAAATCGCTTCTCTTGTTCCATGGCACTGTGTGCACACGTAGGCCTAAATGTCTTCACGCATAACATTTGCACATCTATTTGTATCGTTGCCTATTTGCAAGGCAAATTCTCCAAAATCTGCCATTGATATTGCGTGTCTTTGGTAATTGGACGATGGGGAGAGATTGCTTACTTGAACAAGAAAAATTAACAGGTACGTGAACTGTGAATAATGAAAACGCATCAGGGCTGAAACCTCCAAAATATGTCAAAGAACTCACATTAGACAATTTATTACTGCTTTATTCATAGGCTACTTGGTTAATGATCAGGATAAAAATTCCAGTGCACCAGTTTTTACATGACGAAATTGCAAACAAACGTGCGTTTGACACTTGCACCTCATTAGAGCCAGACCAAAATCGAGCCCTCTCTCTCTCTTTTTGCTAGTCTTAACTACGGCTCCTTAGGTAGGACTGAGGCAGCATATTTGTACAACACGAACCGTCTGCTATGTAATCAAATACCATCTGTCTCTGCATCTGAAGACTCATGCACAAGCACACACGCGCACATGCACACGCACATATATGCTTTCACTCTCTGGTTATCTTTGTATGTGTGTATGTGTGTACTTACTATCAAGATTCCCTCTGCCCCTGGCCTGATGAGGAAGTTGGTTGGGTCACATTAGTAGCTTCTATTTTCAATAAGTCCCCACAGTGAGTTCAGAGGTCATTGTCGTTGGGTATCCATGTCTGTTCTGGGGCCTGTGTGTCTCTGTGTCACGCAAACATTGGCTCCCGTCTCTGCTCTTCCCAGCAGAAGAGATAGTGGACTTCACCTACAGCCTTACTCCCAGCCTTAAATCAATGGCCCACTATCTCAGAGCAGCAAACGTTTCCCAATGTTGACAGAATGCTACCTCTGCTTCTGCACACAACACTTTTACACAAACACCAAGGTCCTCCATGTCCCTCTTCCTCAAGGTTAGCTTGTTTTGCACTCAAGTTCACAGTTCATGCAATAACATTGAATTAGAGTTTTCACTCAATAACATTTGCTTTTCAACCAATGCAAACTGTCCCTTTTGATGATATACTGTAATGTCAACCTTCTGAAAATGTTATGTTGTATTAATTTAATTTAAATATATATATATATATATATATATATATATATATATATATATATATATAGATTGGTCAAGATAGATAGATAGATAGATAGATAGATAGATAGATAGATAGATAGATAGATAGATAGATAGATAGATAGATAGATAGATAGATAGATAGATAGATAGATAGATAGATAGATAGATAGATAGATAGATAGATAGATAGATAGATAGATTGGTCAAGTCTATAGACAGATAGCTGTGGGATAAATAGATTGCAGAAAAGACAGATACATGTCTCGTTAAGGGAAGGCCTTTAGATATGGGGACATCTAGTGGTGAGAATTTGTGGTGCATTCAGCGAGTCAGGACATCATTTTAACTAAATACACTGCTGGACTGGCAACATGTCAGTGACGTGTGGTGAGGTCAGTGGCTGCGTAAGCACCATCGGTGTAGTGTTCTTTTTGTAGGTGCCGGAGAGCACATTTTGTTTTATGTCATAATTTCTCAATGATAGTTGGTACCGATATTTAGCCTATTGTATGATATAAGGCATGCATTTCGTGACAAAATAAACAAATGACGAATACAATTTGATTTGATTTGATATGTTTCATATGTACTGAACAAAAATAAAAACACGACATGTAACAATTTCAAAGATTTTACTGTTACAGTTCATATGAGGAAATCAGTCAAATTAAATAAATGACTTAGGCCCCTAATCTATGGATTTCACTAGATTGAATGTTGTGAAAGATCTATGGTTGCAAGATTGAATCCCCGAGCTGACAAGGTAAATATCTGTCATTCTACCCCTGAACAAGGCAGTTAACCCACTGTTCCTAGGCTGTCATTGAAAATAAGAATTTGTTCTTAACTGACTTTAACATTTTTTTTATAATTATTTATTACTAAAAACACAAGGAAGGGGTAACATTAAAGTATTAGAACATGAAGGACAAACAATACAGCATCAAGACATTATCAAACATGTATCGGTCTTCCCACAACAGAGCCATCCTTACGTGTGAGGGTGCGTGTGCATGATAGTGATATAAAATATATGTAATAGTTTCCTTTTTCACGATCACCATCTTGTGAAACCCGATTCCTCCAAGATCCCCCCACAGTTCCCCAATAGCTGTCCCTCAGCCATTTGAGACCCCCCCCCCCCCCCCCCCCCGGAAAAAAAAATACAATTAATTCCATTCCCCACCCCCAAGAACCCCCCCCAATGCACCAACAACCAAGAGAATGAACTAAAGAGAAAAAAGGAAAAGACAGAAGAAAACATCAAACAACAATGCTATTATTTTTTTTTTAATAATACATTTATAACAAAGGACATCAAGGACAACAGAAATCATAACAGCAATGCCTACTTTATATGTTTGTGTGCATGTCTGGCACTATTACATGTATGTGTGTTCTTGTATGTGTTTATTTGAATGAGTGTGTGTATATGCATGTGTACAAACACCTGCATGGCATCAGCCTCAGGCAAACCGGCATTAGCTGTAAAAACACTGCCACTTAGTGTCATTCAAATGTACTTTTATTATGTTTAATTTTGACTTTTTTTTCTACTTTATCTTTTGACCATCATTCTCTCTCTCACACAGCAACTCCACTCCCACATACCAACCCTCAACTTCCCTCAGCCCATCCCATCTATCTCTGCTGGCCACCCACTTCGTGTTTCTACGCAACATATATCTTTCAACTATGCTATGATGTTTAACGTACAATTTCAATCAATCTAATCGAATAGAATCTACAGATTGCGTGTTGAAGATACATACTTTTACTAGGAGTATAAGTGTATTAGTAATTGACTGAACCGGTCTCTCCAGATCTCTTAACAGTACTATTTCTAGGGTCAATTTTAGATCAATGCTATGCATTTTCAGCCATTCCTGAAACTGAAACCAGAAACAGGCTACCTGAGGGCAATACCAAAATAAATGGTCTATTGATTCTGTATCCTCACAACAAAATCTGCAGAGCTTCGATGATTTTATGCCCCAAATATTCAACATTTTGTTGGTGGCAAGAATTCTATATAATAATTTTAGCTGAAAAGCACGACGTCTTGAATCTTGCGTTGTTTTATATATCAACTCATACACCCTTTACCATGGAATCGGTACATCAAAAATCTCTTCCCAACTATTTTGCAATCTGTATGGCACAGTTGTCAACAGCCTGGTTCTCAAATGAAACTGGTATACTTTCCTATTTATGCTGTTTTTATTCCTCCGCCAATTTTGATCCTTTATATTGGGCAGACAGACCAGTTCCCTACCTCCTCCCGCTGCCACCCGCCTCCTCCATTTTTGGGGCAATTCTGTAATCAACGGGTTGTACTCTTGGATTGAGCAGACCTTCCCGTACAACTCCATGAAGGACCTAACTCTACCATTTCTTTTTTAATTTTTTTTTTTTTTTAATTATATCGTTTTATAGATACACCTCTCCTGAATTGGACCACGTTGTCCGATTTCAAAAAGGCTTTACAGCAAAAGCAAAACATTAGATTATGTTAGAGGAGTATATTGTAAAAGTAGCCACATAGCCATTTTCCGACCAACCACATGCCTCACAAATAACCAAAAAACAGCTAAATGCAGCACTAACCTTTGACAATCTTCATCAGATGACACACCTAGGACATCATGTTACACAATACATGCATTCTTTTGTTCGATAAAGTTCATATTTATATATAAAAACAGCATTTTACATCGGTGCGTAACGTTGACTAACTATTTTCCCTCAAATGCATCCGATGAAACAGAGCTACAATTTACTAAATTACTATTCGAAAACATTTTTAAAATGTAATATTGTCATTCTAAGATTTATAGATGAATATGTCTTGAAAGCACCTGTAATGCCAGATTTAAAATTAACTTTACTGGGTAATCATACTTTGCGATGAAAGGGGATGCGATACTCTGAAAAATAGGCTAACGTTACAGGTCAGCGCCATCTTGGAACAATCGCATATCACATCTAGTCTTGTATACTATTGTCAATAATCCCTTACCTTTGGTTGTCTTCATCAGAAAGCACTTCCAGGAATCCCAGGTCCACAACAAATGTATTTTCGTTCGAAAAAATTACTCCTTTATGTTCCAAGAGCTTGTTCTTGTTAGCGCGTCTGAAGGCTGATCCAAATGCTCCGTCGGCCGCGGGACAGCCATTTCGAGAAAATGCATTTTTTTACCATTTAGGTTCGTTCAAACATGTCAAACGTTGTATAACATAAATCTTCAGGGCGTTTTTCAACAAGAGAGCCAATAAGATTCCAGGGGGACGATAGCATTGTGTTTCAAAACGTTTCGAAAGGGGAGGGTAATCAGGGGCGCCGGCGTCATAATGGTGATGGCCCTCTCCGTGTGACCACGTTCCACAGCGTCTCATTCATTCAGTTTTAACCGTAGGAGACTCAAACCACTTTGTAAAGACTGGGGACATCTAGTGGAAGCAATAGGAAGTGCTCAATGAACCATAGCTCACAGTGTGATTAATAGGCAACGTGAAGAAGTTGAGTTCGCAATTCAGAATTCCACTTCCTGTTTCGATCTGTCTCGGGGTTTTGACTGCCATATGAGTTCTGTTATACTCACAGACACCATTCAAATAATTTTAGAAACTTTAGGGTGTTTTCTATCCACAAGTATTAATTATATGCATATCCTAGCTTCTGTGTTTGAGTAGTAGGCCGTTTAAAATGGGCACGAATTTTTTTCAAAATGCCATGACAGAAAATTATTTCACCACCCCATTCCTTTTTCCACGCAACTTCATCTAAGTATGTAGAGTGAGTTTCCTGTAAACAGTATATGTTATATTCCTTTTCTTTTAGCCATGTAAAGACTGGCACAGATGTTAGAAAATTGAGACAAATTATGTGTGTACCAATTCTGAGTAGGTTGATATGTATGATATTGGATATGATATAATGAGAGTGTGTATGATGTCTGTATAAGAGTAAGACTATAATGTGTGATGTCCAAATAAATAATAACTCTGACAATTTGCATGTTTGAGTGTCTGTGTGTAACATGTAGTGCATATAGCCTTAATATTCATCATTGTAATCCATATTGTATCACCATCATAGTTGCATCATAATTGCCTTTAACATAATTGAAAAACACATCCCAGCATTTCCATAGCAATTGACGTTTCACATGATCATGAAAGAGACCTTGTATTACTCTAGAGACGGCTTCACTACAGTACAAATGTATTCCGAACAATATGTTATTATTCCCCAATGCCCCTATTTTGATATCTTCCCATTGCTTGTTGTAAACATATATAAACTTGTAGACAAATACATACAAAAGATAGACAAAGAATAAACACATTAAATTATAAAACAGTTCTCGACAATAGAGAGAGAGGAAGAGAAGAGAGAAAGAGAGAGTGAGAGAAGAGAGCGAGATCAGGTGTGTGTGCATGTATAAGTCCGTATGTGTAAGCAAGCATGAAGTTGAGTACGTGTGTTCATATCCACTTCATAATGTTCAGATATTTTAAACAGTTCCAATATCTTCTTCTTTTTCGTACCCTGAAGTCCCTGTAGAATTTAGCACAGCCACGGTGTTATGGAGCTGTCTCGGAATAGCTGTCCATCTATAAAGAGTTTGTCCACAATGATAAAGGCACGCCTACCATCCATCCTTTGTTGTCTTTGTACCGGATACAGTCTCTTACGACGTTCGTTTATCTCCTTTGGAAATTGGTCATTGAGACCGAATCTGGTCCCTTTAACCTCCCTTCCTCTGCTTTTGATCAGCTCCTTTTGTTGGTAGTGTTCAGATTTTGCAATGATCGTTTGGGGACCCTTGGTCTTGTCAGTCCGAGCTCCAAGTCTGTGTACTCGGTGGAAAGCCACCTTGTTTACAGTCTCTATAGGAAGTTTCAATGCGGATTTCATGAATTCTCTGATCGCGCCCTCTGGATTATTGGATGCGTCCTCAGGAATACCAGAAAAAATTAGATTTTCACGCATGCTACGACTTTGTATGTCTAGTAGCGTCTCCTTCATCACCCTGTTTTCCCTTAGTTGACAATCCATGTTGGAATTGTGTATTTTTACCTTGGCTGTGAGTGTCTCGTTTTGTCTTTGGAGCTTGAGAATTTCACTCTGGCTGAACTGCAAACTCCCCCTCAGCCCTGCTACTTCCTCACACAACTTTTCCATTGTTGCATGGATTCCAGCCAGAGCACAGAGCCTCTACCTCAGTGGTAAGTATATCGTCCGTGTCTGTAGATTAATCAGTTTTTCTTTTTTTTGTCGAGTTAAAGTTATTTTTTGAGGTGGTCGGATCTTTCCACGAAGGAGTATGTTGTTCCTCCATAGCGTAAAGCTGTTGGTACTCATCGATTTCCCTCAAGATCTGCTTGGTATCCAGATTGACTCTATACTGCAACCAGTTGTTTTACGAAAAGATAACAATGAGTCTTTCCCTCGATGACTACAGCTGTCTGTAATACAGTCAACTAGCACTCGTGGAATCCACGCAAAAAAAAGGAACACAAACTTGCAGTCCCACCCGTAAAGGCTAACCGCGTTGTGGAATCCTTAGTAACAAAACTTTAGTTCTGATTAAAATCGATTTAATGAAAAGGTTTTAACCTCTTGGGGCTAGGTGGGACGCTAGCGTGCCACCCGTGGTGCACTCCATCAACAGCAGGTGCATTTCAAGAGCGGCAAATTTGAATCCAAATAAATGTCAAAATTCAAATGTTTCAAAAATACAACTATTTTACACCATTTGAAAGATAAACATCTCCTTAATCTAACCACGTTTTACGATTTCAAAAAGGTTTTACGGCGAAAGCATAAATTTAGAGTATGTTAGGACAGTACATTTACAAGAGTTGTGTGTAATGTTTTGTCAAGTCAAAGACAGGGTCACCAAAACCATAAAATCAGCTAAAATGATGCACTAACCTTTTACAATCTCCATCAGATGACACTCCTAGGACATTATGTTAGACAATGCATGCATTTTTAGTTCTATCAAGTTCATATTTATATCCAAAAACAGCGTTTTACTATGGCATTGATGTTGAGGAAATCGTTTCCCTCCAATAACCGGCAGTCAAGTCAGCGTGACAAATTAAATAATTAAAATTAGAAAACATTGGTAAAATATTATATTGTCATTTAAAGAATTATAGATTTACATCTCTTGAACGCAATCAACTTGCCAGATTTAAAAATAACCTTACTGGGAAATCACACTTTGCAATAATCTGAGCACTGCGCCCAGAAAAATACGCGTTGCGATACAGACTAGACGTCATGTTGGGGAGATCTAAAATCGAAAATACTATGTAAATAATCCATTACCTTTGATTCTCTTCATCAGATGTCACTTCCAGGTATCACAGGTCCATAACGAATGTAGTTTTGTTCAAAAAAGCTCATCATTTATGTCCAAAAATCTCCGTCTCGTTAGCACATGATGTAAGCCAGCCGGACTTCTCGTCATGAACGAGGGGAAAAAATATATTTCCGTTCGTTCAAACATGTCAAACGTTGTATAGCATAAATCATTAGGGCCTTTTTTAACCAGAACATGAATAATATTCAAGGTGGACGAATGCATACTCTTTTATAACGTATTGGAACGAGGGTACCCAACATGAACTCGCGCGCCAGGTGTCTAATGGGACATCATCGTTCCATGGCTCTTGTTCGGTCAGATCTCCCTCCAGAAGACTCAAAACACTTTGTAAAGGCTGGTGACATCTAGTGGAAGCAATAGGAAGTGCCAAAATATTCCTAAGCCCCTGTGTTTTTCAATGGGATAGGTTTAAAGTCAATACAACACATCAGGTATCCACTTCCTGTCAGAAAATGTCTCAGGGTTTTGCCTGCCAAATGAGTTCTGTTATACTCACAGACACCATTCAAACAGTTTTAGAAACTTTAGAGTGTTTTCTATCCATATATAATAAGTATATGCATATTCTAGTTACTGGGTAGGATTAGTAACCAGATTAAATCGGGTACATTTTTTTTATCCAGACGTGCAAATGCTGCCCCCTAGACCCAACAGGTTAATGTAAACATCATCCCAATTGTAGACAGTACGGTGTCCTGTTGCGCGCTCTGATGACATCGCTCTCTCGTAAAGTTACAATCTTAACTGACTTGCCTAGTTAAATAAATATTTAATAAAAAGGCCCTAAAATTGTCCAAGACTCCAGCCACCCTAGTCATAGACTGTCTCTGGTACCGGAGTGCCAAGTCTAAGTCCAAGAGGCTTCTAAACAGCTTCTACCTCTAAGCCATAAGACTCCTGAACATCTAATCAAATGGCTACCAAGACTATTTGCATTCAATCTTATTCTTCTGTAAGTAGCTACACTTGGGTGGGCCTGGGTGGACACAGGCCCACCAACTAGGGAGCCAGGCCCTGCCAGGCCCACCCAATCAGATTGAGCAAAAACAAAACAATCATGCATTATCATTACATAATACTCCTCAAGAGATTTTGAGCATAAAAACCACCCACATCATTGAGAAAAAAACATTTAATAACAGCTTTTTTAAATTAGATTACCACAGGGTAAGCACTACCTACCCTGCCTATCCTTGCAACATGTAGTACACCTGGTGGTAGGTAGTCATGGTATGTATCTGTGTCTGTGTGTGTGTGTGTACAAATTCCAATGAATGCTTTACCACATTCCTAATATGTTACATAATTACTTTCTTTCACACACTCTCCTCCTCTCCCTCTTGCCTCTCCTTTATATGTCACACACTCTTTTTATGTCCCTCTCTCCTCTACATATTTTCCTTTCCCACTCTCTCTCTCTTCTTTCTCTCAGTCCCCCTTCCTCTGTGTGTGTTTTCTGGAGGCAGATTCCAGTTGGACCGATCATTGTGTCCTCTCTCTGATTCTTGCCGGGATTCTGTCTCTGGCCGGCCCCTGACGCAACTGGAGCCTAGGAGGCTCAGGAGAGGAGCCTGGGAAGGCAGAACAAAGGACCTGTCGTCCTTCTGCACCTCCATTACTCTTCCCGCCCTCCCCAGCTCCCCTCATACTCCTTTCCTACCCACTCCTTCCTACCCTACCCACTGCTCCAAATTGAGACAGACAAGGAAAATGGGCCTGTTGAAAGATAGAGAGGGAAAGAGAGAGAGAGACAGAGAGAGAGAGAATGAGAGAGAGAAAAAAGAAAGAGAGAGAAAAAGAGGGAGAAGTAACTAACATGCCAAGAGGAGCTGCATCACAATACAGTCGTTGTTGGAAAGCAGGGTCCTCGCTTGTTCTGTGGTAAACTTTCAGTGTGTCAACTAGCGCTGAGACACACACTCATGCATACATGTTTGTGTGTCTGTATTTCTGTCTGTTTGTGTATGTGTGTCTGTGTGAGTGTCATGATAGACCCTCTAACAGGTCTTTGCCCCTGGGCCTCCCAGCACACCTTGAAGAGTCTTTTCTCTTTCGTCAGTGTCTCTCTCTATAATGTCATCAGTGTTTTCATCCATGAATCTCGGCAAGAGATGTACGAGGAGAGAGGACCCAGCTACACAGAGAGAGACAGAGAGAGAGAGTCCAACGCAGATGGCACTCAGGGCAAGGCTGGATTATCCTCCAAAAACACGCACACACTCCTATCCAGTCTTTTGGTGCCATTATTGGCATCCTTTGCCTCTCCCAGATCTCTGAATCGACATGGCCATGCATGGAGAGCTGGATTAAATCTAAAGCGTTTTATAATCCTTGGTAATTCGAATGTTTTAATTACTTAGATGAACAGGAGGTGTTTGAGCAAAGCCTAATCACTGAGACATATGGGATAAACTCAGTGAGAGAGAGAGACAGAAAGAGAGAAAGATGCATTGTCTTTGTATTCTCCTTCAAAACAGACACAGCACACAGAGGGTTATTCATGAAATATTAGCACTGTATTACGTTTACCACCTGTTATCAACAAGATTTGTTTTTTATTCTCTTTTTTTTCTAGTGTATTTTCTATGTGTAATTTGTGGTGTAATTGTAAGATGCATGGCTCCCTTGCAAACCGACCTCGGTCACAATGGGTCTCCATGTTAATATGAAGGTCAAATAAAACATTTGACACTGTATTGAAGTTCTAGGAAAAGACTGTGAGCATATTTCTGCAAAGGTGTCTCAAGCAGCAGTGTCCAGTAAATCCTGTCAATCAGACTGCAAGACTAAGGGATGTAAACTGGGTTCTGTGACCTCCCTTTAGTTTAGGGGGATTTTTTTGTGTTGGGGGATATTTGTTTATTTATTTGGGGGGGGGGGGGGGGGGGGTACTGTCATGTCCTGACCAGTAATAGGGGTTATTTGTATTGTAGTTTGGTCAGGACGTGGCAGAGGGTATTTGTTTTATGTGGTTTGGGGTGGTGGTTTGCTTAGAAGGGTGTTTGATTTATTATTTCCGGGTTTTGGGTTATGTTCAATGTTTTTTGTATTTGTATGTTCTCTCTAGTTTAGTATTTCTATGTTAGGTAATTGGGTGTTGGACTCTCAATTGGAGGCAGGTGTTTGTAGTTGCCTTTGATTGAGAGTCCTATATATAGGTATGTGTTTTGTTTGTGTTTTGTGGGAGATTGTTCTGTGTATAGCCTTGTGCCTTACCAGACTGTTATTCGTTGTTGTGTCTTTTTGTGTACGTGTTTATTTTGGTTTTTCCTTCTTTGTCCTATTAATAAAGAAGATGAGTGCACATTTCCCCGCTGCGTCTTGGTCCGCTTTATCCGACGACAACCGTTACACACTAACTGTATGTCGCTCAGGATAAGAGTGTCTGCTTAATGACTAAAATGTAATTGTAACCGCTACACTACAGAACATTCCATGTCCTTAACCCCTATACTACAGAGTAGTCCTTACAGAGACGAAGCGACAAACATATTGATTGAACAGGACGCACTCTTTTTTTCTTTTTTCTCCCTCTTTTCCAATTGCTCTTGTTCTATAAACAAAATAATGAAGAAGGTGAGAGAAAGAGCTTGGGACAGACAAAAGAGCAAGAGAGGGCACAATTGAGAGTGCTGGAAAGATAATTACAGAATTACAGAGAGAGATAGAGAGAGAGAGGGACAGTGAGAATTAGAGTGAATAGCTTGCTTCAAGCCTAACCGGTTGGCTTTGAAAACACTCGGAGCAAAAGGAGGAGGGGTAGAGAAAGAGAGTGAGAGGGAGAAAGAGAGGGGGAATATACCAAAGCAGCTCAGGGGGCCCTCATTACGATATTAAACAAGATTTAATAAGTGAGAGTGATTTGATGAGGTGATTATCCTGCCCATTAATCAAGCAGGCTTCTGTTCCTCTGTAATATGGCCCATCTTTCCCCTAAACGCACCAAAGCCTCTTTAGACGCTGAGCTCCGTACTGTACTGCAGACGGGATTTCAGAACAACAAAGAAAAATTGACATATTATTTTGATTAGGTATGGGTATTCTGGACGCTCTCTCCTGTTCAGTGCATCTAGTAAATTGAACTCCTTAGCATGTGGGTCAGAAAGTAAAGTCTCAATAGCCACTCAGAGAGATGACGAGTTTGGAAGCATCTGTTGGTATAAAAGTTGTGATTTGAGGGCTGAACAGAAGGAGTCCATATGGACGGACTGGGCTGAATTGGGATTGGGAGGGTGGAGGGAGTATGAGGCTCTCTCTGAATCACGTTGGTCAGTCAGATGTCACAGAAGGCTTCTAAAGAAATTGAATGAAAAGTCACATTCATACAGTACACATGAGAAATCAGTTTTGTAGACATAGGACAAATTCTATCAATGTTGAGCCAACAAAAAAAGGAGGAAGATTGTCAAAACTATCAAATCAAACTTAATTTGTCACATGCTCCGAATACAACAACTGTAGACCTGACCATCCAATGCTTACTTACAAGCCCTTAACCAACAGTGCAGTTCAAGAAGAGTTAAGAAAATATTTACCAAATGTACTAAAGTAAAACAATAATAAAAAGTTAAAACAATTCTTCAGGATTTTGCCTGTATTTAGCTCTAATCCATTTATTTGAATCCTAAAAAACTCCCTAGTCCTTGACAATGACAAGCATACACACAACATAATGCAACCACCATGCTTGAAAATATGAAGAGTCGTACTCAGTGATGTGTTGTGTTGGATTTGCCCCCAAAATAATGATAAAGTTAATCTCTTTGACACATTTTTTTTCAGTTCTACTTTAGTGACTATGTTTGGAATATTTTTGTTGTGTACCATCTTCCTTCTTTTCACTCTGTCATTTAGGTTATTATTGTGGAGTAACTACAATGTTATTGATCCATCCTCAGTTTTCTTCTATCAAAGCCATAACACAGTTTTAAAGCCACCATTGGTCTCATGAAACATCCCTGAGCAGTTTCCATCCTCTCCAGGAACTGAGTTAGGAAGGACGCCTGTATCTTTGTTTTGAATGGGTGTATTGATACACCATCCAAAGTATAAGTAATAACTTCACCATGCTCAAAGGGATATTCAATGTCAGCTTTTTTACTTTTACCCGTCTACCAATCGGTGTCCTTCTTTGCGAGGCATTGGACAACCTCCCTGGTCTTTGTGGTTGAATCTGTGTTTGAAATTCACTGCTCGACTGAGGGACCTTACTGATAATTGTATGTGTGGTGTACAGAGATGAGGTAGTCATTCAAAGATCTTGTAAAACACTATTATTGCACACAGAGTGAGTCCATGCAATTTATGATGTGACTATTTAAGCAAACGTTAACTCCTGAGCTTACAGTATTTAGGGGTTGAATACTTATTGACTCAAGACAGCTTTTAATTTAAATTAATTTGTACACATTTCTAAAAACATAATTTCACTTAGACATTATCGGGTATTGTGTGTCGGCCAGTGATACAAAATCTAAATTTCATCCATTTCATATTTAGGCTGTAACAAAACCAAATTTTCAAAAGTCAAGGGGTGTAGTATATATTAATATTCTATGCAGTATTGTGTGTGTATTGTTTGAATACATTTACACAGGGTACAGGTGAATTTAAAATGTCCTTTCCCCACATCAGAGGTCCACTATGAGAATAACCATGGCAGCATCTCTTTGGGGGGAATAGTTTTAGGAAGACAGAGAACCCAAACATTTTAAAAGCTGGAAGTAGATTACCTCAAAGCAGGCATGGGACAGAGGTTTTTCTGAGAACTACCTCAGAGCATCAATACAGTATGCATGCAAAATATAACAAGGAACTCTCCTTATCTTTCATCAGTCCCAGTGGAAACAAACACACACACTTTCTCTCGTATAATCTCAACCCCGCATATTAAATCAACAGATCATCTTCAAGAGCGTGTTATCACTTAATTCAAATCTGCACTGCGACCTTTGACATCTAGACCATAATGCAGATACTTGCACTCACCACAAAGATAGATAAATAAGCAAACAACGGCTCCAATTTAGTGAAATTTGCATGTTGCACTGTAAGATCCAGTTATTCAGGTGTTAGGATAAATCAACCCAGTCAAAGATTACAGTATGTCAGTACATTGGTAATAGTTTACAGTCCTGTTGACCTTCACTGATTAATTCAAAGACTCAAAGAATCAAAGAATCAAAAGCGGAGGTGAATAAAGATGGCGGTCCCCATGCACCTACCACAACTTCCTCGTTCGCTGTATTGTACATTGCTCTACTTTACTCTTTTTTATGTCGTCATTAGCACAGTATACATCGATACCAATTCTAGCTCCAAGACACCAGCAATTAAAAAAAACGAAAAAGTATATTGTGCTGATTTATTCGCACATCTTTATGCACCTTCACCATTGGTGACTATCCGACACCAAAAGATCATCAATACTTATAATCGATTGCCAGATCAAATTCCATGACTGTAAAATAAAGCTAGACTGTTTTAAAAAAGGGCAAAAACAGCATTTGTGATGACGTGCTGTCTAAGAAAGACAATGAGTGACTTTATCCCCATCTCTCCATTTTTGTGCCCTCCCTCTCTCTTTCTCTCCGTGGCCGTCTATCTAAACAACGTAATTTGAGTAAATGACAGGAGAACATCTGCTGTGCATAAGAGAGGGGCCAAAACTTTAACATGCAGATGTCTCTCTCCATCTGCATTTGTTCAATAATTACTGCAATGCAATGGGGGGAAATACATATTTTTATAGCTTTAGACAATTCTTAACAGTTGCTGATGCGAGATGTGTGTGCATGAGTGCATGTGTGTGTGTCTGCAGAGGCGGGGGGTGAATTTGAAGGAGGGTTCAGTGGGGGGGGGGGTTATTACACCATTTGGCCAGAGCAAGCTGTCACAGCAGAGAATCCCACTAATTCCATCATGCCCTTGGCGTGTCACTGACGGTCTCCGAGTAACCGATGATGCCTCGATGCCACCACTTGGCCACCAGAGGTTTGGCACATAATAGGTAAGGGTAAGGCTTGTGGTTATTAAGGATTGAGCATTGTGTATATAAACACTATGAAAGTGCAGGTCAAGGTTTTGATCTACCTGTGACTTTGGTCTGATGACATTTCCTGATACAAGACAATTGTGCTTTGGCTGGCATTAATTATTGGGATAAAGAAATTGGACCTTTGAGGGTGTAAGTATTTTCATAATAAAGGAGAAAGTCATTGCACTATCAAAAGGTTACTTCAAACATATCACATTCAACAACAGCATTTATAAAGCAATCATACAAATCAAATCATAATGTCTATATTCAGAGTATTTGTATTTATTATGGGTCCCAGTAAAACAGTACAACAGGATTACAGTTCTTCTTGAACATTATTTCAAAGGCTAGAGTGACAGTATGAAATTATTCGCTATAAAGATCCATTCAAGAAAATACAGTATATATACACACATACACATACACACAGTTGAAGTCAGAAGTTTACATACACTTAGTTTGGAGTCATTAAAACTCATTTTCAACCGCTCCACAAATTTCCTGTTAACAAACTATAGTTTTGGAAAGTTGGTTAGGACATCTACTTTGTGCATGACACAAGTCATTTTTCCAACAATTGTTTACAGACTGTAACGCCCTGGCCATAGAGAGGGTTTTTTTGTTCTTTATTTTGGTTAGGCCAGGGTGTTACATTGGGTGGGCGTTCTGTTCCTTTTTCTATGTTTTGGTATTTCTTTGTTTTGGGCCGTGTGTGTGGCTCCCAAATCAGGCACAGCTGAAGCTCGTTGCTGCTGATTGGGAGTCACACATAAGGAGCATGTTTTTCCTTTGGGTTTTGTGGGAAATTGTTTCTGTTTTTGAGTATTTTCCTAACAGGACTGTTTGCTGTCGTTTGTTCATTTTGTAGTGTTCTCTTGCTTATTTGAATAAAAATTCTAATGATGAACACATCCTCTGCTGCACCTTGGTTCCCTCTTCCAGACAGCCGTTACACAGACAGATTATTTCACTTATAATTCACTGTACCACAATCACAGTGGGTAAGAAGTTCACATAGACTAAGTTGACTGTGCCTTTAAACAGCTTGGGAAATGGCTTTAGAAGCTTCTGATAGGCTAATTGACATATTTTGAGTCAATTGGAGGTGTACCTGTGAATGTATTTCAAGGCCTACCTTCAAACTCAGTGCCTCTTTGCTTGACATCATGGGAAAATCAAAAGAAATCAGCCAAGACCTCAGAAAAAAATTGTAGACCTCCACAAGTCTGGTTCATCCTTGGGAGCAATTTCCAAACGCCTGAAGGTACCACGTTAATCTGTACAAACAATAGTATGCAAGTATAAACACCATGGGACCACACAGCCGTCATACCACTCAGGAAGGAGACGTGTTCTGTCTCTTAGAGATGAACGTACTTTGGTGTGAAAGTGCAAATCACTCCCAGAACAACAGCAAAGGATCTTGTGAAGATGCTGGAGGAAACAGGTACAAAGGTATCTATATCCACAGTAAGATGAGTTCTATATCGACGTAACCTGAAAGGCCGCTCAGCAAGGAAGAAGCCACTGCTCCAAAACCGCCATAAAAAAGCCAGACTACGGTTTGCAACTGCACATGGTGTCACGTCCTGACCATAGAAGCTTTTATTTTCTTTGGTAGAGTAGGTCAGGGCGTGACGGGGTTGTGTCTAGTTTAGATTTTCTATGTTGTCATGTTCTTGTTTCTGTATTTGTTTTTTGGGGGGGATGATCTCCAATTAGAGGCAGCTGGTCATCATTGACTCTAATTGGAGATCATACTTAAGTAGTTGTTTTTCCCACCTGGGTTTGTGGGAGATTGTATTTTGAGTAAGTGTATGTTGCACCTCTTTGTCACGATTTGTTGTTTTGTTTAGGAGTTTATTTGTATGTTTTGCATAGTTTCACAGTTTAAATAAAATGTGGAATGAAACAGACGCTGCGCCTTGGTCCCATTCTTCAGACAGCCGTGACACATGGGGACAAAGATTGTACTTTTTGGATAAATGTCCTCTGGTCTGATCAAACAAAAATAGAACTGTTTGGCCACAATGACCATTGTTATGTTTTGAGGAAAAAGGGCCAAGCCAAAGAACACTATCCCAAACGTGAAGCACGGGGGTGGCAGCATCATGTCGTTGGGGTGCTTTGCTGCAGGAGGGACTGTTGCACTTCACAAAATAGATGGAATCATGAGGTAGGAAAATGATGTGGATATACTGAAGCAACATCTCAAGACATCAGTCAAGAAGTTAAAGCTTGGTCGCAAATGGGTCTTCCATATGGACAATGACCCCAAGCATACTTCCAAAGTTGTGGCAAAATGGCTTAAGGACAACAACATCAAGGAATTGGAGTGGCCATCACAAAGCCCTGACCTCAATCCTATAGAAAATTTGTGGGCAGAACTGAAAAAGCGTGTGCGAGCAAGGAGTCCTACAAACCTCACTCAGTTACACCAGCTCTGTCAGGAGGAATGGGCCAAAATTCACCCAACTTATTGTGGGAAGCTTGTGGAAGGCTACCCGAAATGTTTGACCCAAGTTAAACAATTTAAAGGCAATGCTGCCAAATACTAATTGAGTGTATGTAAACTTCTGACCCACTGGGAATGTGATGAAAGAAATAAAAGCTGAAATAAATCACTCTACTATTATTCTGATATTTCACATTCTTAAAATAAAGTGGTGATCCTAACTGACTTAAAACATGGAATTTTTACTTGGATTAAATGTCAGGAATTGTGAAAAACTGAGTTAACCTCTATGGGCTAGGTGGGACGCAAGCGTCCCACCCGTGGTGCACTCCATCAACAGCAGGTGCATTTCAAGAGCGGCAAATTTGAATCCAAATAAATGTCAAAATTCAAATTTTTCAAACATACAACTATTTTACACCCTTTGAAAGATAAACATCTCCTTAATCTAACCACGTTTTACGATTTCAAAAAGGTTTTACGGCGAAAGCATAAATTTAGAGTATGTTAGGACAGTACATTTACAAGAGTTGTGTGTAATGTTGTGCCAATTCAAAGACAGGCGTCACCAAAACCATAAAATCAGCTAAAATTATGCACTAACCTTTTACAATCTCCAACAGATGACACTCCTAGGACATTGTGTTAGACAATGCATGCATTTTTAGTTCTATCAAGTTCATATTTATATCCAAAAACAGCGTTTTACTGTGGCGTTGATGTGATTTCCCAGTAAGGTTATTTTTAAATCTGGCAAGTTGATTGCGTTCAAGAGATGTAAATCTATAATTCTTTAAATGACAATATAATATTTTACCAATGTTTTCTAATTTTAATTATTTAATTAGTGGTGCTGACTTGACTGCCGGTTATTGGAGGGAAACGATTTCCTCAACATCAATGCCATAGTAAAACGCTGTTTTTGGATATAAATATGAACTTGATAGAACTAAAAATGCATGCATTGTCTAACATAATGTCCTAGGAGTGTCATCTGATGGAGATTGTAAAAGGTTAGTGCATCATTTTAGCTGGTTTTATGGTTTTGGTGACCCTGTCTTTGAATTGACAAAACATTACACACAACTCTTGTAAATGTACTGTCCTAACATACTCTAAATTTATGCTTTCGCCGTAAAACCTTTTTGAAATCGTAAAACGTGGTTAGATTAAGGAGATGTTTATCTTTCAAAGGGTGTAAAATAGTTGTATGTTTGAAAAATTCAAATTTGCCGCTCTTGAAATGCACCTGCTGTTGATGGAGTGCACCACGGGTGGGACGCTAGCGTCCCACCTAGCCCATAGAGGTTAATAACAAAACATGAAAACAAACGAACGACAAACATTCTTGCAGGCTACACAGCAATGCAAAAACAACTTCCCACAAAAGACAGGTGGAAAAAAGGGCTACCTAAGTATGACTCCCAATCAGTAACAATGATGTACAGCTGTTCCTGATTGAGAGCCATACCAGGCCAACAAAGAAATACACAACATGGAAAAACCATAGAAATACAAAACATAGAACAATACCCCAAAACCCCAGAACTCATAAAACAAACACCCCTCTTACATAAGAACATATCCCAACAAACCCCGAACCACATAAACACCCCCTGCCACGTCCTGACCAAACTACAATAACAAATAACCCCTTTACTGGTCAGGATGTGACACATGCGTGCATGTGCACTCCCTTAACACACAACGCTCTCCCTCAAATGTACTCTCACACCATTTTTTTATCACACACAAACACAAAAATACCATAGAAATTTTTTTTTACCCCGACTTTTCGTCAGGGAGTCATGCTGAGACCTCGTACTCTTTTACGGATGAGCACTGTAATTACGAAAATATGCACAAAAATATACACATCAATACAGTATGAAAAGCAAAACAGCGATACAAAAGACAATCATAGAAAACAAACACATTCTTCAGTTAAAAGGTTCTCGTCAATTGCCCTAGAGACACCAAATCATCAAAATTTTGACCGTTTTGGAGTTTATTCCACAAGTAAGGTGCAACAAAAACTAAAACCAGATTTAAACCCAGTGGAGATAGAAGGGATCTCAAGAGTTAGTCAACCCTGAGTCCAGGTCTGGTAGCTCTTACGTACGTCTGTAGTTTAACAATGAAGTAAGGTATGGCTGAAGTTTGTGCAAGAGTGCTTTATAAACAGAAAGATTGCAATGCATCGATCTACAAGACCTAAAAAAAGGGCCAGCCTATTTTCTATTACAGAAAGCAGTGATGTGTCGCCCTTAAGCATTGGATTTCTAATCCTCTAATGTTGTTATTGGATCTGATTTTAATAGCTAGCATTTCGATGGCCATTTCGATGCCCCCTAGCCCCAACAGGTTAAGAGTGTGCTATGATAAACTGCGTCCAATGGCTTCAATACAGTGGCAACTGTACCCTACCTGCCCTAAGGCCCTGGCCCTTTACACTAAGTCTGAATTTGTCCTACAAGGTGACCTAAACTGGTACATGCTTAAACCACCTGACCAAGTCCTAAAGCAATGGGCCTCCCTAAATCATTCTCAAATTTTCACTAATCCCACAAGGTATGACTCCAAACACCCAGAAAAGGCTACTCTCCTCAATGTTATCCTCACATATAATACTGATAGGTATCAGTCTGGTGTTTTCTGTAATGACCTTAGTGATCACGTTCGAAATGGCTGCTCAGTGAAATGACCTGTCCTGATTTGTCATAGACGCTTGCTAAAAAACTTTAATGAGCAAGCCTTGCTTCATGACCTGGCCTCTCTAAATTGGTATAGAATCAGCTTGATTCTCTCTGTCGAAGACGTTTGGACCTGATTTTTTGATATTTTCAGTGGTATTGTTAACACACACGCCTCCATAAAGGAAATTAGATTTAAAAACAGTTCAGCCCCTGGTTCAACCGTGATCTTGCAGAGTTAATCCACCTAAAGAATTGCATTTAGCGAAAGGCTCGAAATACTCAGGCTGACTGGCTCTCGTTCAGGCACATGAGAAATAAGTGCATTCAGGCTATCCGGAAGGCCAAAGTTAGTTACTTTAAGCTCTCTCTGTGGGCCTAACCCCAAGAAGTTCTGGAAAACGGTTAACCTCTTACATCTAGACGTTCCGCTAGCGAAACACCTGCTCCAATATCCAATGATATGCGTGGCGCGAATTACAAATTCCTCAAAAATCCCAAAACTTCAATTTTTCAAACATATGACTATTTTACACCATTTTAAAGACAAGACTCTCCTTTATCTAACCACACTGTCCAATTTCAAAAAGGCTTTACAGCGAAAGCAAAACATTAGATTATGTCAGCAGAGTACCAAGCCAGAAATAATCAGACACCCATTTTTCAAGCTAGCATATAATGTCACAAAAACCAAAACCACAGCTAAATGCAGCACTAACCTTTGATAATCTTCATCAGATGACACGCCTAGGACATTATGTTATACAATACATGCATGTTTTGTTCAATCAAGTTCATATTTATATCAAAAACCAGCTTTTTTACATTAGCATGTGACGTTCAGAACTAGCATTCCCACCGAACACTTCTGGTGAATTTACTAAATTACTCACGATAAACGTTCACAAAAAACATAACAATTATTTTAAGAATTATAGATACAGAACTCCTTTATGCAATCGAGGTGTCCAATTTTAAAATAGCTTTTCGGTGAAAGCACATTTTGCAATATTCTGAGTAGATAGCCCGGCATCACAGGCTAGCTATTTTGACACCCACCAAGTTTAGCCCTCACCAAAGTCAGATTTACTCTAAGAAAAATGGTATTACCTTTGCTGTTCTTCGTCAGAATGCACTCCCAGGACTTCTACTTCAATAACAAATGTTGGTTTGGTTCAAAATAATCCATAATTATATCCAAATAGCGGCGTTTTGTTCGTGCGTTCAAGACACTATCCAAGGGTGACGAAGGGTTACGCGCCCGGCGCGTTTCGTGACAAAACATTTCTAAATATTCCATTACTGTACTTCGAAGCATGTCAACCGCTGTTTAAAATGGGAGTCGTTGTTTTCGTTCAAAGACGAAAGAATAAAAACATGGGGTCGCCTCGTGCACGTGCCTCCAGTCTCATTGTTCTCTGATCGACCACTATCAAAATGCGCTAATGTTTTTCAGCCAGGGCCTGCAAAGCCACCATTCAGCTTTTTGCCGCCTTCTGAGAGCCTATGGGAGCCGTAGGAAGTGTCACGTTACAGCAGAGATCCCCTGTTTTGGTTAGAGATGATCAAGAAGGCCAAGAAATGGTCAGAGAGGGCGCTTCCTGTTTGGAATCTTCTCAGGTTTTGGTCTGCCAAATGAGTTCTGTTATACTCACAGACACCATTCAAACAGTTTTAGAAACTTTAGGGTGTTTTCTATCCAAAGCTAATAATTATATGCATATTCTAGTTTCTGGGCAGGAGTAATAATCAGATTAAATCGGGTACGTTTTTTATCCGGCCGTGAAAATACTGCCCCCTATCCATAACAGGTTAACCTGTTAGGGCTAGGGGGCAGTATTGACACGGCTGGATAAAAAACATACCCGATTTAATCTGGTTACCACTCCTACCCAGTAACTAGAATATGCATATACTTATTACATATGGATAGAAAACACCCTAAAGTTTCTAAAACTGTTTGAATGGTGTCTGTGAGTATAACAGAACTCAAATGGCAGGTCAAAACCTGAGAGATTCCTTTACAGGAAGTGGCCTGTCTGACCATTTCTTGAACTTCTTTTCCATCTCTATCTTTTACTAAGGATCTCTGCTCTAACGTGACACTTCCTACGTCGTCCATAGGCGCTCAGAGCCCGGGAAAAAACAGAATGTCGTCATCCCAGCCCCAGGCTGAAACACATTATCGCCTTTCTCAAGTGGCCGATCAAGGGACTCTGGGCTTAGGCGCGTGACCCGACCGCCCCCGCCTTTGTGATTTTTTCCTCTGTTTGCCGAAAAGGAGATTCCCTGTCGGAATATTATCGCTTTTCTACGAGAAAAATGGCGTAAAAATTGATTTTAAACAGCAGTTGACATGCTTCGAAGTACGGTAATGGAATATTTAGAATTTTTTTATCACGAATTGCGCGAGACCCTTCTTTACCATTTCGGATAGTGTCTGGAACGCACGAACAAAACGCCGCTATTCGGATATAACGATGGATTATTTTGGACCAAACCAACATTTGTTATTGAAGTAGCAGTCCTGGGAGTGCATTCTGACGAAGACAACAAAAGGTAATCAAACTTTTATAATAGTAAATATGATTATGGTGAGTGCTAAACTTGCCGGGTGTCTAAATAGCTAGCCCGTGATGCCTGGGCTATGTACTTAGAATATTGCAAAATGTGCTTTCACCAAAAAGCTATTTTAAAATCGGACATATCGAGTGTATAGAGGAGGTCTGTATCTATAATTCTTAAAATAATTGTTATGCTTTTTGTGAACGTTTATCGTGAGTAATTTAGTAAAATGTTAGCGAATTCCCCGGAAGTTTGCGGGGGGTATGCTAGTTCTGAACGTCACATGCTAATGTAAAAAGCTGGTTTTTGATATAAATATGAACTTGATTGAACAAAACATGCATGTATTGTATAACATAATGTCCTAGGGTTGTCATCTGATGAAGATCATCAAAGGTGAGTGCTGCATTTAGCTGTCTTCTGGGTTTTGGTGACATTATATGCTAGCTTGAAAAATGGGTGTCTGATTATTTCTGGCTTGGTACTCTGCTGACATAATCTAATGTTTTTCTTTCGTTGTAAAGCCTTTTTGAAATCGGACAGTGTGGTTAGATTAACGAGAGTCTTGTCTTTAAATAGCTGTAAAATAGTCATATGTTTGAGAAATTGAAGTAATAGGATTTTTAAGGTTTTGAAAATCGCGCCACAGGCTTCAAGTGGCTGTTACGTAGGTGGGACGAATTCGTCCCGCCTAGCCCATAGAGGTTAAAGACCTGGAGAATAAACCCTCCTCCTCACAGCTGCCCATGTCCCTTAAAGTTGATGGTGTGGTTGTTACTGACAAGAAGCACATGGCTGAGCTCTTCAATCATCACTTCATTAAGTCAGGATTCCTATTTGACTCAGCCATGCCTCCTTCCCCGTCCAACATTTCCTCATCTCCCACCCCTTCTAATGCAACTAGCCACGATGCTCCTCCCTCTTTTTCCCCTGCCCCGCTACAAAGTTTCTCCTTGCAGGCAGTCACTGAGTCCAAGGTGCTAAAGGAGCTCCTTAAACTTGACCCCAAAAACTATCTGGGTCAGATGGTTTAGACCCTTTCTACTTTAACCTGTTGGGTCTAGGGGGCAGCATTTGCACGTCTGGATAAAAAAAATGTACCCGATTTAATCTGGTTACTAATCCTACCCAGTAACGAGAATATGCATATACTTATTATATATGGATAGAAAACACTCTAAAGTTTCTAAAACTGTTTGAATGGTGTCTGTGAGTATAACAGAACTCATTTGGCAGGCAAAACCCTGAGACATTTTCTGACAGGAAGTGGATACCTGATGTGTTGTATTGACTTTAAACCTATCCCATTGAAAAACACAGGGGCTTAGGAATATTTTGGCACTTCCTATTGCTTCCACTAGATGTCACCAGCCTTTACAAAGTGTTTTGAGTCTTCTGGAGGGAGATCTGACCGAACAAGAGCCATGGAACTATGATGTCCCATTAGACACCTGGCGCGCGAGTTCATGTTGGGTAGCCTCGTTCCAATACGTTATAAAAGAGTATGCATTCGTCCACCTTGAATATTATTCATGTTCTGGTTAAAAAAAGGCCCTAATGATTTATGCTATACAACGTTTGACATGTTTGAACGAACGGAAATATATTTTTTCCCCTCGTTCATGACGAGAAGTCCGGCTGGCTTACATCATGTGCTAACGAGACGGAGATTTTTGGACATAAATGATGAGCTTTTTTGAACAAAACTACATTCGTTATGGACCTGTGATACCTGGAAGTGACATCTGATGAAGAGAATCAAAGGTAATGGATTATTTACATAGTATTTTCGATTTTAGATCTCCCCAACATGACGTCTAGTCTGTATCGCAACGCGTATTTTTCTGGGCGCAGTGCTCAGATTATTGCAAAGTGTGATTTCCCAGTAAGGTTATTTTTAAATCTGGCAAGTTGATTGCGTTCAAGAGATGTAAATCTATAATTCTTTAAATGACAATATAATATTTTACCAATGTTTTCTAATTTTAATTATTTAATTAGTGGTGCTGACTTGACTGCCGGTTATTGAAGGGAAACGATTTCCTCAACATCAATGCCATAGTAAAACGCTGTTTTTGGATATAAATATGAACTTGATAGAACTAAAAATGCATGCATTGTCTAACATAATGTCCTAGGAGTGTCATCTGATGGAGATTGTAAAAGGTTAGTGCATCATTTTAGCTGGTTTTATGGTTTTGGTGACCCTGTCTTTGACTTGACAAAACATTACACACAACTCTTGTAAATGTACTGTCCTAACATACTCTAAATTTATGCTTTCGCCGTAAAACCTTTTTGAAATCGTAAAACGTGGTTAGATTAAGGAGATGTTTATCTTTCAAATGGTGTAAAATAGTTGTATTTTTGAAACATTTGAATTTTGACATTTATTTGGATTCAAATTTGCCGCTCTTGAAATGCACCTGCTGTTGATGGAGTGCACCACGGGTGGCACGCTAGCGTCCCACCTAGCCCCAAGAGGTTAAGGTTGCTGCCCCTATCATCTCCAAGCCGATCTCTGACATTTTTTACCTGTCTCTCCTCTCTGGGGAGGTTCCCATTGCTTGGAAGGCAGCCACAGTTCGTCCTTTATTTAAAGGGGGAGATCAAGCTGATCTTAACTGTTATAGGCCTATTTCTATTTTGCACAAAACATGTCAATAATCAACTGACTGGCTATCTTGATGTCTATAGTATTCTCTCTGGTATGCAATCTGGTTTCAGCTCAGGTTATAGATGTGGCACTGCAACCTTAAAAGATCCTCAATGATGTCACCATTGCCCTTGGTTCTAAGCAAAGTTGTGCTGTTATTTTTATTGACTTTGGACAAAGCTTTTGATACAGTAGACCATTCCATTCTTGTGGGCCGGCTAATGAGTATTGGTGTCTCCGAGGTGTCTTTGGCCTCGTTTGCTAACTTCCTCTCTCAAAGAGTGCAGTGTATAAAGTCAGCACATCTGCTGTCTCAGCCACTGCCTGTCACCAAAGGTGTACCCCAAGACTTGATCCTAGGCCCCACGCTCTTCTCAATTTACATCAACAACATAGCTCAGACAGTATGATGCTCTGTCATCCATTTATATGCAGATGATACAGTCTTATACTCAGCTGGCCCCTCCCCGGATTTTGTGTTAAATGCTCTACAACAAAGCTTTCTTAGTGTCCAACAAGCCTTCTCTGCCCTTAACATTGTTCTGAACACCTCCAAAACAAAGGTCATGTGGTTTGTTAAGAATAATGCCCCTCTCCCCACAGGTGTGATAACTACCTCTGAGGGTTTAAAGCTTGAGGTAG
Source organism: Salmo salar (assembly GCF_965601325.2). Classification (NCBI taxonomy): domain Eukaryota; kingdom Metazoa; phylum Chordata; class Actinopteri; order Salmoniformes; family Salmonidae; genus Salmo; species Salmo salar. Next base: position 60,737,387 of record NC_138305.1, read on the forward strand.
TCACCTCATACAAGTACATGGGAGAATGGCTAGATGGTACACGATCCTTCTCTCAGCACATATCGAAGCTGGAGGCTAAAGTTAAATCTAGACTTGGTTTCCACTATTGTAATCACTCCTTTTTCACCCCAGCTGCCAAACTAACCCTGATTCAGACGATTATCCTGCCCATGCTAGATTACGGAGATGTAATTTATAGATCAGCAGGTAAGGGTGCTCTCGAGCGGCTAGATGTTCTTTATCATTTGGCATTCAGATTTGCCACCAATGCTCATTATGCGACACATCACTGCACTCTATACTCCTCTGTAAACTGGTCATCTCTGTATTCCCGTTACAAGACCCACTGATGCTTATTTATAAAATCCTTTTAAGACTCACTCCCCCTATCTGAGATAACTACAGCAGCCCTCATCCTCCACATACAACACCCGTTCTGCCAGTCACATTCTGTTAATGGTCCCCAAAGCACACACATCCCTGGGTCGCTCATCTTTTCAGTTTGCTGCAGCTAGCGACTGGAATGAGCTGCAACAAACACTGAAACTGGACAGTTTTATCTCAATATCTTCATTCAAAGACTCAATCATGGACACTCTTGCTGACAGTTGTAGCTGCTTTGTGTGATGTATTGGTTTCTCTACCTTCTTGCCCTTTGTACTGTTGTCTGTGCCCAATCATTTTTGTACCCTGTTTGGTGCTGGTGCCATGTTGTGCTGCTGCCATGTGGTGTTGCTACCATGTTGTTGTCATGTTGTGTTTTTAGCATGCTTTGTTGTTGTCTTAGGTCTCTCTTTATGTAGTGTTGTGTTGTCTCTCTTGTCGTGATGTGTGTTTTGTCCTATATTTTTTATTTTTATTTTTGGTAGGCCGTCATTGTAAATAAGAACATGTTCTTAACTGACTTGCCTAGTTAAATAAATGTTAAATAAAAAAAATACAAATAACGTTTGCTGTGTGAGTGTGTTAAGAAAAGCTCTAAATTTAGCTGAACCAATGCATGACCACCATCTTTTTGCAATAAACATTCCTTTTAATTTAATTCCATTGTCCTCCAAGTGTTGCTGAATCTCCTCTCCACCTCAATTTATCACCAGAAAGCGCATCCTCCTCAGATCCCCTAAGTGTTTCCCCCCATGTTGGTTCAACATAATTTCATAGAAATTACATGGAAACGATGATTCAACCAGTGTGTGCCCAGTGGGTCTGCTTTATATCCTACAGATTACGTCTCTCTCTGTCTCTCCTGAGATAAGGCTAGTGTTCTGAGTGAGTAGACACAATGCTACTCTATTCGCTAGGCAGCAGGCTGGGATCTGACAGGGCGGTCACGTACAAAGACTACTGAGAGTGCCCAGTCACACCTAACACACAGCTAACACACAAACACACCACCATGGAGTGGAATGCCAACCGACCACCTGGACCAGACTAATATGCGAATATGCCCACCTGCTGTTTTCTCTGTCACAATTATTCATGATTACCAATTTGTGTGACTTGATTTGTGTCTTTAGAAGTGGCCAGATGAGATTGGTGTCTAAGAAACCAGCAATGCTTGATCACCTACAGTGCCTTCAGAAAGTATTCACACCTTGACTTATTCAACATTTTGTTGTGTTACAGACTGAATTCAAAATGGATCTTGCATCTACACACAACACCCCATCATGACAAAGTGAAAACATGTTTTTAGAAATGTTACAGCTGTGTCTTTTCTAGGTAAGTCTCTAAGAGCTTTCCACACCTGGATTGTGCAACATTTGCCTATTATTATTTTCTCAATACTAACACTCTGTCAAATTGGTTGTTGATCAATGCTAGCGTCTATGGGCTAGGTGGGACGCTAGCGTCCCCCCCGTGGTGCACTCCATCAACAGCAGGTGCATTTCAAGAGCGGCAAATTTGAATCCAAATAAATGTCAAAATTCAAATTTTTCAAACATACAACTATTTTACACCCTTTGAAAGATAAACATCTCCTTAATCTAACCACGTTTTACGATTTCAAAAAGGTTTTACGGCGAAAGCATAAATTTAGAGTATGTTAGGACAGTACATTTACAAGAGTTGTGTGTAATGTTTTGTCAATTCAAAGACAGGGTCACCAAAACCATAAAACCAGCTAAAATGATGCAGTAACCTTTTACAATCTCCATCAGATGACACTCCTAGGACATTATGTTAGACAATGCATGCATTTTTAGTTCTATCAAGTTCATATTTATATCCAAAAACAGCGTTTTACTATGGCATTGATGTTGAGGAAATCGTTTCCCTCCAATAACCGGCAGTCAAGTCAACAACACAAATTAAATAATTAAAATTAGAAAACATTGGTAAAATATTATATTGTCATTTAAAGAATTATAGATTTACATCTCTTGAACGCAATCAACTTGCCAGATTTAAAAAATAACCTTACTGGGAAATCACACTTTGCAATAATCTGAGCACTGCGCCCATAAAAATACGCGTTTCGATACAGACTAGACGTCATGTTGGGGAGATCTAAAATCGAAAATACTATGTAAATAAACCATTACCTTTGATTCTCTTCATCAGATGTCACTTCCAGGTATCACAGGTCCATAACGAATGTAGTTTTGTTCAAAAAAGCTCATCATTTATGTCCAAAAATCTCCGTCTTGTTAGCACATGATCTAAGCCAGCCGGACTTCTCGTCATGAACGAGGGGAAAAAATATATTTCCGTTCGTTCAAACATGTCAAACGTTGTATAGCATAAATCATTAGGGCCTTTTTTAACCAGAACATGAATAATATTCAAGGTGGACGAATGCATACTCTTTTATAACGTATTGGAACGAGGGTACCCAACATGAACTCGCGCGCCAGGTGTCTAATGGGCCATCATCGTTCCATGGCTCTTGTTCGGTCAGATCTCCCTCCAGAAGACTCAAAACACTTTGTAAAGGCTGGTGACATCTAGTGGAAGCAATAGGAAGTGCCAAAATATTCCTCAGCCCCTGTGTTTTTCAATGGGATAGGTTTAAAGGTAATACAACACATCAGGTATCCACTTCCTGTCAGAAAATGTCTCAGGGTTTTGCTTGCCAAATGAGTTCTGTTATACTCACAGACACCATTCAAACAGTTTTAGAAACTTTAGAGTGTTTTCTATCCATATATAATAAGTATATGCATATTCTAGTTACTGGGTAGGATTAGTAACCAGATTAAATCGGGTACATTTTTTTTATCCAGCCGTGCAAATACTGCCCCCTAGCCCTAACAGGCTGGACAACCATTTTCAGGTTTTTCCATAGATTTTCAAGTTGATTTAAGTCAAAACTGTAGCATGGCCACTCAGGAACATTCACTGTCGTATTGATAAGCAACTCCAGTGTAGACTTGGCCTTGTGGTTTATCTTATAGTCCTGCTGACAGGTGAATACCCATAAGCATACCCATAACATGATGCAGCCACCACTATGCTTGAAAATATGGAGAGTGGTACTCAGTAATGTGTTGTATTGGATTTGCCCCAAACATAACACTTTGTATTCGAGACAAAAAGTGAATTGCTTTGCTGCATTTCTTGCAATGTGTCACGTCCTGACCAGTAAAAGAGGTTAGTTTGTTATTGTAGTTTGGTCAGGGCGTGGCAGGGGGTGTTTTTTATGTGGTTCGGTGTTTTTGGTTTATGTTCTATATTTTCTATTTCTATGTGTATATCTAGTTTTCTATTTCTATGTTGGGTTTTTGGCAATGACCTCCAATTAGAGACAGCTGGTTGTCATCGTCTCTAATTGGAGGCCCTTTTAGTTGGGTTTGTTTTCACTTGTGTTTTGTGGGTGGTTATTTTTTGTATAGCCTGGGAGCCTTATGGAACTGTTTTTCATCGTTTGTTTAAGTGTTTTCTTTAAATAAATTAAGAAGATGAGCACTTTACCAGCTGCGCCTTGGTCCAATCCTTACGACGCCTATGACACAATGTTACTTTAGTGCCTTGTTGCAAACAGGATGCATGTTTTGGAATATTTGTATTCTGTAAAGGCTTCCATCTTTACACTCTGTCAATTAGGTTAGTATTGTGGAGGTACTCCACTCCAATGTTGTTGAGCTATCTTCAGTTTTCTCCTATCACAGCCATTCAACTCAGTAACTGTTTTAAAGTCACCATTGGCCTCTTTCTCTCCGGCAACTGAGTTAGGAAGGACGCCTCTATCTTTGTAGTGACTGGGTGTGTTGATACACCATCCAACGTGTAATTAATAACTTCACCATGACTAAAGGGATATTCAGTCTGCTTTTTAAAAATTCTACCAAAAGGTGCCCTTCTTTGCAAGGCGTTGTTTAACCTCTTACATCTAGACGTTCCGCTAGCGGAACACCTGCTCCAATATCCAATGATCGGTGTGGCGCGAATTACAAATTCCTCAAAAATACAAAAACTAAAATTTTTCAAACATATGACTATTTTACAGCATTTTAAAGACAAGACTCTCCTTTATCTAACCACACTGTCCGATTTCAAAAAGGCTTTACAATGGAAGCAAAACATTAGATTATGTCAGCAGAGTACCCAGCCAGAAATAATCAGACACCCATTTTTCAAGCTAGCATATAATGTCACAAAAAACAAAACCACAGCTAAATGCAGCACTAACCTTTGATGATCTTCATCAGATGACACACCTAGGACATTATGTTATACAATACATGCATGTTTTGTTCAATCAAGTTCATATTTATATAAAAAAACAGCTTTTTACATTAGCATGTGACGTTCAGAACTAGCATACCCCCCGCAAACCTCCGGTGAATTTACTAAATTACTCACGATAAACGTTCACAAAAAACATAACAATTATTTTAAGAATTATAGATACAGAACTCCTTTGTGCAATCGAGGTGTCCGATTTTAAAATAGCTTTTCGGTGAAAGCACATTTTGCAATATTCTGAGTAGATAGCCCAGCCATCACGGCTAGCTATTTAGTCACCCACCAAGTTTAGCCCTGACCAAACTCCGATTTACTATTAGAAAAGTTTGATTACCTTTGGTGTTCTTCGTCAGAATGCACTCCCAGGACTGCTACTTCAATAACAAATGTTGGTTAGGTTCAAAATAATCCATTGTTATATCCAAATAGCGACGTTTTGTTTGTGCGTTCAAGACACTATCCGAAGTGTAAATAAGGGTCACGAGCATGGCGCATTTCGTGATAAAAGATTTCTAAATATTCCATTACCGTACTTCGAAGCATGTCAACCGCTGTTTAAAATCAATTTTTATGCCATTTTTCTCGTAAAAAAGCGATAATATTCCGACCGGGAATCTGCGTTTAGGTAAAAAGACGAAAGAAAATAAAGCATGTGGTCGACTCGGGCACGCGCCTGAGTCTCACAGTACTGTGAGCAGACACTATCCAAACGCGCTACTTTTTTTCAGCCAGAGCCTGCAAAGCCACAATTCAGCTTTTTGCCGCCTTCTGAGAGCCCATGGGAGCCGTAGGAAGTGTCACGTAACAGCCGAGATCCCCTGTATTGGATAGAGATAATCAAGAAGGGCAAGAAATTGTCAGACAGGGCACTTCCTGCATGGAATCTTCTCAGGTTTTGGCCTGCCAAATGAGTTCTGTTATACTCAATGACACCATTCAAACAGTTTTAGAAACGTTCGAGTGTTTTCTATCCAAAGCTAATAATGATATGCATATTCTAGTTTCTGGGCAGGAGTAATAATCAGATTAAATCGGGTATGTTTTTTATCCGGCCGTGAAAATACTGCCCCCTAGCCATAACAGGTTAATCTGTGTTTGAAATTCACTGCTCAACTGAGAGACCTTACAGATATTAGGTAGTCATAAAAAAATCATGTTTAACACTATTATTGAACAGAGGCTTATTATGTGACTTGTTAAGCTCTTTTCTCCTTAACTTATTTAGGCTTGCCATAACAAAAGGGTTGAATACTTATTAACTCAAGACATTTATAAAACGTAATTCCATTTTTACATTATGGGGTATTGTGTGTAGACCAGTGACAAAAAATCTAAATGTAATGATTTATAAATTCAGGCTGTAACACAACAAAATGTGGAAAAAGTCAAGGAGTGTGAATACTTTCTGAAGGTACTTCTTCCACATCCACTTCCAAATGTGTCAGGTGTAGTGTTTTGTCAAAGCTGCTAATTGCTTAGGCTTGACATTTACTTCAGTTCGCATCAACGCTCAGGGAAACAAATACACATATAATTTCCTGCTCTTCTTCTGCCCATCCCTGAACACGTCCCCAGAGCAAGTAAAGTTGTCAATCTTCAGACAATTTACATTTTAGTCAACACATACGTTGTTATCCTTATTCAAGCATACATATCCAGGCATATCTGAGTCTGAATAGGTCTTAAGGTGTTAGTTTAACTTATCTATCTGTGGCTTATTAAATAGAGTCTTCTAAAATTATTTTCAGCCAGTTTTATGCTGAATGAAATGGAGGCATGAGGTACATCTGCCATAAGAGCAGACTCATGCACACAGACATGTTCTACTACACACACACACACACACACACACACACACACACACACACACACACACACACACACACACACACACACACACACACACACACACACACACACACACACACACACACAGGAGTGGTATTAAGAGGTATTATCCTAGTTGAGTGGAGTAGGTTTATATGAATGTTTTTGTAAGCGTATTTATGTGACCCTTAACCATAAACACCTGTTCTCTGTCCAGCAAGTGGTCTCTGCAATCAAATGCTAGAATTTTCTCCATCTCCTCCTGATTTCAAAACTCAGTCCTCCAGAAAGTGGAGAAAAACAGTTTTCAGTTCTACTTCGGGATATCTTTAAAAAAAGCTGCGTTAGAAAGGATTACCTAGATATACTGACCAGCTCATGTTATAGGCAGAAGCGTGCTACGTGGCAGACCAATCCAAACTCATACCTCGGCATGTCAAGCCCATCAATTATCTCAGCCAGTCATGACTAGCGGGAAGGTTCCTGTTTTTTTCCCGTGGCTAAACCAACAAGTTTCGTAATTTAACAATTTTATTCTTATTTACAGATTGCATACACGCTTGTTACTAAGCCACATGAAAGTTCACGTTCCAGTCGGCATTTCTGGCAAAAAAACGCATTTTGATAAAAAATAAAACAGTTTAGTTAAGTTCAAATGGCTCTCCTGTGATGCGTGACATATGCCTAGTTTTATGTTTTTTGAAGCTAGTAGCATCCCACAACTGTCCCAGACTATGGAATATTTCTTTCTCACACAGGACAAGTTGACCAATAGAATGGGTCAACTTCTGTATTATGAGGGATAGGAGATTGACATAGGCTAGTGCTTTTGCTGTTCGTTAGGCCTACTCATCTTGTTGGCTGACGAAAAGTAAATGTGGACAGTTCTTACAACATCTTCATTATACGCCTCAGAATTCCATAAGGATGTGTATGTCGTTGGGGATGTGAGAAGGACCCGATCATGTGACAGTCATTGGCTAATAAGATGTGATGGGATTTGGCTAATAAGAATTGAGATATCTAAGAGAGTCGAGTGTGTATGAGTGTGTGGGTGTATTTGCGTATCCTACAACTGTTGACAAGAAGTAAAAGATGTTAGGGACAATATAGGATGATTCACAATAATGGTTTGCTAATATAATAATTTCTTGTAATAATGTAATTTTGGTAATGGCGAGATTGGTGAGAGGTAAAATCCTTTGCATAAATTGCCTACGTTACTACAAATATGAATAGCAAATGATGGAACTATAAAATATGAAATATAAAATATATATATTATTTTTTGATGGCTATATATAATACAAATCGAGGTGAGGGCGATGGAAATGCATTTGGCGGTTGATCTACTTCTGTTCTGTAAATGGCACTGAGTGCTCTTTTCGAAGGATGGATCCCAGTCTGTTCAGGGCTATGGGATACGGGGGATCAGGGGTGGTCTGCCGGGCATTGGGATGACAACCCAACTCGGGATGAGGAGAGCTTTTAGCGGGTGGAATAGTGGGGACCAATTGGAGGTTTACTTAGTAGCAATGCAAATATCATGGTACAGCTATATAGACACTCAATCATCATGTTACTTTTTACTGGTACATTTACAAACATATATTTGATAAATAGAATTGAAAGTTGTGTCTCATTATGGTAAGTGGTGAAATAAGTATAGCCAGTAACAATTGTAATGGCCTAGCAGATAATAAGAAAAGACAATCAGTATTTACCTGGATAAAAGAGAAGGAATATAATATCTATTGTTTACAGGAAACTCATTCAACAATTTGAGATTAAGTTTTGTGGAAAAAGGACTGTGGGGGTGCAATATATTTCTCCCATGGGCAAAGAAATTCAAAAGGGGTGATGGTTTTAATTAAAAGTAATTTGGATCCAAATGTACAAATTGTCCAAACAGATCATCAAGGTAGATGGATTATTTTAAATATGTTATTGGAGAATAAACCAATATGGCTTATTAACCTATACGGTTCAAATAATGATGATCCAAGCTTCTTTGAAAATATATAGAAGAATTTATCAACTCTACAAGCAACACTAGACTCTGTTATTATGGTGGAAGATTTTAATACGGTCTTAAATACCTCTATGGACCGGAAAGGAAATCACACTACAAACTATCACCCTCAGGCACTTAAGGAAATCATGAATGTCATGGATATATTGGAATTAGTGGATATATGGAGACTTAGATACCATGACCTAGTGAGATATACATGGCGAAGGCTTAATCAAGCTAGTCGTCTTGACAACATTCTTATGCCATTCTCTCTGACACCAAAAGTTAAAAAAGTGTTGATAGGGGACAGAAGGCGGTCGGATCATCACATAATTGGCATATATATTACTCTTACAGAATTTCCACGTGGGCGAGGATATTGGAAATTGAATCAAAGCCTACTAGATGATAAATTGTTTAGAACTAGGACAGAAGAATTCATACTGACCTTTTCAGACATAACATAGGTACAGCAGATCCCCTCACTGTGATGATCAATTTGAAGAAAGTTCAATAGCAGTATATAACATGGTCGTTGTGGATGTTGTTTCAAAGTCTAACACAACGAAATATATCTTTTCTATTTCATTCAGCAAAGTGAATTATATTCTTCTTACTATAAAATCATATAATATAAAATAATGGCACGGGACTTATAAGCATATCTTGTCAGCTAAATGAACAAGCTTACAGCCTATGACATGGAGCATAGTTAGATAACATACAGTCGTAAATATATTGTAAATATATTGTTTAAATTACCACAGTGTGGCAGGGCCTTGTGAGATGCGACTGCCAATGGACCAGAGCTAGGAGGGGAGTCACGGTACACAGGCTCATTGATGCAGGATTAAGGTCCTACATTTTTTACTCATTACTAAATATCAAATCCAGATTTTACATGTAATATTTCACAAAGACCCAAGTAATGAGTAAAAATGTAGGACCTTAATTCTGCATCACTGAGCCTGTGTACCGTGACACCCCTCCTAGCTCTGGTCCGTTGGCAGTCGCATCTCACAAGGCCCTGCCACACTGTGGTCATTTAACCTCTCTTGGGTAGGGGGCAGTATTTTCACGGCCGGACTAAAAATATACCCAAATTAAACAGCCTACTACTCGGGCCCAGGAACTAGAATATGCATATTATTAGTAGATTTGGATAGAAAACACTCTGAAGTTTCTAAAACTGTTTGAATGATGTCTGTGAGTATAACAGAACTCATATGGCAGGCAAAAACCTGAGAAAAAAATCCAACCAGGATGTGGAGGATCTGAGGCTGTAGTTTTTTCAAGTGATTGCCTATCTAACACACAGTGACTTAGGGTTCATTTTGCACTTCCTAAGGCTTCCACTTGATGTCAACAGTCTTTAGAAAGTTGTTTGAGGCGTCTATGGTGAACAGAGAGCCAACAAAGGAAGTTGGAAGTTGTTGACTCAGGAAAGCACATGAGTTCATTGGCGTGCATTCACGAGAGGGGTAGCTGTGTTCCAAAACATTTTTCAAGACATTGGAATCGTCCGGTTGGAATATTATTGAAGTTCTAAGTTAAAAAGGCCCTAAAGATTGATGCTATACAACGTTTGACATGTTTGAACGAATGTAAATATAACTTTTTTAAACTTTTTGTCGTGACATTTTGGCCGTGCTTCCTACACTTGGAGTAGCTTACTGAACGCGCAAACAACAAGGAGCTATTTGGACATAAATTATGGACTTTATCGAACAAAACAACATTTATTGTGTACCTGGGATTCCTTGAAGTTCCTTCTGATGAAGATCATCAAAGCTAAGTGAATATTTCTAATGCTATTTATGATTTTAGATGACTCCAAAATGGCGGGTATCTGTATTGCTTGATGTCTTTTTCTGAGAGCAGTACTCAGATTATTGCAAAGTGTGCTTTACCCGTGAAGCTTTTTTGAAATCTGTCACAGCGGTTGCATAAAGGAGATGTTCATCTATAATTCTTTGAATAACAGTTTAATATTTTATCAACGTTTATGATGAGTATTTTTGTAAATTGTAGTGCTGATTCACGGACAGTATTGGAGGCAAAATATTTTCTGAACATCACGCGCCAATGTAAAAGTCTGTTTTTGGATATAAATATCAACTTGATTGAACAAAAAATGCATGTATTGTGTAACATGATGTCCTAGGAGTGTCATCTGATGAAGATCGTCAAAGGTTAGTGCATAATTTTAGCTGGTTTTCTGGTTTTTGTGACGCCTGTCCTTGCTAGGAAAATGGCTGTGTGGTTTAGCTAGCGTCCCACCTCCCCAAGAGAGGTTAAACAATATATTTACCTTTTTTTTATTAGAGTCAGCGACTATCCATTGAAGAGCACTGTATCCCATTGTTTATTGGACCCTAACTGTGTCCTCCTCTCTTGCAGGCAGGCAGGATGCGGGACAGGCTGTGTCACATGCAGACTATCAGCAAGTAGCAGGATGACTTTGAACCTGAGACAGAGCTGTATGGACCAGAATATGACGTGAACAAGGTGGAGATCACCCAGGAGGCTGTGGTCTTCCAGGCCTCTTTCTTTTCCTCCCCCACCATGGACAGTATCCTGGAGGAGGCCCACTCCATACGCCAGGAGATCTCCCTGCTCCACCTGGAGGTGGAGAGCCTGGTCAAGCACAATGAGCGCATTGGCACCACAGTCCACAGTCTGACCATCATCAAGCATGACTCCAACTCCATCACCAGGGGGATCCACCAGCATGGCGAAGCCCTGTACGTCAGACTCCAGGCCCTGGGGGTGCAGAGCTGTGAGCTGGAGGAGAAACACGGACCCAATGCCGCCATGTCCCGCATCGCCAACACCCAGCACGCCAACCTCACCCAGGCCTTCCATGCCACCATAGCAGGATACAACCAGGTCGAGGAGGCCCAAAGAGAAATGTGGAGCTCACGCTTCCAGAGACAGGCCTCTATCATGGGCAAGGAGGTGACCGAGAAGCAGCTGGACACGCTGACAGAGAATGGGGGTGAAGGCTGGGGGGAGCTGTCCCAGAGCCTGCAGACCGAGGGGCAGTCATCCCGCTGGGCTCTGTGTGAGATAAAAGGAAGGCAAAAGGAGTTGGTAGAGCTAGAGACCAGGCTGAGGGAAGTGCATGATCTGTTCCAGCAGATGGCCATGTTGGGAGGGTTGGGGGGGCACACAATGCAAATAGTCGGCTACAGTAAAAACTGTTGAGAAGCCTTTTATTCCTAGACTTGGCACTCTGGTACCGCTTGGCATGCGGTAGTAGAGAGAACATTCTGTGACTGGGATGGCTGGGGTCTTTGACAATTTTTTAGGGCCTTCCTCTGACACCGCCTGGTGTAGAGGTCCTGGATAGCAGGCAGCTTAGCCCCAATGATGTACTGGGCCGTACTCACTACCCTCTGTAGTGCCTTGCGGTCAGAGGCCGAGCAATTGCCATACCAGGCAGTGATGCAACCAGTCAGGATGCTCTCGATGTAGCAGCTGTAGAACCTTTTCAGGATCTCAGGACCATGCCAAATCTTTTTAGTTTCCTGAGGGGGAATAGGCTTTGTTGTGCCCTCTTAACCACTGTCTTGGTGTGTTTGGACCATTCTAGTTTGTTGTTGATGTGGACACCAAGGAACTTGAAGCTCTCAACCTGCTCCACTACAGCCCTGTCGATGAGAATGGGGGCGTGCTCGGTCCTCCTTTTCCTGTAGTCCACAATCACCTCCTTAGTCTTGATTACTTTGAGGGATAGGTTGTTATTCTGGCACAACCCGGCCAGGTCTCTGACCTCCTCCCTATAGGCTGTCTTGTCATTGTCGGTGATCAGGCCTACCACTGTTGTGTCGTCTGCAAACTTAATGATGGTGTTGGAGTCGTGCCTGGCCATGCAGTCATGGGTGAACAGGGAGTACAGGAGGGGACTGAGCACACACCCCTGTGGAGCTCCAGTGTTGAGATCAGCGTGGCAGATGTGTTGCTACCGACCCTCACCACCTGGGGGCAGCCCGTCAGGAAGTCCAGGATCCAGTTACAGAGGGAGGTGTTTAGCCCCAGGATCCTTAGCTTAGTGAGGATCTTTGAGGGTACTATGGCGTTGAACGCTGAGCTGTAGTCAATGAATTGCATTCTCACATAATTGTTCCTTTTGTCCAGGTGGGAAAGGGCAGTGTGGAGTGCAATAGAGATTGCATCATCTGTGGATCTGTTTGGGCGGTATGCAAATTGGAGTGGGTCTGGGGTGTCTGTGATAATGGTGTTGATGAGAGCCATTACCAACCTTTCAAAGCACTTCATGTCTACGGATGTGAGTGCTACAGGTCTGTAGTCATTTAGGCAGGTTCCCTTTGTGTTCTTAGGCACAGGGACTATGGTGGTCTGCTTGAAACATGTTGGTATTACAGACTCAATCAGGGACATGTTGAAAATATCAATGAAGACACCTGCCAGTTGGTCAGCACATGCCCAGAGCACACGTCCTGGTAATCCGTCTGGCCACGCAGCCTTGTGTATGTTGACCTGTTTAAAGGTCTTACTCATGTCAGCTGCAGAGAGCATGATCATACAGTCGTCTGGAACAGCTGATGCTCTCATGCATGCCTCAGTGTTGCTTGCCTCGAAGCGAGCATAGAAGTGATTTAGCTCGTCTGATAGGCTTGTGTCACTGAGCAGCTCGTGGCTGTGCTTCCCTTTGTAGTCTGTAATAGTTTGCAAGCACTGCCAGATAAGACAAGCATCGGAGCCGGTTTAGTATGATTCAATCTTATCCCTGTATTGACGCTCTGCTTGTTTGATGGTTCGTCGCAGGGCATAGCAGGATTTCTTCGAAGCTTCCGGGTTAGAGTCCCCCACCTTGAAATCGGCAGCTCTACCTTTTAGTTCAGTGCGAACGTTGCCTGTAATCCATGGCTTCTGGTTGGGGTATGTACGTACAGTCACTGTGGGGACAACATCCTCGATGCACTTATTGATAAAGCCAGTGACTGATGTGGTGTACTCCTCAATGCCATCAGAAGAATCCCGGAACATGTTCCAGTCTGTGATAGCAAAACAGTCCTGTAGTTTAGCATCTGCTTCATCTGACCACTTTTATATAGACCAAGTCACTGGTGCTTCCTGCTTTAATTTTTGCTTGTAAGCAGGAATCAGGAGGATAGATTTGTGGTCGGATTTACCAAATGGAGGGCGAGGGAGAGCTTTGGAGTACAGGTGATCTCAATTTTTTTTCCCTCTGGTTGCACATTTAACATGAGGGGTTCTTGGCTGAGATGAGATAAACTGCCAGAAGGAAAACCGGGTCTACAGCGCTTCACAAATCTGGGCTTCATGGGAGAGTGGCGTCTCGGAAGCCTCTGCTGCCAAACAGGCAAATGACAGCATGCCTGGAGTATGCAAAAAGGCATGTGAAAGACACTGAGATCATAGGGCAAAATATTATGTGGTCTGATGAGACAAAATTTGAACTTTTTGGCCTGAATGCAAAGCACTATGTCTGGAGAAAACCAGGCACAGCTCTAACACCATCCTTACTGTGGTGCATGGTGGTGGCAGTATCATGCTATGGGGATGCTTTCAACAGTATGGACTGGGAGACTGTTAAGGATAGAGGGAACAATGAATGGAGTTAAATAAATGCAACTCCTTGATGAGAACCTGCTTCGACCTTACCCTTTGAACACACCGACTGCTTCATTGCATCACTGCTGCATAACATTTTGCGCAGCTAGGCAACTATACTGATGCAGGTACCTTTTGCAGCTGGTCACATGCAGTTGGACACATGGAGGAGAGAATCATTTTCGCAGTATCCTCAAAACCGTGTCTTTTTGACACAATTGCTGACAGCTACAGGGGCATAAACACAAAAAATGCTGCTTGGAGGCAAGTGTCCACGATAGTAGGATTGTCAGGTCAGTTTAGTAGTGAGCTTGTGCTAGATGTGGCTAGTTAGCTAGCTAGCTAACCTAGCTTGCTAACCTAGCCAATGAGGTGTGTGTGTGAAAGAAATAGTCCAATAAATTATGCTAGTTACTACCCCTGATAACTTTACCAAATAATCATGTTTGGAAGAGTTTTACTTACACTTGTATGTTTACTTCTCAATATTAATGTTGGTTTTAATTTGGAGTTTTCTTAGCAGTTGTACAATCATCACGAATTGAATTCTGGGGTGTTACAGGCTCTGGAGTGAACATAATTGTACACTCGCAAACTCAATCAAAATGAGGGCTGAGAGGCTTACATTGATAACTTCCCTTGCTTGGCTAATCATTTGGCCCAACAACAAAGATGGCCGCGGGGATTCCCCCTAGGGCACAAGGCTAGGGTAAGTGGAGGGTGTGTTTTGTTATGAGTTTGAAACGCAGCCCTGGAATGTCTTAATGAACAAGAATGTGAAAGTCCTTAAGTCGCCCAGCAAAAGCCCAGATTTGAATCCCTTTGAAAATCTGAGGAAAGACGCTCCCGATTTAACGTTAAGATAGATCGGGAGTGGTGGTTCACAGCAATCTTCAAGTCTTTCCACAAAAGAAAAGATCTGCAAGGAGTAATTGGAGAAAATCCCCAAATCTAGATGTGCAAAGCTCATACAGACATACCTAAAATGACTCAAAGCTGTAATCAGCGCCAAAGGTGCTTCTAAAAGTATTGACAAAGGGCCATAAATAATTATGTAAATTAGATATTTCTGAATTTCATTTTCCAAAAATGTGCAAACGTTTCACTTTGTCAGTATTGGGTATTGTGTGTAGACGGGTGAGAAAAAAAATCTATTTAATCCATTTTGAATGCAGGCTGTAACACAACAACATGTGGAATTAAGTCAAGTGGTATGAATACATTCTGAATGCCCTGTATTTATTTATTTAACCTTTATTTATATATGCATAGTCACTTTAACTATACATTCATGTACATACTACCTCAATTGGACCGACCAACCAGTGCTCCCGCACATTGGCTAACCGAGCTATCTGCATTGTATCCCGCCACCCGCCAACCCCTCTATGCTTCTGCTACTCTCTGTTCATCATATATGCATACATCTAGACGTTCCGCTAGCGGAACACCTGCTCCAATATCCAATGATAGGCGTGGCGCGAATTAAAAATTCCTAAAAAATACAAAAACTTCAATTTTTCAAACATATGACTATTTCACAGCATTTTAAAGACAAGACTCTCCTTTATCTAACCACATTGTCCGATTTCAAAAAGGCTTTACAGCGAAAGCAAAACATTAGATTATATCAGCAGACTACCCAGCCAGAAATAATCAGACACCCATTTTTCAAGCTAGCATATAATGTCACAAAAACCCAGAAGACAGCTAAATGCAGCACTAACCTTTGATGATCTTCATCAGATGACACACCTAGGACATTATGTTATACAATACATGCATGTTTTGTTCAATCAAGTTCATATTTATTTCAAAAAACAGCTTTTTACATTAGCATGTGACGTTCAGAACTAGCATACCCCCCGCAAACTTCCGGGGAATTTACTAACAATTTACTAAATTACTCACGATAAATGTTCACAAAAAGCATAACAATTACTTTAAGAATTATAGATACAGAACTCCTCTATGCACTCGATATGTCCGATTTTAAAATAGCTTTTTGGTGAAAGCACATTTTGCAATATTCTAAGTACATAGCCCAGCCATCATGGGCTAGCTATTTAGACACCCGGCAAGTTTAGCCTTCACCAAAATCAGATTTACTATAGCAAAAATGTTATTACCTTTGTTGTCTTCGTCAGAATGCACTCCCAGGACTGCTACTTCAATAACAAATGTTGGTTTGGTCCCAAATAATCCATCGTTATATCCGAATAGCGGCGTTTTGTTCGTGCGTTCCAGAAACTATCTGAAATGGTAAATCAGGGTCGTGCGCATGGCGCAATTCGTGACAAAAAAATTCTAAATATTCCATTACCGTACTTCGAAGCATGTCAACCGCTGTTTAAAATCAATTTTTATGCAATTTATCTCGTAAAAAAGCGATAATACTCTGACCGGGAATCTCCTTTTCGGCAAACAGAGGAAAAATCACAAAGACGGGGGCGGCCAGGGCACGCGCCTAAGCCCACTGTCCCTTGATCGGCCACTTGAGAAAGGCGATAATGTGTTTCAGCCTGGGGCTGGTATGACGACATTCAGGTTTTTCCCGGGCTCTGAGCGCCCATGGAAGACGTAGGAAGTGTCACGTTAGAGCAGAGATCCTTTGTAAAAGAAGTTCAAGAAATGGTCAGACAGGCCACTTCCTGTAAAGGAATCTCTCAGGTTTTGACCTGCCATTTGAGTTCTGTTATACTCACAGACACCATTCAAACAGTTTTAGAAACTTTGGAGTGTTTTCTATCCAAAGCCAATAATTATATGCATATTCTAGTTACTGGGCAGGAGTAGTAACCAGATTAAATCGGGTACGTTTTTTATCCAGCCGTGAAAATACTGCCCCCTAGCCATAACAGGTTAACCATATCTACATGTGCATACTACCTCAATCAGCCTGACTAACCGGTGTCTGTATGTAGCCTTGCTACTTTTATAGCCTCGCTACTGTATATAGCCTGTCTTTTTACAGTTGTTTTACTTCTTTACTTACCTAATGTTCACCTAACACCTATTTTGCACTATTGGTTAGAGCCTGTAAGTAAGTATTTCACTGTTAGGTCTACACCTGTTGTATTCGGAGCGCGTTACAAATAAACTTTGATTTGATTTGATTTAACCAGCCGAGTCTTAAGAACAAAATACACTGCTCAAAAAAATAAATGGAACACTTAAACAACACAATGTAACTCCAAGTCAACCACACTTCTGTGAAATCAAACTGTCCACTTAGGAAGCAACACTGATTGACAATAAATTTCATATGCTGTTGTGCAAATGGAATAGACAACAGGTGGAAATTATAGGTAATTAGCAAGACATCCCCAATAAAGGAGTGGTTCTGCAGGTGGGGACCACAGACCACTTCTCAGTTCCTATGCTTCCTGGCTGATGTTTTGGCCACTTTTGAATGCTGGCGGTGCTTTCACTCTAGTGGTAGCATGAGAAGGAGTATACAACCCACACAAGTGGCTCAGGTAGTGGAGCTCATCCAGGATGGCACATCAATGCGAGCTGTGTCAAGAAGGTTTGCTGTGTCTGTCAGCGTAGTGTCCAGAGCATGGAGGCGCTACCAGGAGACAGGCCAGTACATCAGGAGACGTGGAGGAGGCCGTAGGAGGGCAACAACCCAGCAGCAGGACCGCTACCTCCGCCTTTTTGCAAGGAGGAGCAGGAGGAGAACTGCCAGAGCCCTGCAAAATGACCTCCAGCAGGCCACAAATGTGCATGTGTCTGCTCAAACGGTCAGAAACAGACTCCATGAGGGTGGTATGAGGGCCCGACGTCCACAGGTGGGGGTTGTGCTTACAGCCCAACACCGTGCAGGACGTTTGGCATTTGCCAGAGAACACCAAGATTGGCAAATTCGCCACTGGCGCCATGTGCTCTTCACAGATGAAAGCAGGTTCACACTGAGCACATGTGACAGACGTGACAGTCTGGAGATGCCGTGGAGAACGTTCTGCTGCCTGCAACATCCTCCAGCATGACCGGTTTGGCGGTGGGTCAGTCATGGTGTGGGGTGGCATTTCTTTGGGGGGCCGCACAGCCCTCCATGTGCTCGCCAGAGGTAGCCTGACTGCCATTAGGTACCGAGATGAGATCCTCAGACCCCTTGTGAGACCATATGCTGGTGCGGTTGGCCCTGGGTTCCTCCTAATGCAAACAATGCTAGACCTCATGTGGCTGGAGTGTGTCAGCAGTTCCTGCCAGAGGAAGGCATTGATGCTATGGACTGGCCTGCCCGTTCCCCAGACCTGAATCCAATTGAGCACATCTGGGACATCATGTCTCGCTCCATCCACCAACGCCACGTGGCACCACAGACTGTCCAGGAGTTGGCGGATGCTTTAGTCCAGGTCTGGGAGGAGATCCCTCAGGAGACCATCCGCCACCTCATCAGGAGCATGCCCAGGCGTTGTAGGGAGGTCATACAGGCACGTGGAGGCCACACACACTACTGAGCCTCATTTTGACTTGTTTTAAGGACATTACATCAAAGTTGGATCAGCCTGTAGTGTGGTTTTCCACTTTAATTTTGAGTGTGACTCCAAATCCAGACCTCCATGGGTTGATAAATTGGATTTCCATTGATTATTTTTGTGTGATTTTGTTGTCAGCACATTCAACTATGTAAAGAAAAAAGTATTTAATAAGATTATTTCATTCATTCAGATCTAGGATGTGTTGTTTTAGTGTTCCCTTTATTTTTTTGAGCAGTATATAAACGCAACATGCAACAATTTCACAGGTTTTACTGAGTTACAGTTCATATAAGGAAATCAGTCAATTGAAATAAATTCATTAGGCCCTAATCTATGGATTTCACGTGACTGTGAATACAGATATGCATCTGTTGGTCACAGATACCTTAAAAAAAAGGTAGGGGCGTGGATCAGAAAACCCGACACATCTCCTTTGCATAGAGTTGATCAGGCTATTGATTGTGGCCTGTGGAATGTTTTCCCACTCTTCTTCAATGGCTATGCGAAGTTGCAGGATATTGCTGGGAACTGGAACACGCTGCCATACACGTCGATCCAGAGCATCCCAAACATGCTCAATGGGTGACATGTCTGGTGATTATGCAGGCCATGGAAGAACTGGGACACTTTCAGCTTTCAGGAATTGTGTAAAGATCCTTGCGACATGGGGCTGTGTATTATCATGCTGAAACGAGGTGATTGAGGCGGATGAATGGCTAGACAATGAGCCTCAGGATCTCATCACAGTATCTCTGTGCATTCAAATTGCCATCAGCAAACCACTCGCCCACACGACGCCATACACGTGGTCTGCGGTTGTGAGGCCGGTTGGACATACTGCCAAATTCTCTAAAACAACATTGGAGGCAGCTTATGGTAGACAAATGAACATTTAATTCTCTGGCAACAGCTCTGGTAGAATTCCTACAGTCAGCATGCCAATTGCACTCTCCCTCAAAACGTGAGACATCTGTGGCATTGTGTTCTGTGACAAAACTGCACATTTTAGAATGGCCTTTCATTGTCCCCAGCACAAGGTGCACCTTTGTAATGATCATGCTGTTTAATTAGCTTCTTGATGTGCCATACTTGTCAGGTGGATGGATTTCCTTGGCAAAGGAGAAATACCCACTAATAGGGATGTAAACAAATTTGTGCGTATGGAACATTAATGGGATCTTTTATTTGAGTTCATGAAACATGAAACCAACACTGTTTCGTTTATATTTTTGTTCAGTATACAAAGATGGCCTGGCAGATATACACAAATAAAAAACAGTAGTAACAAACACTGGAAGCTGTCCTTGGCAGCATATAAAAAATATTATTAATCATAATAGTAGTATTGTCAATGGCAATTTGTACGCCCCTTGGACCAAACATGTTGATCAATCACCCAGTTCCTTTTTAATCCAATATAAATCAGATGTACTTCAGACCACCATCACAGATTAGGCATATTGATTTGTTGTTTTGTTATTCCCTCCTGATAAGAGTTGTTTGTCCTTAGAGGTCTGATGACTTAATTGATTCATCACAGTCAAGTAAAATAGCTTTTGTCAAGCTAACAGACACTGAGGAAGTGTGTAATGATGTTCAAATACTACATAGTACTTGACTTCATATCAAACCTGTGCTCTGTACCAAACTACACTATAGGATTCCATTTAGAACAGACTCTGCATTCCTGTTCAGCCTCCACCCCCCAGTGTTGACATGCACTAAAGCACCTTTTCTCCTCTATGTATACATTTAAGGGTCATTGGTGACGTATACATTTATTGTAAAGTGAAACACATACATTGAGTATTCTATACAGACAGTATATGTTACAAGGAATAGAGACTAACAATAATGCCATCCTAAATTACAAAATACAATAAGGGTCAATGGTAAAACCATATCTTTGTCCAGCATGAGACATTGCATCCAACATTTTTTATTAATTAATCTTTATTTTGGGCACAACACACACATACAGCTTTCAATGAGCACACGTGTCAAGTTACACAGGTGTGTGTGTAGGAGAGTCTGTTCATATTCACACGTTTCCTTCATGCCTCTCTGTGTTGTACAGTATTTCTTACTTTATTAAAGTGCCAGAGCAGCCACCAGAGGATTCTGTGAAGCCAGCATGGAGAAATCAGAGCCTTAGTAAAAAGTAGTCAGAATCTGACCATGTGTATTAATGGCTTTGGGCATAGTCTCATCCCTACCCCTACATTGCTTTCAGAGTCTTAAAGGTAAGGGGTAAACCAAGGTCACCAAGAAGTACTCTGATCTGGATAAATATATCAGTGAACCCGTGACCTCTGACTCACTTGGTCTGGTTCAGGTTCTGGTTCAAGTCAGAGGTTTTTGTCCCAGCCGGAGAACTCCTCATCAGCCAGAGCCTGGTCGAAGGGGAAGCGATCAAAGTTGATGTAGCACGGACCCTGGAGGAAAAGAGGGGGGGAAGGGGAGCTCATATCATTGGCTGCCTGGGAATGACGGTCACACTGGATATGACAGTTAACAAATGGCAGCTACTTAAGGACAAAACACATTTACTGAGGTCCAAAATAGGGGAGGGTTATCAAACATATTTTTTTTGCTTTGGGGAGGGTTGTGTTTTTTTTATTGGGCACAGGGGAGGGTAGTGTGTTTTTTCCCTGGTTTACATTAGCTCTTTTGCAGATTTCTTATATAATTTCTTCCATCCTAGCCAAATTTCCTTATCTGCTTGCATGCGCCTCCCATACATTAATGTACACTATGCTTTTCCACGCGCTAACTTTTACTATACCATAATATTGTCAACCAGTCTAACTGTCTATCCTGCCCTCTATCCACCATTCATAGTGTCACACCCTGATCTGTTTCAACTGTCTTTGTGCTTGTCTCCAACCCCTCCAGGTGTCACCTATCTTCCCCATTATCCACAGTGTATTTATACCGGTGTTCTCTTTTTGTTTGTTGCCAGTTAGTTTTGTACGTCAAGCCTACCAGCAGTTTTCCCCTTGCTCCTGTCTTTTTCGAGTTTTCACGGTTTTGACCATTCTGCCTGCCCTGACCCTGAGCCTGCCTGCCATTCTGTACCTTGTCACACCACCCTGGATTATTGACCTCTGCCTGCCCTGACCCCGAGACTGCCTGTCGTTCTGTACATTTTGGACTCTGATCTGAATTACTGATCTATTCCTGCCCTTGACCTGTCGTTTTGCCAGCCCCCTGTTCTATTAATAAACTTTTGTTACTTCGACACTGTCTGCATCTGGGTCTTCTCCTGAAACGTGATACATAGTGACAATAGTGGTAGGTGGATCATTTGTCCAGACCTGCGGTAGGCTAACTAGCGATCATACCACGCATAAAAGCATTCAAAGCTGCATCAATTATCATTATGAATCCACAAGAACAAATAGGAATAACTGATATCCACCTGAGAGGCCAGGTGCATCATTGTGCATAAAAGAACAGTGAAGACATGCAGCTGAAAAAGCTCCCCTATTGATCTTGTTTAGAGCCAGTACAATTATCCTGCCTAGACAAGCCTTCCACACCAAAATGCTATGAATAATTGCATTGTTGTTTTCAAGTGAGTACAAAATTCTACTCTTGGTTGCAGTGAAAATGCCATTTGAATAACGACGCAAAAGCCATGTGATTTGAATATTTCACTACATTTCTACTGTGTGATTTTAGGTATGCTCCTTCTAATTCTCTCTCTCTCTCTCTCTCTCTCCCTTCCCCCCCCCCCCCCCCCCCCAGGGGACCTGAGCCCTAGCACCATGGCCTGATGACTCCTGGCTGTCCCCGTCCCCAGTCTAACTGGTCCATCTGGTCGTGCTGCTGATCCAGTTTCTGCACTTCTGCCATTGGCTATGGAACCCTGACCTGTTTCTCTCTAGGTTTATTCCTAGGTTGCTGCCTTTCTAGGAAATGTTTTCTAGCCACCGTTCTCCTACATCTGCATTGCTTGCTCTTTGTGGTTTTAGGCTGGGTTTCTGTATAAGCACAACTGCTGCTGATGTAAAAAGAGATTTAAAAATACATTGATTGATTCACCAGCAGCCCCAAACATCTAAAGAATAAACTACAGACCAGCCAAAACAAGCTTGTAAGAATTGTACTCCCCCCTCATAGTCATAAGGAAGTCGGGCACATTTTTGTCTGTATATCTGTAATGTGTCTGCATGTCATTGTATATTTATCTAACAAATATGGACCACAATAGACATAAGTCCCTGAATGTATTGTGCAATCCCAGTCACTTTTAAACATCTTTGTAATGTGTGTATATGTATTTCTTTAGGACAAATAAAATCTATCAATCCAAATTTGATGAATGGCAAGAGACATCTGTTACAAAATAACAAAACGTTTAATGACATTCAGAGATTGTCAAGCCAAGTCTTGGATACTAGGTAGGCCTACAAGGTAGGGAGGGAAGTATTTTCTGTTTGTCGAGATTTACATAGTCTATTTCAAATCAAATCAGATTTTACTTGTCACATACACATGGTTAGCAGATGTTAATGTGAGTGTAGCAAAATCCTTGTGCTTCTAGTTCCGACAGTGCAGTAATATCTAACAAGTAATCTAACTATTCACCAACAACAACCTAATACACACATCTAAATGGGTGAATGAGAATCTGAACATTTATGTATAAGCAATGGCCGAGCGGCATAGGCAAGGTGCAATAGATGGTATAAAATACAGTATATACATGTGATATGAGTAATATAAGATATGTAAACATTATTAAAGTGGCATTATTTAGAGTGACATTGTATAAAGTGACTAGCGATCCATTTATTGAAGTGGCATTGTTTGGGTCACAATATAGGCAGCAGCCTCTCTGAGTTGGTGAATGCTGTTTAGCAGTCTGATGGCCTTGAGACAGAAGCTGTTTTTCAGTCTCTCAGTCCCAGCTTTGATGCACCTGTACTGACCTAGCCTTCTGGATGGTAGCGGTGTGAACAGGCAGTGGCTCGGGTGGTTGATGTCCTTGATGATCTTTTTGGCCTTCCTGTGACATCGGGTGCTGTAGGTATCATGGAGGGTAGTTTGCCCCCGGTGATGCGTTGTGCAGACAGCACCACCCTCTGGAGAGCCTTGCGGTTGAGGGTGGTGCAGTTGCTGTACCAGGCTGTGATATAGCCTGACAGGATGCTCTCGATTGTGCATCTGTAAAAGTTGGCAGGGTATTGGGGGACAAGCCAAATTTCTTCAGCCTCCTGAGGTTGAAGCGGTGCAGGTGCGCCTTCTTCACCACACTGTCTGTGTGGGTGGACCATTTCAGTTTGTCTGTGATGTGTACACTTAGGAACTTTCCACCTTCTCCACTGCTGTCCCTTCGATGTGGATAGAAAGGGTGCTCCCTCTGCTGTTTTCTGAAGTCCATGATTGATTTAAATGTTTTACTCACATCAGCCAGGGAGAAGTAGAGGTGGGGGCGCAGTCCTTGTTAGCGGGCCGCGATGGTGGCACTGTATTATCCTCAAAGTGGGCAAAGAAGGTGTTTAGTTTGTCTGGAAGTGTGACGTTGGTGTCCGTGACGTGGCTGGTTTTCTTTTTGTTGTCCGTGATTTCCTGTAGACCCTGCCACATGCGTCTCGTGTCCGAGCAGTTGAATTGTGACTCCGCCTTGTTCCTGTACTGGCAGTTCGCTTGTTTGATTGCCTTGCGGAGAGAATAACTACACTATTTATATTTAGTCATATTTCCAGACCTCTTTCCATGGTTAAAAGAGGTGGATCGCGCTTTCAGTTTTGCGTGAATGCTGCCATCCATCCACGGTTTCTGGTTAGGGTAGGATTTAACAGTCAGAGTGGGCACAACATCTCCAATGCACTTCCTTATAAAAGCACTCACCGAGTCAGCGTATAGGTCGATGGAAAAGCACGGTGGCGGAAATGATTCCGACAACATATCGCGAGAGAGACATTTTTCCGTGAAGCAGAGAATGTTACAATCTCTGATATCTCTATGGAAGGCAACCCTTGCTCGAATTTGTGGTGTTGAAAACGCAAACCAATATTAAAGTCCTCGAAGACGGTATGCTTAGTTTATTGTTTGTGCATTGGCACAGAAATCTGTTGGTGAAAAATGAATTTCATATATTTTATATAATTATAAACATGGCATCAAAATCATTGTCTGCTGCCGGCTCTGATCGTAGTGTAATGAAACAGGCAGGGACAGTGAGCCCGTCTGTGGTGGTCGGTGAACCCTCAACCTTCTGGCTTGTAGCCCTGCATGGCATCGACTGTGCCACAAAAGCATGCTGAAGTGGCAAAGTCAATATTCATGTTTATAAACACAGGCTCGATACTGTTATTTGTATTTGTGGTCACCGCCCCCCACCAGTACATTTCTGACTATCCCTTACCAATCAATCTGTAAGATCAATGTTACTTGATCTTTAGAAAGTGTGAAAACCTATTGCAGGAAAAATGTGTTCACTAAAAAGACAACAGCTGTTGAAAATAAATTTGGGTTGACTCGTGGCCTTTGGGAAACCGTAGGTGTAAGAGTCCGCTGTGGTGTTAATACGTCGCTGCATCAAAACCTTTCTTGTGGTGGTGGACTGCTATGTTATAGGGGCAAAAAACCCTGGTTCGAATCCAGCCTGTATCACAACCAGCTGTGATCGTGGAAGCAGAACAACTCTGTCTCTATATAGGCAGGCCTTTTTTTACCATTCATCCAGAATGAGCAGCAGCAATGTTTAGCTACATACAGACCATTATTGGATTTCCCACAAGAGAGTAACAGTTAATTTATTTAACCAGGCAAGTCAGTTAAGAACACATTCTTATTTTCAATGACAGCCTAGAAACAGTGGGTTAACTGTTCAGGAGCAGAACTACAGATATTTACCTTGTCAGCTCAGGGATTTGAACTTGCAACCTTTTGGTTACTAGTCCTGCGATCTAACCATTAGGCTACCCTGCCACAATGTGATTGGATGTTAATTACTTGACTAGGCTACATATTTGACATAGATGGTTTATTTTTATTTTTTTTGGCAGTGAAACGAGGCTACTAAGGTGAGAAAAACAAATCTAAATAGACTATTTGAAAATGTCAATCACATTTTTATTTGGCATACCCCGACTATTGCGTGTAACCCAGTTTAGGAATAGCCATTATAGACCATATACTGTATAAACTAATGTCCCTATAAATTATAAAGTATTCATACCCATTTATAAATCCTTCGAAGGACACCTTTAAAGTTACCTGCTGTGGCTAGACTGACCTTGCGTATGAGTCTGATTGTAGGAGCCTCCACCTGGCCCACACGCAGCTTGTGCCAGTTCATACTGCTGAACCACCTAGAGGGGAACACAGGAAATGGGGAGCGGGTGAGAGTCCTCAGAGAGAGAGAGACCAAATAATGGGTCATACACACTGGACGGTTGGGTCATCATTGTTACCTGTGATGGCGTACATCTTTAATCCCATTCTTGGTGTTTCCCAGCCTCTGACCCGGCCGAGGCCTATGGGCCATAACACAACATCAACAACCAATCAAAACACTTACACTTAACTGAGACAGAGTTAGAACAGCACCTAACACCCCAGAACACAGGGTGGCCCATCTCTCACCTACACAGTTTACTGATGAGGGACTTGGCCCCCTCGCCCATGTAAGGGGGGAACTTGAGCACCCCATCCAAAATTTTAGGGTAGATCTTTGCAGGCTCAGAACTGGAGAATGGAGGGCTGAAAGGTAAAACAGTCTGAGGGTAAAACAGTATTTTAGATAATACTTTACTAAAATGAAGAA
Organism: Salmo salar; assembly: GCF_965601325.2. Lineage (NCBI taxonomy): Eukaryota > Metazoa > Chordata > Actinopteri > Salmoniformes > Salmonidae > Salmo > Salmo salar. Next base: position 60,763,785 of record NC_138305.1, read on the forward strand.
TTGTTAACTGAAATACCTATCTGCTTTAAATCTTTCTGTGTGGATGTGTACAGTACCTCCCCACCAGCAGCTCATAGACCAGGATACCCAGGGACCAGAAGTCAGCAGCGAAGTCGTGTCCCTGGTTCTGGATGATTTCTGGGGCCATGTATTCAGGAGTACCACAGAATGAGTAGGTCCTATCACCGTGCACTAACTCCTTAGCAAAGCCAAAGTCCACCTAGGTGTAAAAACACACACATTCAAACCCCCACACATACCCAAAACACAGAGTTATGAATGCATAAACTATTTGGCGTTGCAAGTACATAGTCTCTTGTGACATACATTAATGTTCATAGCTGGCCACTTCACATGAAAGCAAGATTTCCTTCTGGATGCCGAGATTAGAAGGCACGTACACAGAAACATATGACAAGAGAGAAAAAGTACAAGAGATTGAAGCAATGAAAGAGGGAAAGCGTAATGTAGCACCTACCAGTTTAACGTAGCCCTTGGCATCCAGCATCAGATTCTCAGGCTTGAGGTCTCTGTACATGATGCCCTTCTTATGGAGGTAAGCGTAGGCCTCCACTACACAGGCAGTGCAGAAAACAGCAATGGGCTCATCAAAACGTCCACTGTAAAAAACAGAGACAATGCAGATAATACAGTTTTGATCTTAATTAAATGTCTTGAAGAATCTACAACCTCAGTTGTGTTCATCTGAATGAGAACACTTAGGGGGATTTCACTCCAAAATGGTTTGGTTAGTTTTTTTCAAAACTCTGGTGCATTTACTCCCTTAGTTCGGCACTTTGGAGCTCATTAAACAGTGCATCATGGTTCACTCAAAAACGGTGGTCTCGGTCCGATTTAATTCGTACCGTGGTGTGGTTCGCTGCTGGTGAGAACGCAGTCCGGACCAAACACAGGAAAAGAACCAGAGTCGCACATTATTATTGGTTGTTGAACTCCCAGCATTTTATGAAATGCACGCAGCATCATAACTTCAGATCTCTGAAACATTCTGTGAGTAGCAACGCATTTATAAGTGTATCCGATGCTCCCGCAATTTGTTGGAAAACCAAAGCGAAAGTAATATGAAGATTGGGAATCACAAGTGATGCTTCATTATAATCATAAATGGAGAAACGTGAGAATGTTTGTCCAATAGCAAATTACTTGCATGGACACGTGGTTTTGTTCAGACATTTTTGTTCATTTGACATTTGGCAATGTGAAACTAATGGAATCAAATGAAAAAAATACAATGTAAGAAATAGTCAAACTCTGATTCTATAGCTCAAAACAATGTGTGAAAACGTCCTTAGTCAGCCATGTTTCCTCACACTTCTTTGAGCTTGGTCCAGATCTCCCCTCCTACACAGAACTCCATAATCATGTAGATGTAGCGAGTGTCTTTGAAGGCAGCATGGAGCCTGAACATCAAGAGAGAGAAAACAGGATTAAAGCTGGTACAGTATCCTCAGTCCTCCTGGATCTTTGAGGGCTACAGCAGTGTCTGCTGATTTCCCATTATATTTCATGGTACTTAAGTGACCAATGAAAGCCATCGATTGACAAGGGAAGAAAGAGGATTTAAGTGTGAGCTTAAATAATGATGCTTCTATGTTAAAGGTTAGAGGTCAGCGGTCACCTAACACCCCACAATCACCTGACAATGAAGTCACTCTTGATGGCTTTGAGGATCCTCTTCTCAAACAGGACGTGCTCCTCCTGTCGCTTGGCAACAATGTGTTTCTTACTGACCCGCTTCATGGCAAAGTACTTTCCATGATGCAGAGTGGTCACCTGCGGAAAACAACAATAACAACAACAAAAACAGTTATAAACTATTGATCTAAAAAGAGCCATTTAACATTGAATTTAGCTTTCTAGCATGTTAAAGAGGACAGTAAGCTTTCATCAGTTGATAATCCGAAGATTGTGTGATCTGTTTTATTAGACTTCAATGCAGCCTTTGCTGCTTCCATTAACCTGTTAGGGCTAGGGGGCAGTATTTGCACGGCTGGATAAAAAAAATGTACCCGATTTAATCTGGTTACTAATCCTACCCAGTAACTAGAATATGCATATACTTATTATATATGGATAGAAAACACTCTAAAGTTTCTAAAACTGTTTGAATGGTGTCTGTGAGTATAACAGAACTCATTTGGCAGGAAAAACCCTGAGAGATTCCTTTACAGGAAGTGGCCTGTCTGACCATTTCTTGAACTTCTTTTCCATCTCTATCACTTACTAAGGATCTCTGCTCTAACGTTACACTTCCCACGTCGTCCATAGGCGCTCAGAGCCCGGGAAAAAACAGAATGTCGTCATTCCAGCCCCAGGCTGAAACACATTATCGCCTTTCTCAAGTGGCCGATCAAGGGACACTGGGCTTATGTGCGTGACCCGACCGCCCCCGCCTTTGGGATTTTTTCCTCTGCCGAAAAGGAGATTCCCTGTCGGAATATTATCGCTTTTCTACGAGAAAAATGTCGTAAAAATTGATTTTAAACAGCGGTTGACATGCTTCGAAGTACGGTAATGGAATATTTAGAATTTTATTGTCACGAATTGCGCCATGCGCGCGACACTTCTTTACTATTTCGGATAGTGTCTGGAACGCACGAACAAAACGCCGCTATTCGGATATAACGATGGATTATTTTGGACCAAACCAACATTTGTTATTGAAGTAGCAGTCCTGGGTGTGCATTCTGACGAAGACAACAAAAGGTAATCAAACTTTTATAATAGTAAATATGATTATGGTGAGTGCTAAACTTGCCGGGTGTCTAAATAGCGAGCCCGTGATGCCTGGGCTATGTACTTAGAATATTGCAAAATGTGGTTTCACCAAAAAGCTATTATAAAATCGGACATATCGAGTGCATAGAGGAGGTCTGTATCTATAATTCTTAAAATAATTGTTATGCTTTTTGTGAACGTTTATCGTGAGTAATTTAGTAAAATGTTAGCGAATTCCCCGGAAGTTTGCGGGGGGTGTGCTAGTTCTGAACGTCACATGCTAATGTAAAAAGCTGGTTTTTGATATAAATATGAACTTGATTGAACAAAACATGCATGTATTGTATAACATAATGTCCTAGGGTTGTCATCTGATGAAGATCATCAAAGGTGAGTGCTGCATTTAGCTGTCTTCTGGGTTTTGGTGACATTATATGCTGGCTTGAAAAATGGGTGTCTGATTATTTCTGGCTTGGTACTCTGCTGACATAATCTAATGTTTTGCTTTCGTTGTAAAGCCTTTTTGAAATCGGACAGTGTGGTTAGATTAACGAGAGTCTTGTCTTTAAATAGCTGTAAAATAGTCATATGTTTGAGAAATTGAAGTAATAGGATTTTTAAGGTTTTGAAAATCGCGCCACAGGCTGCCAGTGGCTGTTACGTAGGTGGGACGCAAGCGTCCCACCTAGCCCATAGAGGTTAAGGGGAAACATTTAAATGTCTTGGAATGGCCTAGTCAAAGCCCAGACCTCAATCCAATTGAGAATCTGTGGTATGACTTGAAGATTACTGTACACCAGCGGAACCCATCCAACTTGAAGGAGCTGGAGCAGTTTTGCCTTGAAGAATGGGCAAAAATCCCAGTGGCTAGATGTGCCAAGCTTATAGAGACATTCCCCAAGATACTTTCAGCTCTAATTGCTGTGAATGGTGGCTCTACAAAGTATTGACTTTGGGTGGGGGAATAGTTATGCACGCCCACGACTGAGGCAAACAGTGGACTGTTGCTCCCAAAACGCCGTAGCCCAGGTGAGTGCCCTCCCGGACATGAGGTACGCTATTTTTGAGCGGTTCGAGGGGAACGAAGTAGTCTGCAGCTCGAAGATGAGGGACCACTGGAAGAGAAAAGCCTGGCAGGATCCAGAATCTCCAGCGTAGCGCTCCAGAGGAGGTAAGTGAGTTTTTCGGGACACCGGGGTAAGCCTGGAAGAAGCGTTGCTGGTGGCGGGGTTTCTGGGGGATTACTGTTGTGCTTGCTGCCTAGTAAGGAATCCTCAGAATTGCTCCAGCAATGTATTGAATGCATGGTCATGTTCTTCTGCACTCCATAAGGCTTTGCAGTAACTCCTCATGTCTTCCAATGTCAAGGCAGGCAAAGAGTTGTAACCCAAATCAGATTCAAGCAGGTACAGGACAGCAGGCAGGATCAGGGTCAGGACAGGCAGAAAGGTCAGAACTGGGAAGACTAGGAAAAACTAAAACTAGAGCACAGGAAAGACGGGAACACGCTGGTGGGACTTGATGGGACAAGATGAACTGGCAACAGACAAACAGAAAATGCAGGTATAAATACACAGGGGACAATGAGGGGAGATGCGAGACACCTGGTGGGGGATGGAGACAAGCACGAATACAAGTTAAACAGATCAAGGGTGTGACAAATACTTTGTCTGGCATGAGACTCTAATGATGATTCGAAAAAAGTCGCTTGAATGGCATGAGCTGCGCTTTGTTTTTTTTGCGCAGGCTTTACACACTCCAATAGTAACTAGATAGCAATAGATAATGCCTCAAATTTCACAGCGGCATACCCTTTGTGGCAGTAATGCACCCTAAAAAAATCCATGCCTTTTACAGCCGGGAGTGCTGCGTGGTGCCCTTCTCCCTGTGTGCGTCGCAATCTGAAGCGTCTCTCACTCACACGGCTCTCTGTCACGTGACCGGGTCTTTCTCACAGGCTACAAGTTAAGACAGACACATCGGGGATGCAACTGCATGCGTCCTTATCCAATTCCGAGGTGCATATTGAAGATATTGGAAGAAACTTTCACATTTACTTTGTCAGCTAACAAGAAGAGTAGGCCTAACGAACAGCAAAAGCACTATCCTATTTCAATCTACGATCCCCCATAGTACAAAAGTCTACCTATACTATTCAGTGCGAGAAATAAAATTAAAACATTTATCTTCCCCATACTTAAAACTCACACGCTACGAATTTATGCCAGTTAGGCTCTACACCCCTTGTAAAGCGGATTAATGTGCTTAATTTTAAGTTATTTGGACACTTTTGTTGCGATACAAACCTTATTAAAACATATAGGCCTATGGGCTAGGCTACATGAGGCGTGCGACTATGATTGAACAAGTCACAAAAAAGGCATTGTTTCTTATGCTGGCCATCATTCACAAGTGATAATATATAATTAACAAGTGATAGGCTAATATTGTCACCCATCAGACTATTCTTGACTTATGTGTCTTTACATATACTAAATATATACTAAATAATATGGTGACTTTGATTTAGAATGGACAATTATCATGCACCTGTATCGAAACAGGGGCAGCGGGAAAAATACATGTCATCTATGAAATTAAATAGCGACAGGAGGACGCATTTCCCCGTGGTTTATTTTCATGCCAGACAGGTAGGCTATGTGCTTAAAATTAGGAAAGTTGAGAAATAAATATAGTAGGCCTAGCCTATAGAAAACTGATGGAATTCTCCTCTTTTTATTAGCGGACATCACTCTGTATAGCCTATAGAAATGTTGCGCAACATGAGCTCATGGGTTCTCATGGAGTGTTTGATTGGATTTCCGAACACATTTGCATTGATGTCAGAGAGATTAGAGGGACAATAGAGTGCTGAGTACCAGGCAGTTAGTACGTTTGGTATGCTACTAATGACCGGCAGCAGAATCACAGCTTGGAGAAGCCTAATTACCGTGACTAAACCATCATGTGGAATTTGACTGCCTTCAAGACTCGTGACTGCTGGTGTGGCGGTAATATGGTCACCGCAACAGCCCTAACCTCAACCCAATTGAGATGGTTTGCGATGATTTGGACAGCAGAGTGAAGGAAAAGCAGCCAAAAAGTGCTCAGTATATGTGGGAAATCCTTCAAGACTTTTGGAAAAGCATTCCTCATGAAGCTGGTTGAGAGAATGCCAAGAGTGTGCAAAGCTGTCATCAAGGCAAAGGGTGGCTACTTTGAAGAATCTGTTTAAATACTTTTTTTACTCGTTTTTGGTTACTACATGATTCCATATGTGCTATTTCATAGTTTGGATGTCTTCACTATTATTCTACAATGTAGAAAATAGTAAAAATAAAGAAAAACCCTGGAATGAGTAGGTGTGTCCAAACTTTTGACTGGTACTGTAAGTATTCACAACCCTGAGTGGGTATATGTTCGAATCACATTTGGCAGCAATAGCAGCTGTGAGTCTTTCTGGGTCAGTCTCTAAGAGATTTGCACACCTGTATTGTACAATCTTTGGCCATTATTCTATTCAACATTTTTCAAGCTTTGTCAAATTGGTTGCTGATCATTGCTAGACAACCATTTCCAAATCTTGCCATACATTTTCAAGCAGATTTAAGTCAGAACTGTAACTGAGGAATTCCACTATGGATTTGGCCTTGTGTTTTAGGTTATTGTCTTTCTGAAAGTTAAATTAATCTCCCAGTGTCTGGTGGAAAGCAGACTGAACCAGATTTTCCTCTAGGATTTTGCCTGTGCTTAGCTCCATTCTGTTTATTTTTTATCGTCAAAAACTCCTCAGTCCTTAACGATAACTAGCATACCCATAAAATGATGCAGCAATCACTATGCTTGTAAAATAGAGAGTGGTACTCAGTAATGTGTTGTATTGGATTTGCCCTAAACGTAATACTTTGTATTCAGGACAAAAAGTGAATTGCTTTGCCATATTTCTTTTGCTTTAGTGCCTAGTTGCAAACAGGGTGCATTTCTTTGAACATTTTTATTCTGTACAGGCTTTCTTCTTTTCACTCTGTCAATTAGGTTAGTATTGTGGACTAATAGCCATTCAACTCTGTAACTGTTTTAAAGTCATCACTGGCCTCATGGTGAAATCCCTGAGCGTTTTCCTTCCTCTCCGGCAATTGAGTTAGCAAGGACTCCTGTATCTTTGTATTGACTGGGTGTATTGATGTCACGCCTACTCCCACTCCCCCTCTCCAGCGCACCTCATCGCCAATCTACTAACCACCAGCCCTGGCAACCATTACTACGCACACCTGCTCCCCATCATTATGCACACCTGGACTTCATCATCACCTTGATTTACCTCTCCTTTATTTAGCCCTCAGTAGCCTCAGTCTTTAGGCAGTATTGGTTTGTTTTGATTCACGGTCTGTACCCTTGTCATGTTTATCTGCATATATCATTAGTGAACTCACCTTCTTCACCTGCTTCCTGACTCCCTGCGTATATGGAACAATTGATACACGATACAAGTGTAATTAATAACTTCACCATGCTCAAAGGGATATTCAATGTCTGCTTTTTTATTTTTACCCACCTACCAATAAGTGCCCTTCTTTGCGAGGCATTGGAAAACCTCCCTGGTCTTTGTGGTTGAATCTGTTTTTGAAATTCACTAATCGATTAAGGGATCTTACAGATAATTCTATGTGTGGGGTACAGAGATGAGGTAGTCATTCAAAAATCATGTTAAACACTACTATTGCACACAGAGTGAGTCTATGCAACTTATGTGAATTGCTAAGCAAATATTTACTCCTGAACTTAGTTAGGTGTGCCATAAGAAAGAGGATGAATACTTATTGACTCAAGACATTTCAGCTTTTCATTTTTTATTACTATTAAACATTTCTAAAAACATTATTCCACTTGGACATTATGGGGTATTGTGTGTAGCCAGTGACAAAAATGTTATCAATTTTAAATTCAGGCTACAAAATTTGGAAAAAGGGTGTGAATACTTTCTGAAGGCGCTTTGAATATCTCCAAACGTAAAAGCATAATTTTTGGGAGAAATAACCCTACATCTCATCTGGCTCTATATTTGAATAATGTGGCTATTGAGCAAGTTGAAGAAACTAAACTGCTGGGTGTCACCCTAGATAGCAAGCTACCATGGTCAAAACATATAAACCCAATGTCACTAAAATGGGAAGAGGTCTGTCCGTGATCAGGCGTTGCTCGGCTTTCTTGATATCTCAGTCAACCAGACAGGTCCTACAGTCCAGTAAAGGGGGCTTTACTATTCTTAGGTAGTGGGTTTTATGATGAACAAGCCATCTGATTCCATGAATTATGGAACTGAGTTTGCCTTTTTGACCAAAATGTTATTTAAGGTGCTCCAAAGCTGTTTACTATCATTCTTTATATAATTTCTTTGTTTTAATATTATAGTTTCTTCTTCTTTTTATTTACATGATTTCTCAATTTGCAGTACACTTGCTAATCGGTTCTGCTGCCTGATATATTTGCCATACCTTTTGCCTCATCCCCCTCAACCATAATTTTTTTTTTTATTACTCATCAATCCATGTGGATTTACCCGTTTTTACAGTAATTTTCTTAATGGGTGCAGACCACCAAATATTCTTTACATCATCAGCATAAGAATCACCTACAAAACGTATTGTACTGTATGACCGCTTATAGATGTGTTGAAGATACCGAACTGTCTGTTCAAGGAGTTGGCACACAGCTCAGACACTCATCGATATCACACAAGACATGCAACCAGAGGTCTATTCACAGTCCCCAGGTCCAGAATAGAGGCTGGGAAACACACATTATTAAATAGAGCCATGACTAAATGTTACTCTCTGCCACCCCAGGTAACTCATGCTAGCAATAAAACCAGATTCAAAAACCAGATAAAAGAACACCTTACGGCACGACAGGGATTGTGAAGAGACAGACATTTGTATGCATGTTATATTGTATTATGTATTGACTATCTTAAGATGAATGAACTAGATGTGGGTTGCTCTGGATGGGAGCGTCTGATGAATGGCTACATTGTAATGTAAATGTAGTGCTATGTATTTATATATATATATTATGTATTTAATGTTGTGTTGTTTCCTGTTTGGACCCCAGGAAGAGTAGCCACTGCATCGGTAGCAGCAAATTGGGGATCCTAATAAATATGAAATACTTAATCAGTTGGTTTCAGCCTCTAACTTGCCAAACACAACTACAACACCAAACTCACACACATACCAGTTCAACGCGACCAAACCCTCCCACTCCGAGAGTGACAGGTTCTCCCTGGTAACGCCCCTCCTGGTACAGTACAGGGATCAGGTCCTTCAGTCTCAGATAGGAACTAGGACTGGTCTTCTCTGGAGCATCTGGCTCCTCCAAAACCTTAGAGCTGATGCTGGAACACAGACAACAGTTACACAGCTTGACTAGACTAAAGTGGTGAAAATAGAACTAGGTGGAGAAGGGTACTGCTAAAAGGGGCAAGAGTGTCTTTGTACTCACTCATCATGGAGCTCCAGGTGTTCAATGGGGATCGTCTCCTCAAACACCCTAGAAGTGTAACATAACAGACCATTAGTCATTCAATCTATCCATAAACCAATCGATTAAGAAATGTAATATTACTTGTTCAGACTCACTCCTTATCGATGGAGAAGCAGGTCACAGGGCCAACAGCAGTACATGTTGCAGTCCTCAGGATTTCACTGCAGGTTACATACAGATCCACACTTATGAGCAGCCACATTAACTAATAGCTACTGCACACCAGGGTCATTTTAATGAACAACATAAGGTATATTTATAGCCTTAGCTACTAATGTATCCATGGTTACCGTATCAGGGCCAATTCCCCAAAATGCTCCCCTTTGCCCATCTTGCGAATCTGTTTCTCCTGCCCATTCAACTTCTTAGTCACCTTGACCTGAGGGCAGACACACACACGTGCCCACATGCATGTACACACATCCGCACACACACATACGCAGGCATTATTAGCACGCACACATACACACACACATTTTTGTCATTAGTAAACACATGGGTTGGTAAGCACAGGTAGGAGAATTGTAGACTCCAATCCTCCACTAGTGTAGTAAGTTGTTGTTCACTATGATCATCAAACAAAGGGTGTACAAAAACAGTGGAGTCTTACTTGCAAACATAAACATAAAGTTAAACAGCTTCTCACGCTGGAAACGTGTATCACCCAATTAATATAGTTGATTTACTTGCATGTGACAAAACGCTAAATTGTATCTGGTCCCATCAGATAACATGATACAAGTTAGCTCTATGCTAACTTTACCAGGTGGCAGTGATTACATCCTGGCACAACTTCTGCTTCCAACCCATCAAAGATCTTAGATTTTCAAGAAATAGGTCAACCTTAGCCACTAGAGGGATATTTTAAATCTACAAATTCAAGGTTTACTTGATCTGTTGGTCTGTAACAAAATGTGATGTGAAATATTGCTCTGACGAATCCTTGACTATACAAATAGCTACTACTAACAATAGACAACATTTAAAAATGTTACAGTGTAGACATTATTAATGTTGTAAATGACTATTGTAGCTGGAAACGGCAGATTTTGTATGGAATATCTATAATGCCTTGCAAAAGTAGTCATCCCCTTGGAGTTTTCCTATTTTCTTGCATTACAACCTGTAATTTGAATGGATTTTTATTTGGATTTCATGTAATGGACATACACAAAATAGTCCAAATTGGTGAAGTGAAATGAAAAAAATTACTTCTTTCAAAAAATTCTTAAAATAAAGAACGGAAAAGTGGTGCATGCACATGTATTTGCTACATTGGAGAATGGAGTATCTGTCCATAGGACTACTTTAAGCCATACACTCCACAGAGCTGGGCTTTACGGAAGTGGCCAGAAAAAAGCCATTGCTTAAAGAAAAAAATAAGCAAAGCCGTTTGGTGTTCACCAAAAGGCATGTGGGAGACTCTCCAAACATATGGAAGAAAGTACTCTGGTCAGATGAGTCTAAAATTGAACTTTTAGGCCATCAAGGAAAACACTATGTCTGGCGCAAACCCAACACCTCTCATCACCCAGAGAACACCATCCCCGAGAACACCAGCATCTTGCTGTGGGGATGTTTTTCATCTGCAGGGACTGGGAAACTGGTCAGAATTTAAGGAATGATGGATGGCGCTAAATACAGGGAAATTCTTGAGGGAAACCTGTTTCAATCTTCCAGAGATTTGAGACTGGGACGGAGATTCACCTTCCAGCAGGACAATGGCCCTAAGCATACTGCTAAAGCAACACTCGAGTGGTTTAAGGGGAAACATTTAAATGTCTTGGAATGGCCTAGTCAAAGCCCAGACATCAATCCAATTGAGAATCTGTGGTTTGACTTAAAGATTGATGTACACCAGCGGAACCCATCCAACTTGAAGGAGCTGGAGCAGTTTTGCCTTGAAGAATGGGCAAAAATCCCAGTGGCTAGATGTGCCAAGCTTATAGAGATATACCCCAAGATACTTTCAGCTGTAATTGCTGCAAAAGATGGCTCTGTAAAGTATTGACTTTGGGGGGTTGAATAGTTATACATGCTCAAGTTTCCTGTTTTCTGTCTTATTTCTTGTTTGTTTCACAATAAAACATACTTTGCATCTTCAAAGTGGTAGGCATGTTTTGTAAATCAAATGATACAAACCCCCCAAAAATCTATTTTAATTCTAGGTTGTAAGTCAACAAAATAGGAAAAATGCCAATAATGTCGAAAAGCGCTAGACATTTATGGCAATTTAGCTAGCTAGCTTGCTGTTGCTAGCTAATTTGTCCTGAGATATGAACATTGAGTTGTTATTTTACCTGAAATGCACAAGGTCCTCTACTCCGACAATTAATCCACACATAAAACAGTCAACCGAATCGTTTCTAGTCATCTCTCTTCCTTCCAGACGTTTTCTTCTTTGGACTTTATATGGCGATTGGCATCTAACTTTCATAGTTACCACAACGACCACTGACCTCAGTTCGTCTTTCAATCACCCACCTGGGTATAACCAATGAGGAGATGACGTGTGGGTATCTGCTTCTATAAATCAATGAGGAGATGCGAGAGGCAGGACTTGCAGCACGTTCTGAGCCACAAATAGAAGCAACTTCTATTTTAGCGCCTGGCAACGCAGATGCTCTATTTTAGCGCCTGGCAACGCGACACGAGCGTTGTGGTCAGCATGTCAGTTCTGCGACCCCAGCACTTATGACAAAATCAACAGCACAACACCGAAGATGTTGATCTGTTTAAAATAATTGATCTTTTGTCATCATGTTCACTACATAGCCCATCTGTAAACAGCCCATCCAACTACCTCATCCCCATACTGTATTTATTTATTTATTTATCTTGCTCCTTTACACCCCAGTATCTCTACTTGCACATTCATCTTCTGCACATTCTACCATTCTAGTGTTTAATTGATATATTGTAATTACTTCACCAGCATGGCCTATTTATTGCCTTACCTCCCTTATCCTACCTCATTTGCACATGCTGTATATAGACTTTTCTACTGTATTATTGATTGTATGTTTGTTTATTCCACGTGTTACTCTGTGTTGTTGTATGTGTCAAACTACGTTGCTTTATCTTGGCCAGGTCGCAGTTGCAAATGAGAACTTGTTCTCAACTAGCCTACCTGGTTAAATAAAGGTAAAATAAAATAAAACTATACTTTTTTCACATCCCCAATCTGAGGTGAAAAGGATGTGTAATTCCCCCCAATTCGATGGGGTCAGCTTTTGTAATGTAGTAACAAATACTTTCCACATCATGGAAAGCAACTTAATATAAATTAATATAATATCTTCGTTTAGGATGACAGTAAATGAAGAAAAACTAGTGGGAAAAATCTGAGTTAACTATTAAGAGATTTAAAATAAATTATAAACCACAATTTAACTGGGTGCTCTAGAAAGAGCTCTCACAGTGACTGTGTAGCAGCCCATTTGTGTGTCATAACTTTCCTAGTTTTGGATCACTGTAACCACCAAACATGTCCCCTGTACCTCTCCTTTGAGAATGATGTAGAACGTGTTGCCCTCCGCCCCCTCACGTACAATGACATCATTGTTCTGGTACTTCACCTACAAGAAGGAACAGATTTCATATGGATTTGGATGTTAATGCTCTGGAAAATGTATCTAGTATGGAGAGGTGTGTCAAATGGCTGAGTACAAACCTCCTCCATGGAGTCAATTATCTTAGAGAGCTGACTGTCATTTAGGGCCTTCAGAGTCTGAGACCTGATACATAAGCATATCAGAGCAGAATTAGCAGAGTGTGCTGGTGGGTGGGTGCATGTGCGTGTGACCAAGAGAGTGCAAGTTGGAAGGTTAAGTGTGTAAACTCACGTTTTTAGGAAGCCCATTAGCTGTTCACGTTTCTTCTTGGACTTGTTGGTCATGATGGTTCTATACATCTGTCTCTCCATATACCACAGACGCACCACTGTCTTGGCTACGATGATGGGAGTGAGGGGGACAATTCATTCATAACAACAAGCAATATTCGGTACGGCACACATGCATAATACAGAATGTAGGAAGGTACACAGTTATTTACCATATTTATAATAGCATCTCACCTTTGACTGTGGCTGTGCGTTTGCAGTTATACAGAATAGCCAACTCTCCAAAAACATCCCCACAGGTCAGGGTTCGAAGGTTACGATCTGCTTGACTGACAAGGAGCTCACCCGCTGAAGGGAGAGATAGAGGGGGGACATTGAGGGGTGAGGGTTATCATTTAATTGGGAATAGTAAGCAGACATAGCAACCCTTATTTGGGAAATGTGTGTTGTGTATCTCCGTATATGGTTGAGAAATTCACACATACCTGCTACGATGTACATGCTGTCTCCCTCAGTGCCCTCCTTGATTACATCATTTCCTGGTTTGAAGTCGATGGCCACCAGGAGCTCCACCATCATGGTGATCTGCTCATCATCAAGGCGACTCAGGAAGTCATTCTTCTGGATGGCCTTGACAATCAGACTCGTCTCACTGTGGAACGAGACATACTGTATATATTCACACCAGCATACTCTACTGACCTTACATAACACATGATACTGTACATATCATGATGCTGCATGCATAGCCCTAGCCAATCACCTGACGGTCTTCTTGACTTTAGTCTTCATGATCTCCTGCTGATCCTCTGGGATTGGCTCAGGGGCCATGACAGCCGCTCTGCTCTTCCTGACCACAAGTCCCCCTTCATTACTGATCCTCTGATCAGGGAACTCTGGAATAGATACACACCACACACAGGACATGGGGTTAATATGCATGCTGCTCTTTGGTTAGTGATCTGACACAAATGGCTGCCGTTCATCACCCAGGGGATTGCCATAGTCACATTTAGCCCTTTACCCAGGTCATGGTAATGACTCTGTAGCTCCTGCAGAAACTTCTCCGTCTTCTGCAGTCTTCTTTCTAGAGGTGAAAGGAGATCATTGGCTGTGATAGTTGTGGTTTAGATCATAGTTTATTTTATGTCTGTAGTCTTGGTTGTGATCATAATCATGGTCAGGGTCGTGATTGTGGTTGTACCCAGGTCATTGTTGTGGTTCTGCAGCTCCTGGTTGATCAGGGTCTGTTTCTCCAGCTGCTGCCTCAGCTCCTCCACCTGGCACTCCATGGCTGAGGGGAGGGGTAGAGGATGTGTGAGGAGTCACAGGATGGAAAACAAATTAACATGTAGGCTTACACACAAAATGTAAGTGCTTATGCACACATGTACTCATACAAGCTGCATAAAACATGCACCCACCCATGCGTGCGCACGCACTCGCACACACCCTGGGGCTGCCTCATCTGTCATTAAACTGGCACACAGCCAGCATTCAGCGAGAGGTCTCTATACTGTCATCATGAATAATGCACACAAATGATGGGCTACCAACAGGAGGTACTGTAAATACCATCACACCCTGGGAAGACAACGCAAAAAGAAACTTATCACTAACGCAAAGTCCTGTCCTAATTAAATGGTCACGTAGTGTTTATATTCACTTAAACACTCGTGACTAATATTTGTGTACCTTTTTGCAGTCTCATAAATCAGACAATTGTTTCTAAAATCAAAGCTACCTTTTGGTGTGTGCAGGAATAATTTGCTGGTGCATGTCTTAAACACAAACCCACTCTCTCATGGGAACACTAATTGTTTGTGTTTTCTTGAATGTGTCTGTGCATATACAGTACATCTCCCTGGGCCATTCAGATGTATGAGTATGCATGCACACGCTAGCAGGGACACACACACAGCTGTGAACAAAAAATCCTACCCAAATACACTGATCAGTTTACAATAGCACTGATTGCGAGGGCTAATTTAGTAGTCAATAAAAAACTGCTTTGGCAAACAAATCACAGGGTTAGCCTAGCAATTAGCCTAGCACACACATCCCCATCAAATCTAGTTTTATCTGTCACATGCGCCAAATACAACAGATGTAGACCAGTGGAGGCTCCACAGAGGAGGAAGGGGAGGACCATCCTCCTCAGTGAAATTTCCTAAAATTAAAAACATTAGAAACATTAAAAAAGTTATAATTTTTAGATACAACTATAGTAAATATACTCATATGTCACCAAATAATTGAGTAAAATACACAGTTTTGCATTGAAAGTCTACAGTAACTTCAACAGCACTGTCTGGGGTAGCACCATGGTGTAGCTGGAGGACAGCTTGAAGAACCCCTTTCATTCTCTGGGGTACACAGAAAAGATGCGAATTAAAAGTGAGGGTCGCAGTGATGCCAACTTAACATTTTTTTTCAGACTACCCTGGCAACTTCTTTTTCAAATAGCAACTAGCAACAAATTTAGCTACTTTTAAAAATGTATTTTGAACTTTTAGCAACTTTTGAAAAGTGACTCAAACGCTTAAATGCACGCATTTACCCTCTAAATTACACAAAAACGATTTTCTCTGTCACACACTCATTCACAACACACGTGCCTGGCTGCAAAAGTGCATTGTGAGTGACATCAGCAGCAGGCGCTCAGCTCGTGCACAGGCAGCAACAGGCCAGCAGCAATTTCAGCAAATTGCAAATTGTTTTCTGACTGCAGCAGCAGTAGTACGGGTTCGACGAGCCAAACCCAATGAATATTGTTGGTCACGAATGTTTGATCTTGAACAGAACTTACAACATCAATCAACATGTCTCAATCCAAATTGTACAGCCAGAAGTACAGAAAAGAGTGGGAGTCTGTACCTGAACAAATGTCAAATCATATTTTTCGCTGAGATGGCCAGTCAATTTGAGTAACATTATTGTATATTCTACGTAATGACGCAGTTTTACGTTATCACGCAATGACATCACAATGTCTTTTAGCAACAAATCAACCTGCCTCTAGCAACTTACCCTGAAAATTAGTTGGTAACACTGGAGGGTCGACTTCTGCCTGAGATCAGTTTCATGAAGAAGGATGAAAAGGTGAGGGCGTTCAATATCAACTGGTATCAATATTATAGCTGGTTAACAGGGAGCCATTCATCAAGCCACCTGTATTGCTGGCCTTGCCTGCTTTTTGGAAAGTCTGAGCCTTGGTTGAAAGGTGTGTACAGTGACCTGAAGAACATCGTTTGTTCAGCTAAACGGCAAAACAAAAGCAGTGAGCATATGAATGCCCACATATCGAACTTGTGACTGTCTTTTCCGAATGATTTGATAGCGTCCATCCATGCATGAGAATGTAGATTAAAGAGAGAGGTTGACGCAGCGCATTTTTTCACGTTTGTTCAAGTAGGCTTTCCACTTTCCTCCAGTATTTATTTAGCAAAGATGATAACACATAATCACTCTGGACAGACCCAAGCAAAAACTCTACACCTAAACATCAGAAATCTGACATGCTGTATGGTGTCACGTCCTGACCATAGTAAGAGGTTATTTTCTATGGTAGAGTAGGTCAGGGCGTGACATGGGGTGTTTTGTGTTTTTCTATGTTTTGTATTTCTATGTTTAAGTTCTAGTATTCTATTTCTATGTTGTTTTTTTGGGGGGTTGATCTCCAATTGGAGGCAGCTGGTCCTCGTTGTCTCTAATTGGAGATCATATTTAAGTAGGGGTTTTTCTTCCTGGGTTTTGTGGGTTGTTATATTTTGAGTAGTGTTTGTTTCTCTCTGTGTCACGGTTTCTTGTTTTGACATTTCAGTTATTTATGTATTGCAAAGTTTCACGGATTTAATAAAATGTGGAACTACAACCACGCTGCACTTTGGTCCCCTCTCTACGACAGACGTGACATATGGGATGAAAATGAGACTATTTTTCAGTCTGATCAACTGTAGGATACTAATAAGAGCAGCTACATAATGTTACATCTTATCTACCCTGTCCATCTGGTCAGGGTAAACTAATTGGTAACGTTAAGTATTTATAGTCCATTTATGTGTCAAGAGAAAATGTGAATGTGATCAAATTTAGTTTATATTCAAAATTGGGCTGGCTAGCCTGCCTATATGTTTTTAATCCAAAATTAATCAGTCAACATAATAGTGATGACAGATGTGAGTAAATGTTTTATAAGGCCTAGAGTTGCATAGGCCTGCATGATGCAAACATGCATTAAGCAAGCTCAGCCCTGTGAGTTCTGTTGTCTATGTGTCTGGGTAGAGGAAATCCCTCTCCTTATCCGGTCTAAATATAATTTATATGAACAAATATAAGGTAGCTGCAGTTTGACGGGTTTCATCCCCCCAGGGTCAGGAGTTTTTTTAAAACCATGTGACCTGATTAGGAAAAACTGGTCCCATAGCCCATATGAAACCTTTTTACAACTGATTAATCACTGTCATACCTTATAGGGTCCAGAGTTTTCCTAGTTAGGTTAACATAAGGAAAATCTCCAGGCCCTAGGGGGTAAAAATTGCCCCACCGCTCTGGGACCTATGGTGCCACCAGTCTGCTTGCAGTTGTCAGTTATTGTCAGGTATGTGGATGATCAGGGCTTTATTCGGGAACGTTTCTTGGCCTACTTTGAAGTGGGTGAGACGCGCAGTCTGTGTTTGACTTCATAGAGAAACTTGCTGTCCAAACCTACGATTGCACAGCTGTAATGGAATGTATCTGCTATTTGTATTTTTGTCTATTTCTCGGTGGTTGATTGGTGGAGAAAAACAAGTCTACATAGCCTACTGTAGGCTACATTACTTTTTTGAAGTCAACATTTGTTCAGAACAATTTGCTTGACAGCAAGATAAAATGTTGCTCTCAAAAAGTATCAAAAGAAAGGTGGATAATAAAAATCGTAGTTTCAGTGCAGAATGGACAGAGAGATATGCGTTCATCTTAACATCTTTTCCCAATGCCAAGCCAGTGTGTATTATTCAATGAAAATGAAATGAAATAAAAATATCGCTGTTTGCAAATAGTTCAATCTCAGACGTAATTATGAATCTAAGCATATAACTTTCAGTGGTATAACCGCCCCATATAGTGGCCCGACACAGAAACATTGAATCGTTAACTGCAAGCTGCACACACAGCTTTTTGTGTGGACATATTCTGTAAAGTAAACGGGTTAAATCTGCAGTTACAAGGAAGATGGAAACAGTCTGGACCTGGTGGAGAAATTTGAGTAAAGACTAGGAAGCTTGAGTTGTTTGATTTGGACCAGGCGGCAGCATTGTCACAGAGGTGATGGAAGATTTCATCAAGCAGCTGAGGGACAATTTAACCACCAGATTTCATTGTGTTTGTCGTGATCCTCTCACAGTCCGCCCAGGTGGAGAATACTCCTCCCTTGCTAAGAAAACTATACCCTCACTGGATGAGGCTGCAATTCAAACTGAACTGATCGAATTCCAGACATCGAGCCAAATCAGGGATGTGCTCAGAAGTGCCGAGTCCTTGTGTGCGTTGTGGGTGGCATGCTCAGATGTATACAGCACAATAAAGAAACCTTCATTTTATGTGCTAACAATGTTTGGATCGACTTACACCTGCGAGTCCTCATTTTCCTCTATGAATGCAATATAGACTCACTACAGGAAGAAAATAGAAAAATAACAAATAATTAAAGAGAAACAATAAAATAACAGCAGTGAAGCTATATACAGGGGTACCAGTGGGTACCAGTACAGAGTCAATGTGCGGGGGCACAGGTTAGTCGAGGTAATTGAGGTAATATGTACATGTAGGTAGAGGTAAAGTGACTATGCATAGACGATAAACAGTGACAAGCAACAGCGTAAAATAGTCCGGGGAGCCATTTGATTAGCTGTTCAGGAGTCTTATGGCTTGGGGGTAGCAGCTGTTGAGGAGCCTTTTGGTCCTAGACTTGGCACTCCGGTACCACTTAATGTGTGGTAGCAGAGAAAACAGTCTATAACATAGGTAACTGGAGTCTCTGACAATTTTATGGGCTTTCCTCTGACACCGCCTGCTGTAGAGGTCTTGGATGGCAGGAAGCTTGGCCCCAGTGATGTACTGGGTCATACGGACTACCCTCTGTAGTGCTTTGCGGTCGGAGGCCGAGCAGTTGCCATACCAGGCAGGATGCTGTCAATGGTGCAGATGAAGAACCGTTTGAGGATCTGAGGACCCTTGCCAACTTTTTTCAGTCTCCTGAGGGGTATTAGGCATTGTCATGCCCTCTTCACGACTGTCTTTGTGTGTTTGGACCATGATAGTTTTTTGGTGATGTGGACACCAAGGAACTTGAAGCTCTCAACCTACTCCACTACAGCCCCGTCGATGAGAATGGGGGCGTGCTCGGTCATCCTTTTCCTGTAGTACACAATCATCTCATTTGTCTTGATCACATTGAAGAAGAGGTTGTTGTCCTGGCACCACACGGCCAGGTCTCTGATGACCTCTCTATAGGTTGTCTCATCGTTGTCTGTGATGAGGCCTGCCACTGTTGTGTCGTCGGCAAACTTAATGATGGTGTTGAAGTCGTGCTTGGCCATGCAGTCATGGGTGAACAGAGAGTATAGGGGGCTACTGAGCACACAACCCTGATCCAGTATTAGAGGGAGATGTTTAGTCCCAGGGTCCTTAGCTTAGTGATGAGCTTTGAGGGCACTATGATATTGAACGCTGAGCCATGACCAGACTTTCAAAGCATTTCATTGCTACAGACGTGAGTGCTACGGGTTGGTAGTCATTTAGGCAGGTTACCTTAGTGTTCTTGAGCACAGAGACTATGGTGATCTGCTTGAAACATGTTGGTTTTTCAGACTCCGTCAGGTAGAGGTTGAAAATGTCAGTGAAGACACTTGCCAGTTGGTCAGCGCATGCTCGGAGTACATGTCCTGGTAATCCGTCTGGCCCTGAGGCCTTGTGAATGTTGACCTGTTTAACCTGTTAGGGCTAGGGGGCAGTATTGACACGGCTGGATAAAAAAACATACCCGATTTAATCTGGTTACCACTCCTACCCAGTAACTAGAATATGCATATACTTATTACATATGGATAGAAAACACCCTAAAGTTTCTAAAACTGTTTGAATGGTGTCTGTGAGTATAACAGAACTCAAATGGCAGGTCAAAACCTGAGAGATTCCTTTACAGGAAGTGGCCTGTCTGACCATTTCATGAACTTCTTTTCCATCTCTATCTTTTACTAAGGATCTCTGCTCTAACGTGACACTTCCTACGTCGTCCATAGGCGCTCAGAGCCCGGGAAAAAACAGAATGTCGTCATCCCAGCCCCAGGCTGAAACACATTATCGCCTTTCTCAAGTGGCCGATCAAGGGACTCTGGGCTTACGCGCGTGACCCGACCTTTGTGATTTTTTTCCTCTGTTTGCCGAAAAGGAGATTCCCTGTCGGAATATTATCGCTTTTCTACGAGAAAAATGGCGTAAAAATTGATTTTAAACAGCGGTTGACATGCTTCGAAGTACGGTAATGGAATATTTAGAATTTTTTTGTCACGAATTGCGCCATGCGCGCGACCCTTCTTTACCATTTCGGATAGTGTCTGGAACGCACGAACAAAACGCCGCTATTCGGATATAACGATGGATTATTTTGGACCAAACCAATATTTGTTATTGAAGTAGCAGTCCTGTGAGTGCATTCTGACGAAGACAACAAAAGGTAATCAAACTTTTATAATAATAAATATGATTATGGTGAGTGCTAAACTTGCCGGGTGTCTAAATAGCTAGCCCGTGATGCCTGGGCTATGTACTTAGAATATTGCAAAATGTGCTTTCACCAAAAAGCTATTTTAAAATCGGACATATCGAGTGCATAGAGGAGGTCTGTATCTATAATTCTTAAAATAATTGTTATGCTTTTTGTGAACGTTTATCGTGAGTAATTTAGTAAAATGTTAGTGAATTCCCCGGAAGTTTGCGGGGGGTATGCTAGTTCTGAACGTCACATGCTAATGTAAAAAGCTGGTTTTTGATATAAATATGAACTTGATTGAACAAAACATGCATGTATTGTATAACATAATGTCCTAGGGTTGTCATCTGATGAAGATCATCAAAGGTGAGTGCTGCATTTAGCTGTCTTCTGGGTTTTGGTGACATTATATGCTAGCTTGAAAAATGGGTGTCTGATTATTTCTGGCTTGGTACTCTGCTGACATAATCTAATGTTTTGCTTTCGTTGTAAAGCCTTTTTGAAATCGGACAGTGTGGTTAGATTAACGAGAGTCTTGTCTTTAAATAGCTGTAAAATAGTCATATGTTTGAGAAATTGAAGTAATAGGATTTTTAAGGTTTTGAAAATCGCGCCACAGGCTTCAAGTGGCTGTTACGTAGGTGGGACGAATTCGTCCCGCCTAGCCCATAGAGGTTAAAGGTCTTACTCACATCGGCTATGGAGAACGAGATCACACAGTCGTCCTAAACAGCTGCTGCTCTCATGCATGCTTCAGTGTTGCTTGCCTCGAAGCGAGCATAGAAGTAATTTAGCTCGCCTGCTAGGCTTGTGTCACTGGGCAGCACGCGGCTGTGCTTCCCGTTGTAGTCCTTAATAGTTTGCAAGTCCTGCCACATCCAATGAGTGTCAGAGCCAGTGTTGTACGATTCAATCTTAGTCCTGTATTGGCGCTTTGCCTGTTTGAGGGCAGTCGGAGGGCATAGTGAAGAGCATAGTGGGATTTCTTAGAGTTAGAGTCCCGCTCCTTGAAAGCGGCCGCTCTACCCTTTAGCTCAGTGCGGCTGTTGCCTGTAATCCATGACTTCTGGTTGTGGTATGTACGTACGGTCACTGTGGGGACGACATCGATGCACTTATTGATGAAGCCAGTGACTGATGTTGTCTACTCATCAATGCCATCAGAAGATTCCCGGAACATTTTCCTGTCTGTGCTAGCAAAATAGACCTGTAGCTTAGCATCTGCGTCATCCTTTTCGGTCAAAGGAGACGGTAGCAGAAACATTATGTACTAAATAAGTTACAAATAACGCGACAAAGCACACACAATAGCACAATTGGTTCAGAGCCCATGAAACGGCAGCCATCTCCTCCGATGCCATCTCGCACTGCCTAGCGCCCGCTCTTCACGTGACCCCAATTACCTTTACTTCACCCTGAACATTGGACAGGGCAGAGATTAGACATGGTATTACAGTGATTGTAAAGTCACCCAGCAAACAACTAACAATAATAAAGTAGATAAAGAGACTACATTTTCCACTCTGTAATTATAGACAAAACTATTTCATTTCTAAATGGAAAATATGAATTCATTGGTGTGAAGTGCATGTCAGTCATGTTTAAAAAGTCCACTGGCCCCCAAGCCAGTCACTAAAGTCACAACCCGAGCTCACAAAAACTAGATGCACATAGTTGCAACTGGGTTCTGATGTTACTCCAACAGGTCTCATTTTGGCACAAATACATTGATGCAACAGGGGAAAAGACTTAAGTTAGACTCACCTGTAGTCTGTGAAGAGAGGAGGGGTAGGACGGAGGGTGAGTCTGTGTAGCTGCTAGGGTGACCACATGGATCTTCACATGAGGTTCAAGACCTTCCTCCAGCACTCTGTAACTCCAGCTAAGGATAAGTGTTGTGTAGGTCCTGTATCAGGCTTTCTCCACCTGTAGCTTGAAGGGAAATCCTATTCAGTCCACTCACCTGTACAGACACTAACACACTGACTCCTATCTCTCTGTTTACCTACTATTACCTAATCCTTTATCTTTCCTCTCCCTCATTCTCCACTCTCTGATCTCACCTGGCTCCCCCCATGCCTCTTACTCTTACTTCTCTCTCTCTCTTTCTCTCTCTCCTTTTCTTCCACTCCCCCTGTCTCTCTTTATCTGTCTGTGTGCTCAGCAGCTCCAGTGTTGTATCATTAACCAGACCCCAGAGGCACCTCCTATCACACCAGATAGAGGAAGACAGGGTAGAACCGAGGAGGAGGGATGGGTGGGGAGGGAGGGAGGAGGAAAAGTGCAGGAACTCAGGGAGGTTGAAGTAGAGGGGGCTAGGAAAAAAGAAGAGGTGGAGGGGGAAAATTAAGGGGAGGTCAGAGGAGCGTGGAACAGAGGAATGAAGAAGGAGTGGGAGGGAAGAGGAATACTCCTCATACTTCGTCTTGATCTCCATTTGTAAGAAAAAAAACATCCATGAATACACAGGCCTTTTGACACAGGGTTAGAGAGAGAGCGGTAAAGACAAAGAGATCAATACCGAACCACATTGTATTAGCACTAAATTGTGCCAGAGCAGGTTCAAAAGATAGAAGTGATAGAAAAGTGAGAGTCAAAGGCACGTATTACTATAAGTCCTAAATAGCACCTTGCAAAACACATCATCACCAGAGACTTTCAACCACTGATTTCAACTAGCGGAAACTAGCATTAATCGTACAATAAACTGATATACGCTGAGGTTAAAACAAGGTGGAAAAAGCTGCTGCTACTTTCATGTGCTGTTTTTCCACAGAAAGCCACAGTGAAATCATTGGATCTTTTCCAGCCCAGCATCCTTTAAGGAATGTAAATGAGGCTGAAGGGTTCGCATTGTGACAGAGGGATTTTTACTGTCTTCAGTTAATTATTGATACCCTTTCTGTTAATCAATACCCAATGACATTAATAACAACCAGATGAAAGAGGTTTAGACCTGGAGCACCAAATGACAAGCAGTACTGTTTTACCACTGAGACACCAACACAGTGATATAATAAAACAATCCAAACAAATGGATGTGCTCTTACTTGTGGTAAATACAGCAGTACTGTATTAACTGAAAAACAGAATATTGACAGACACATTAACAACTATTTCATATTGTTACTTACTTTTTTTATTGAGGAATACAACTCAATCAGTGTCTTAATTAGTGTCATGGTAACAGATAGAAATGGAGAGTGGAAGGACTAAATTACTTTAGATTGTTATTGCCATCGCAGTGCAGCTGGTATAGTGGTCAGTCAGTGGTATATGGGGCCTTCCTCCCAAAGTCCAGGTGGTGTCATAACTCTCCTGTGACGATCTGAAGGATCAGATTACAGGGGGGTCCGCTCTACACCATGCTCTCTCTCATAGAGGGGGAGAGCGGGAAGTCAACTGTTTTATGGTCGGTCATAAAATACGCTGTCCCTATCAAAAGTTTGAATAATTAAACAATGTGTCTACTTTTGAGAATGTGGGAATGGTCCGTGGACACTTAATGGACAGTCATGATGAATGTTTCATTTGGTGATCTCATGAAGGACAGGAAACACACACAACTGTATCTCTTAAAGTGTACATTTCCCAGCTGTCAGGTTGATGTCTAAATATTGTGAAACGTGTGTGATTAAATATGAAACAATTTGTGAAAAGCTGTAATGTGATGTTAACCTTCTAAATGAGAGTATGGATTTTCATATAAAGATTAACTAGTCAGTGGCCACTCCCCTGTGAGCCCAGACATCACATTAGGCGTCATAGAACAGCCCCTTCTTCCACAGAGTATAAAAGTCACTTCCTACAAAATATACATTGTCAGAGAATGCCGGGACAGAGTCCCTACGTTGGAATGGCTACAATTCTATAGGCCACGGAGACCATACAGCTGTAGTTTTGGCTACACTGCTGGAAATGGTTAAACTCTGAGACTATCGATCACTACAGAATAAGAGCAAATCTGAGACGTATAATTACTAGTCTGCAGCTAGAAATTACGTAAGTATAGTACAAGAATACCAACAACCGGTGAAACATCTATTCTATGCAACGACCTTCAGGTCTGACGCATCCATTACAACAGACACTATCCAGAGCTGCGGAGAAAGCTACAACCACAAAGGACATTGTGACTTCTGGGGAAGTTAACCAGAGACTCTCTGATGAACTGACTCTCCAGCAGACGGACAGGCGATTCCAACAGAGAAGACAACAACGACATATGGGCGTAAATATATACATTATATATAAATATATACATTGAAATTATTTCATGTGCAAAGGATTAGCATTTCAATTAATATAATTATCAACTCTGTGTAGTGAATCCATTTAGTCTTTCCCACTTTTTCTCCGTCCCAACCCCTTTCCTTTGTCTTCCAAGCCGTCATATTGGCTTCGTCCACTAGGGACTTTTTATTTGTATCATGTAGTAACCCAAATATCTAATGTTTGCTATGTAATTATTTAGTTAGTTAGTAAATAAATAATTAAACCAATTTGTATATCGCTGATTCATGAATTAGGCTAGGGTTCATGCAGATATCCAAGGGTTTGCGACGTTCAGTGAAGAGAACTGATGAGGTAATAATAATAGGTTAATGAGAATAACTAATCGATAAGATATGAAAATATCTGAAGAGATATATTCAGGAAATTGACACTATAAACAAAAATGTTCCGTAGTGCCCTGACTTCCTAGTTAATTATAGTTACATGATTAGTTTAATCGTGTAATTAAATTACACATAGAGAAATTATTTGATAAAATAAGTCTTCAAGTTTAACGATAGTCACAGACCCGACAGTGGTCTTATGCCAGCAGATGTTATTACTGTGTAATAACACACATGTGTATCAAAGTTTAATAGAGCTGCGGATGTAAGTTATCGTAGAAATAGTTACAGTAGGTTACCATACAATATTTTAACTTCGTTTTTACGGTAATTTACAGGCAACTGGCTGCATGTAAGTTACAGTAAAACAACAGCACAGTGCATTACCGTAATCCTATTATGTTAATAGCAATGAATAGAGGAATTCATTAATTAAATTAAATTCATTGAGGGGAGATGGCGTTTGTATTTTACAGTATTTTACCGTAATTACATGGGATTGGTGCAAGCATCTTGACTGCTGGGTAATGTGTATACATATTACAGCATATCAATGAATGCCAGTTCGGAAGCCTATTAAGGCTTCCAGAAGTGCAAGTGTTATAAAAGACAAACTGTTGATCCTTAACAAAGCTGTCTCTGGAAGCAACGGCAGCACAGTGACTACAGGGTAAAACAGATCAAAGGACATTAAAAATACTCAACCATTAAATGTTTATGACTTGCTGCCTTCCAATATGTCCCCTATGTACATTTAAATCATGGGGCACTACACCACCTATTTGTTAAATTGGCACAGCACTCTCACAAATGTAGCCTCTTACAAGGCATGCCTCAAAATACAATATATGGCCAAAAGTATGTATTCAAATTAGTGGATTCAGCTATTTCACAGCCACACCCATTGCTGACAGGTGTATAAAATCGAGCACACAGCGATGCAATCTCCATTGACAAACATTGGCAGTTGAATGGCCTGTACTGAAGAGCTCAGTGACTTTCAACAAGACCTTCTAGAGCTGCCCGGTCAACTGTAAGGGCTGTTACTGTGAAGTGGAAACATAAAGGAGCAATAATGGCTCAGCCGCGAAGTGGCAGGCCACACAAGTTCAAAGAACGGGACTGCCTAGCGCTGAAGCGCGTAGCATGTAAAAATGGTCTGTCCTTGGTTGCAACACTCACTACGGAGTTCCAAACTGCCTCTGGAAGCAACGGCAGCACAAGAACTGTTCGTTAGGAGCTTCATGAAATGGGTTTCCATGGACGAGCAGCTTCACACAAGCCTAAGATCACCATGCGGAATGCCAAGCATCGGCCGTAGTGGTGTAAAGCTGTATTTTATGTACCATATTTTACGGTAAAGTCCAAGGCTGTTGAATACTTCCCAACACTAAAATGTAATTTACCGTAGTCTACTGTATTCAGTTTATACAGTGTGATAGTTGATTATACAGTAATGTATCGTAAAAATAACAGGATGGTTTTACAGTGTGGTTTACTCCTTGGGAAAATTCAGAGCTTACAATGCATCTTACTGTCACGACTTCTGCCGAAGTCGATGCCCCTCCTTGTTCGAGTGGTGCTCGGTCGACGTCACCGATCAGTGATGGCGGTCGACGTCACCGGTCTTCTAGCCATCACTGATCCATTTTTCATTATCCATTGGTTTTGTCTTGTTTTCACACACCTGGTTCCAATCCCATTCATTACCTGTTGTGTATTTAACCCTCTGTTTTCCCTCATGTCCTTGTCCGAGATTGTTTGTATGTTATTTTGTGTCATGTTTTTTGTAGTAGTGAGCTACGTGTATTGTTGCCCATGTTATTTTATGTACATTTTGGTTTTGGAGTTCGTTGTTTGTTTATTATTTTATTAAAACAACTCCAGTATTACCAAGTTGGTTTCTCTTGGGCCTGACTTCCCTGCCACCTACACACACGGCGATGATGCATACATTTGATAATATTTTAGACAGAGTCAGAGCTTTGTGCGAATATCCTCCATTCAACAAAAAAACTGCAAATCAAATAAACCACCTCAAAATATTTTATGTAAAATCATGACTGAGTGGAGACTGAGACGGGTGGATCGGGGCACACTTTGGCCCTGTCCAACGATACCCCCGGACAGGGCCAACCAGGCAGGATATAACCCTACCCACTTTGCTAAAGCACTGCCCCCACACCACTTAAGGGACATCAACAGACCACCAACTTACTATCCTGAGACAAGGCTGAGAATAGTCTGTTTCACCGCACAAGCCCGAGGGGGGCGCAAAACCAGATAGGAAGATCACGTCTGTGACTCAACCCACTCAAGTGACCCACCCCTCTTAGGTACGTCATGGAAGAGTACTAGTAAGCCAGTGACTCAGCCTCCATAATAGGGTCAAAGGCAGAGAATCCCAATCGAGAGAGGGGAGCTGGCCAGGCAGAGACAGTAAAGGCAGTTTGTTGCTCTAGTGCCTTCCCGTTCACCTTGAAATCAGCCCTAGCCTTAACAGGAAGCCGATGTAGAGAGGCTGGAGTAATATGATGCATTTTTTGGTTCTAGTCAGGATTCTAGCAGCTGTGTTTAGCAATAACTGAAATTAATTTAGTGCTTTATCTGGGTAGCCGGAGAGGAGAGCATTGCAGTAGTCTAATTTAGAAGTGACAAAAGCAGGGATTAGCTTTTCTGTATAATTTTGGGACAAAATGTTTCAGACTTTTGCAATGTTACGAAGATTGAAAAACTGTCCCTGAAATATTCTTGATATGTTTGTCAAAGGAGAGGTCAGTGTCCAGAGTAACTCCAAAGACCTTCATTGTTTAATTTGAGATGACTGTACAACCATCAAGATTAATTGTCAGATCCAACAGCAGATCTATTTGTTTCTTGAGACCGAGAACTAGCATCTCTGTTTTGTCCGAGTTTAAAATAAATAAAATGCCGCCATCCACTTACTTATGTCTGAAACACAGGCTTCCATGGTAGGCAATTTTGGGCCTTCACCATGTTTCATTGAAATGTACAGCTGTGTATCATCCGCATAGCAGTGAATGTTGACATTGTGTTTCCGAATGACATCACCAAGATGTAGAGTATATAATCAAAACAATAGGGGTCCTAAAACGGAACCTTGAGGAACGCCGAAACTTACAATTGATTTATCGGAGGACAAACCATCCACAGAGACGAGCTGATATCTTTCCGACAGATAAGATCTAAACCAGGCAAGAACTTGTCCGTGTTGGCCAATTAGTGTTTCTAATCTCTCCAAAAGAATGTGGTGATCGATGGTGTCAAACGCAGCACTAAGGTCTAGGAGCACGAGGACAAATGCACAGCCTTGGTCTGACGCCATTAAAAGGTAATTTACAACCTTCACGAGTTCAGTCTCAGTGCTATGATGGGTCTAAAACCAGACTGAAGCATTTCATATAAATTATTTGTCTTCAGGAAGGCAGTGAGTTGCTGCGCAACAGCTTTTTAAAAAAATGTTGAGAGGATTGGGAGATTCGATATAGGCCAATAGTTTTTTACAGTCAAGGTTTGGCTTTTTCAAGAGAGGCTTTATTACTGCCACTTTTAGTGAGTTTGGTACACATCCGGTGGATAGGGAGCCATTTATTATGTTCAACATAGGAGGGCCAAGCACAGGAAGTCATAAAGTTAATTTACAAAAATCGCTGACGAGCTAACATTAGCCAGCTAGCTAGCTAGTGTTATGACATGAGTATGAAATTGTAAATCGTGTTGTTTAATGTTTTAGGGACTCCTGAGAAAACCAGCAAACCAGGCTTCCATCTTGTGAAACAGTGGATGTAAAGAATCTAGCTAGCGAAAGCATTTACTGAAAATTGAATGAACAATTGTGTAAGCTTGCCTTGCTTATATTTGCCATGCAATACAGCTGAAGTAACATAGCTAACTAACTATTTACTTGCTTATTGTGTAGTGGAGGATAAAAAATAACTATGCCTATGGATGTGTAGCTAGCTACGGTATGTAGCCGATCTGTGTATTGACCCTAAAACATTTGGTATGAATATTAGTTCAGAACCTATTTATGAACCTCAGCTATCATAGCTGTTGTATCGACTTCAATTCTGAATGGCATTTATGAAGCTTATGGATAGAGTAGAATATAATAACTTTATTGTGTCAAGGATGCAAGTCCTATATACAGTGCCTTGCAAAAGTATTCATCCCCCTTGGCGGTTTTCCTATTTTGTTGCATTACAACCTGTAATTTAAATAGATTTTTATTTGTATTCCATGTAATTGGACATACACAAATTAGTCAGAATTGGTCAAGTGAAATGAAAAAAATAACTTGTTTCAAAAATTTGAAAAAAATAGAAAAATGGTGCGTGCATATGTATTCACCCCCTTTGCTATGAAGCCCCACAATAAGATCTGGTGCAACCAATTACCTTCAGAAGTCATATAATTAGTTAAATAACGTCCACCTTTGTGCAATCTAAGAGTCACATTTTCTGTCACACGATCTCAGTATGTATACACCTGTTCTGAAAGGCCCCAGAGTCTGCAACACCACTAAGCATTGGGCACCACCAAGCAAGTGGCACCATGAAAACCAAGGAGCTCTCCGAACAGGTCAGGGATAAAGTTGTGGAGAGGTACAGATCAGGGTTGGATTATAAAGAATATCCGAAACTTTGACATCCCATGGAGCCCATGGAGCACCATTAAATCCATTATTAGGAAATGGCAAGAATATGGCACCACAACAAACCTGCCAAGAGAGGGCCACCCACCAAAACTCACGGACCAGGCAAGGAGGGCATTAATCAGAGAGGCCAAAGATAACCCTGAAGGAGCTGCAAAGCTCCACAGAGGAGAGTGGAGTATCTGTCCATAGGACCACTTTAAGCCGTACACTCCACAGAACTGGGCTTTACAGAAGAGTGGCCAGAAAAAAAGCTATTGCTTAAAGAAGGAAATAAGCAAACACGTTTGGTGTTCGCCAAAAGGCACGTGGGAGACTCCCCAAACATATGGAAGAAGGCACTCTGGTCAGATGACACTAAAATTTAGCTTTTTGGCTATCAAGGAAAACACTACAGTGAGAGAAAAAAGTATTTGATACCCTGCTGATTTTGTACGTTTGCTCACTGACAAAGAAATGGTCAGTCTATCATTTTAATGGTAGGTTTATTTGAACAGTGAGAGACAGAATAACAACAAAAAAATCCAGAAACACGCATGTCAAAAATGTTATAAATTGATTTGTGTTTTAATGAGGGAAATAAGTATTTGACCCCCTCTCAATCAGAAAGATTTCTGGCTCCCAGGTGTCTTTAATACAGGTAACGAGCTGAGATAAAGAGCACACTCTTAAAGGGAGTGCTCCTAATCTCAGCTTGATACCTGCATAAAAGACACCTGTCCACAGAAGCAATCAATCAATCAGATTCCAAACTCTCCACCATGACCAAGACCAAAGAGCTCTCCAAGGATGTCAGGGACAAGATTGTAGACCTACACAAGGCTGGAATGGGCTACAAGACCATCGCCAAGCAGCTTGGTGAGAAGGTGACAACAGTTGGTGCGATTATTCGCAAATGGAAGAAACACAAAATAACTGTCAATCTCCCTCGGCCTGGGGCTCCATGCAAGATCTCACCTCGTGGAGTTGCAATGATCATGAGAACGGTGAGGAATCAGCCCAGAACTACACGGGAGGATCTTGTCAATGATCTCAAGGCAGCTGGGACCATAGTCACCAAGAAAACAATTGGTAACACACTACGCCATGAAGGACTGAAATCCTGCAGTGCCCGCAAGGTCCCCCTGCTCAAGAAAGCACATATACATGCCCATCTGAAGTTTTCCAATGAACATCTGAATGATTCAGAGGACAACTGGGTGAAAGTGTTGTGGTCAGATGAGACCAAAATGGAGCTCTTTGGCATCAACTCAACTCACCGTGTTTGGAGGAGGAGGAATGCTGCCTATGACCCCAAGAACACCATCCCCACTGTCAAACATGGAGGTGGAAACATGCTTTGGGGGTGTTTTTCTGCTAAGGGGACAGGACAACTTCACCGCATCAAAGGGACGATGGACGGGGCCATGTACTGTCAAATCTTGGGTGAGAACCTCCTTCCCTCAGTCAGGGCATTGAAAATGGGTCGTGGATGGGTATTCCAGCATGACAATGACCCAAAACACATGGCCAAGGCAACAAAGGTGTGGCTCAAGAAGAAGCACATTAAGGTCCTGGAGTGGCCTAGCCAGTCTCCAGACCTTAATCCCATAGAAAATCTGTGGAGGGAGCTGAAGGTTCGAGTTGCCAAACGTCAGCCTCGAAACTTTAACGACTTGGAGAAGATCTGCAAAGAGGAGTGGGACAAAATGTATGCAAACCTGGTGGCCAACTAGAAGAAATGTCTGACCTCTGTGATTGCCAACAAGGGTTTTGCCACCAAGTACTAAGTCATGTTTTGCAGAGGGGTCAAATACTTATGTCCCTCATTAAAATACAAATCAATTTATAACATTTTTGACATGCGTTTTTCTGGATTTTTTGTTGTTGTTATTCTGTCTCTCACTGTTCAAATAAACCTACCATTCAAATTATAAACTGATCATTTCTTTGTCAGTGGGCAAACGTACAAAATCAGCAGGGGATCAAATACAGTGCCTTGCGAAAGTATTCGGCCCCCTTGAACTTTTCGACCTTTTGCCACATTTCAGGATTCAAACATAAAGATATAAAACTGTAATTTTTTGTGAAGAATCAACAACAAGTGGGACACAATTATGAAGTGGAACAAAATTTATTGGATATTTCAAACTTTTTTAACAAATAAAAAACTGAAGAATTGGCCTTGCAAAATTATTCTGCCCCTTTACTTTCAGTGCAGCAAACTCTCTCCAGAAGTTCAGTGAGGATCTCTGAATGATCCAATCGTTGACCTAAATGACTAATGATGATAAATAGAATCCACCTGTGTGTAATCAAGTCTCCGTATAAATGCACCTGCTCTGTGATAGTCTCAGAGGTCCGTTTAAAGAGCAGAGAGCATCATGAAGAACAAGGAACACACCAGGCAGGTCCGAGATACTGTTGTGGAGAAGTTTAAAGCCGGATTTGGATACAAAAAGATTTCCCAAGCTTTAAACATCCCAAGGAGCACTGTGCAAGCGATAATATTGAAATGGAAGGAGTATCAGACCACTGCAAATCTACGAAGACCCGGCCGTCCCTCTAAACTTTCAGCTCATACAAGGAGAAGACTGATCAGAGATGCAGCCAAGAGGCCCATGATCACTCTGGATGAACTGCAGAGATCTACAGCTGAGGTGGGAGACTCTGTCCATAGGACAACAATCAGTCGTATACTGCACAAATCTGGCCTTTTTGGAAGAGTGGCTAGAAGAAAGCCATTTCTTAAAGATATCCATAAAAAGTGTCGTTTAAAGTTTGCCACTAGCCACCTGGGAGACACACCAAACATGTGGAAGAAGGTGCTCTGGTCAGATGAAACCAAAATCGAACTTTTTGGCAACAATGCAAAACGTTATGTTTGGCGTAAAAGCAACACAGCTCATCACCCTGAACACACCATCCCCACTGTCAAACATGGTGGTGGCAGCATCATGGTTTGGGCCTGCTTTTCTTCAGCAGGGGCAGGGAAGATGGTTAAAATTGATGGGAAGATGGATGGAGCCAAATACAGGACCATTCTGGAAGAAAACCTGATGGAGTCTGCAAAAGACCTGAGACTGGGACGGAGATTTGTCTTCCAACAAGACAATAATCCAAAACATAAAGCTAAATCTACAATGGAATGGTTCACAAATAAACACATCCAGGTGTTAGAATGGCCAAGTCAAAGTCCAGACCTGAATCCAATCGAGAATCTGTGGAAAGAACTGAAAACTGCTGTTCACAAACGCTCTCCATCCAACCTCACTGAGCTCGAGCTGTTTTGCAAGGAGGAATGGGCAAAAAATTCAGTCTCTCGATGTGCAAAACTGATAGAGACATACCCCAAGCGACTTACAGCTGTAATCGCAGCAAAAGGTGGCGCTACAAAGTATTAACTTAAGGGGGCTGAATAATTTTGCACGCACAATTTTTCAGTTTTTTATTTGTTAAAAAAGTTTGAAATATCCAATAAATTTCGTTCCACTTCATGATTGTGTCCCATTTGTTGTTGATTCTTCACAAAAAATTACAGTTTTATATCTTTTTGTTTGAAGCCTGAAATGTGGCAAAAGGTCGAAAAGTTCAAGGGGGCCGAATACTTTCGCAAGGCACTGTAAAGAGACTGTGTTCAACAGGAATCTGTGTGTGTGTGGTCTCACCTGGTGTCCACACTAGGTGGCTACAGAGTATTTTATGCTGAAAAACAGACTCATGAGGACAAACAATAGAAGATAATGTCATTATTAGACTTACATTACCAGATCATTGTGAATTACTAAATTATAATATCTCTTATAACAAATCATGATATCATTGGCTAGATAGACATGTGCATGTGTAGCCTGGATCATATCAAGAAAAGCGTCACAAATGAATACATTAATACCACTTCAAGCTTGATGATGACTTGTTCATTTGAATCAGCTGTGTAGTGCTAAGGCAAAAACAAAAATGAGCACCCCTTTGAGTACCCAGGACCAGGACTGAGAACAGATGCTCTTCATTGGGACTTCTAAATCTGCAGACAGGCTTTCACAGCTCTCTGTATCGGCGGACAGAATACCTGACAAGAAATAGACTTCATTATACTCAAATTAGACAGCACTGAATATGATGTTCTCTGTCCTCACATCTAAGGACTGGAACTAGACTAAAGTACCTGATCTATCCAGAATAGCCTACTCTATCACTTTGACAGCTGGGCCTGCTTTCCTTTCACCCTCCTCCATGGCTGTTAGCTAGCTACCTACACATGTATTTTACAGTGGTAAATATATCAAGATAGCTAGCTAATATGAAGTTAGGTAGCTGGTCAAATGTAATTAATTTAGCTAGCTATCTATACAATATGTAAACTAGCTAGCCACGTTAGCAGCTCATTTGAGTTAAAATGCACTGTTACTAGTTAGCTAATAATACATGGTTTTTTTTTTTTACATTTATGAAATGTATTTACTTACTTGAATAGGTTCTCCCAGCCATGTGGATGATTGAAAACAGAGCAGCAAAGTTTGTCACCAGAGCAGTTTAGAGCATATTACTTTTTACCTGTGAATAACCAGACCTTCATACAAACTTGCCATGCTGAATTCTTGACGCACAACTGAAGATGCTGCCATATCCTGCCATCACGCCCACAAGCGAGCCACTCAGGTGGAGATGACGCATGGAAGAGGGCGAGGAACGAGATGGGAGTAACAATCCAGGCTATTTGCTCTGAGATCGGCGTAATAATGTAATGAAACAAGCAGGGAGCAGGTTTCGAACCCTCAACCTTCTAGCCCGACTGTGCACCAAAAACATTGTGGCAAAAACACTTTATCAATTAGATATTCTGTGTTTCGACAGCTGGAGGCATTTTGTTTTTCACAAGCGTACTGTAGCAGGTTGTGAATTCTGCAAACAATGTTTCAAGGATGGGCTATTAGCTGAACAATAGACTATTCAACCTATACTAAAGAATTGTCTAATAGCCAAGCTAGGTGTGAAAAAATCCCCTCCCCAACTGGCAACAAATAATTTGTATCTACCTTTCCACATCTACCTATACACATGTATCTACCTACACACGGTTAATGTTCTGAAAAAATATATATATATTTATAGGTCATGGCTCCCGAGTGGCGCAGTGGTCTAAGGCACTGCATCTCAGAGCAAGAGGCATTACTACAGCCCCTGTTTCGAATACAGGCTGTATCACATCTGACCGTGATTGGCAGTGCCATAGGATGGCGCACAATTGGTCCAGCGTCATCCGGGTTTGGCCTGGGTAGGCTGTCATTGTAAATAAGAATTTGTTCTTAATTAACTGACTTGCCTAGTTAAATAAAGGTTACATTTGAAAAACAACTGGAGGCAACTGCAGTGCAATCAATAGGAGGTGAACAGTGGCTGGTGCTGAAAAGCTAACTTGTTATGCAAGTGTTGCACACAAACAGATAGCCTACACCAGTCGAGCAATTCATTTCAACAATAATCTTCATTTTAATTTGACTTTACAAACAACAAGAGGGCTTAATTGCAGTCTATTTCTTCGGAGCTTAAACCTTCAGTATATAAAATAAGTTAGCCTACCTCAGGCAGTAATGAGGCTTAACAGCCTAATAGAAGTAGGATTTTTTTTATTAGGCCTACTTACAATTGCAACTGGTCAAAAATGTTGCGTTCAACATAAAACAATAATTTAAAGAAAAGTCTACACGTTCGAACTAAAACAATGTAACTAATAATGAAAAGTGCACATTTTGTAAATCCCAAAATCTAAAAGTAATTGGAGAGTTAGATACAAATTATTTGTGACATCGTGGTTACAATAATGAATGTAAACAAGATGCTGTGTTTTTATTTACGGTAGTGACGGACAACTGGAGGCATTTTGAAAACGGGTTTTGAAAAACTTGTTTTTCACAAGTGTATTGTAGCAGGTGTGGCCCATCATGCAAACAATGTTTCCTATTAACAGGACAATAGACTTTTTATAGCCCGGCTACTGTTGTGAAAATCCCTCAACTTGCAATGTATTTGATTAGCATTGCTATATTTTGGCCTTTATAGATATTATTTTGGCCTTTATTCAGATTACAATCGCTCACTGTCGTTTTTTTTAAAACAAAAACAATCTCCAAAACATCTTACATCTTAGTCATTTAGCAGACGCTCTTATCCACACCGACTTACAGTAGTGAATGCATACATTTCATACATTATTATAATTTTTTTGTACTGGCCCCACGTGGGAATTGAACCCACAAACCTGGCGTTGCACACACCATGCTCTACCAACTGAGCCACAGGGAAGACCAAAATATTGTTTTATATAGCCTTCCCGCTGTGGACGTCTATTTCAGCACCGTTTTACGCTGCTCTGAGACAGGCATGGAGAAACAAATGTTTAATTATATATATAGTGTGTGTGTGTGTGTGTGTGTGTGTGTGTGTGTGTGTGTGTGTGTGTGTGTGTGTGTGTGTGTGTGTGTGTGTGTGTGTGTGTGTGTGTGTGTGTGTGTGTGTGTGTGTGTGTGTGTGTGTGTGTGTGTGTGCTGACTGAATATAAGCACGTGATGTGTACTAAATAATCCAGTTGATGGCGCAGTCATATAGCCTCGGCACCTAAATAAAGCTGCGTGTGGGCGGCGCACAACTGCACTACTCTGACTCTGGTCACCTCCACCTGCCTCTCTCACACTGGACACTTCCGATACCCATCAACATGGGCACCCCTACAGTTGACACACACAACTAGCCCAAACCTTTCAAAACGAAATGCCTAGTTTCAGATGCTACAGATAGAAGTTGGCAGATCGGGTGTACCGACTTCTAACGAGGTTCCTGACACTTGTGGAGGTCATAAAGCAAAACGGAGAACACCATCGTGTTCATGAGTCTCATCTTTCCATAGTTTGTAGGCCAAACCATTCAGACGCTACAGACGATTTTGTGGGAAGAATGATTTTCGGGATGTCTCATTGTCTGACAAACCACCTTTCACCGCATATGTGGAAGTGTGACGTGGTGGAATGAAATGCATACAATAAAAAAAAAAGATATCTCGAGCTTAAACTGACAGATTTTTATGGGGATTTTTTATTATCACTACAATTATGCTTAATATTGACTACGGCCTCTCCACATGCTTTTGATAGCAATGTTTTTACCCCCAAGTTGCATCTCTTGAAGATGCTGTAGGAAACTGCACGTGAGGAGGTTATGCAGGCAACCAAGTAGCTCATTATAACTTTGGACCTTGTGAGCAGAGCCGGAGCCCACTGATGAAGAGCCAGAACCCTCACAGCCAAAGAGACCAACAGTCACATATAGTGAGTTCTCCGACTTGGAGAATGGAGCAGATATCATTACACCCCTGTCAAGACCACTGGAAAATGAAATAAAATACACTGTATGAAAAGCAGAGTTTCTGAGTGAAATCAGATCTGCTATATTCCTGTGAAATATATGTGATATGACAGTTTCTGGGATAGTAAATTCCCAATTATGCATTCAAAAGTTTCTGCAAATTGTTGTACTGTGCACATCACGTACTGTAAATGTTCAACGGCTGTAAGCGTGTGAATCCCTATTTCGTTATGGGGTAGAAGACAAGCCGAGTGAAAGAAGTCAACTCTCAGTGTCTGCTTATTTGTGACAAGATTCAGGAAATTAGACGTATGTCACAAGTCACAACTTCACAGGAGAGCAGTTTGAACGTACATTATTTATTTTTTTAAATGCGTTTTTTTGGCCGAAATGCCTTCTCGAACATGTGGACTTTCATGTGACTTAATATCAAACTTGTGTGCCATCTGTAAATACAAATACCATTTTTTAATTATGAGCCCAGTTGGTTTAGCCACAGAAAAAGCGAGCAACCTTCGCACTAGCCCATGATTGGCTGAGATAATGAGTGGACTGGACATGCCGAAAGATGAGTTTGTTGTGATGAACTACTTTCTGGAGGACGATCGTGCCATGCTGAATCTCTCTGACTCTGAAAATGAATCAGTCTGCTGTGAAGCTTTCATCTATGTATATGGGTATGAATCTAACATGGAACCTGTTTGGTTAACTTTAGCTTGCTATGACAATCGGTTTGTGTTGCTAGTTAAAGCTTGCTGTATTGCTAGTTAAAGCTTGCTGATCAGGCCTACCACAACAGTAGGAAGGATAGGGAGGAGGTCAGAGACCTTGATTGTGTGGTGCCAGGACAACAACCTCTTCCTCAACGTGATCAAGACAAAGGAGATGAATGTGGACTACATGAAACGGAAGGCCGAGCATGCCCCCATTCTCATTGACGGGGCTGTAGTGGAGCAGGTTGAGAACTTCAAGCTCCTTGGCGTCCACATCACCAACAAACTAACATGGTCCAAGCACACCAAGACAGTCGTGAAGAGGGCACGACAAAACCTATTACCCCTCAGGAGACTGAAAAGATTTGGCATGGGTCCTCAGATCCTCAAAAGGTTTTACAGCTGCACCATCGAGAGCATCCTGATGGGTTGCATCACTGCCTGGTATGGCAACTGCTCAACCTCCGACCGCAAGGCACTACAGAGGGTAATGCGTACGGCCCAGTACATCACCGGGGCAAAGCTTACTGCCATCCAGGACCTCTATACCAGGCAGTGTCAGATGAAGGCCCTAAAAATTGTCAGACTGCAGCCACCCTAGTCATAGACTGCTCTCTCTGCTACCGCACGGCAGCGGTACCGGAACGCCAAGTCTAGGTCCAAGAGGTTCTTAAATAGCTTCTACCTCCAAGCCATAAGACTCCTGAACAGCGAATCAAATGGCTACCCAGACTATTTGCATTGCCTGCCCTCTGGATCGCTGCTGCTACTCTCTGTTACAATCTATGCATAGTCACTTTAATAACTCTACCTACATGTACATATTACCTCAATTACCTCGACACCGGTGCCCCCACACATTGACATTGACTCTGTTGCCGTTCCCCCTGTATATAGCCCCGCTATTGTTATTTACTGCTGCTCTTTAATTATTTGTTATTCTTATCTCTTACTTTTGTGGGGGATATTTTCTTAAAACTTCATTGTTGGTTAAAGGCATTTCACTGTAAGGTCTACACCTGTTGTATTCGAAGCATGTGACACATACAATTGGATTTGTGAGCTAGCCAGCTGGAGTTTGATGGCTGGCGTGCTAAAGTCACTCTATGGATTGGGATTTTAGCTCATTTTTTAGCTAGCTAGCTAACGTAACATTACATGTCTAAACAAAAGACTGCAAGTTAAAGCTTGCTGTTAGCTAACGGATGTTAGATGACTGGCTTGCTAGCAAACATTGAACCTTTTTGGTTAACTTTAGCTAGCTATGACAATCGGTTTGTATTGCTAGTTAAAGCTTGCTGTTAGCTAGCTAACGTTAGCGGAGGTTAGATGGCTGCTTGCTAGCTAACATTGAACCTGTTTGGTTAACTTCAGCTAGCTATGACAATCGGGTTGTATTGCTAGTTAAAGCTTGCTGTTAGCTAGCCAACTGGAGTTCGACGGTTGGCTTGCTAACATTACTCTATGGATTGGGGTTTTAATTCATTTTTTAGCTAGCTAGCTAACGTTAACGTTACATGTCTAAACAAAAGACCCCAAGTTAAATCTTGCTGTTAGCTAGCTAACGTTCGCGGAGGTTAGATGGCTGGCTTGCCAGCTAACATTAACTTAAATGTATGAAGTTTGTGTAACGTTAGTATCTGGAATTTGTCTTTCAGCATCAGTAGACCACGCCTGACTCTCTTCCACCAGTCATACAAGGAGAATGGTCTAATGCCTCCCATCAAAAAGGGAGCTGGCCCAAGCAAGCACCGGTTACACCTGTGAAGTACAGCACTGTGACAGGGGTCAACATCCCACAGCTGGTTGGACTGGAGGATGGTACGGTGCTGGTGGAAAGCTATAGCTGGCAACAACACCTCACTCCGTACTTCAGGCCTCTGCCACAGATCAAACAGTACAAGCACTTCAGGTTCATATAATTTTCATTGCATTGTATTAGGTTATTATTCTTATCTAAACTTGGGAGGTGAATTGATGTTGTGCAAGGTTGTAATGTCTTACATTTTTTGTTGTTGTTATTTCCTGTTTTACAGCTTCGATGCTCTGGAGCCTGGTGTTGTTGTCGCCAAGGATCGTTCGGACTCAGTCAGGATCAGGTTTCAGCTGCTGCGCAACACTGACATCCTTCCTCCCATAGATGGTCTGCCTGTACAAACACCACCTGGACTGGACACAGCTAGACAAACTTATGTTTTTAGAAGAGTCAAGGACAGGACAGAAACAGGCTCTCTGAATACAGATACCCTTGTTCATGCGTGGTTCGGACAGACCTGTCATCAGCACTATCTGCAGTGCCTCTATTCAAATGACTCTCTCCTAACACACATGCCATACATTGCTGATACTGTCACGTCCTGACCAGTAAAGGGGCTGTTTGTTATTGTAGTTTGGTCAGGGCGTGGCAGGGGGTGTTTGTTTAGGGTGTTTCGGGGTTGTTTGGGTTATCCTGTTAGGGATAGGGGGCAGTATTTACACGGCCGGATAAAAAACGTACCCGATTTAATCTGGTTATTACTACTGCCCAGAAACTAGAATATGCATATAATTATTGGCTTTGGATAGAAAACACCCAAAAGTGTCTAAAACTGTTTGAATGGTGTCTGTGAGTATAACAGAACTCATATGGCAGGCAAAAACCTGAGAAGATTCCTTACAGGAAGTGGCCTGTCTGACAATTTCTTGGGCTTCTTGACTCTCTTTATTGAAAACTGAGGATCTTTGCTGTAACTAGACACTTCCTACGGCTCCCATAGGCTCTCAGAACCCGGGAAAAAGCTGAATGATGTCTTTGCAGCCCCTGGCTGAAAAACATTAGCGCATTTGGATGGTGGTCGATCAGAGTACAATGAGACTGAGGCGCGTGCACGAGGCGACCCCATGTTTTTATTTTCTCTGTCTTTGAACTAAAACAACGACTCCCGGTCAGAATATTATCGCTTTTTTACGAGAAAAATGGAATAAAAATTGATTTTAAACAGCGGTTGACATGCTTCGAAGTACGGTAATGGAATATTTCGATTTTTTTTGTCAAGAAATGTGTCGGGCGCGTCACCCTTATTTACCCTTCGGATAGTGTCTTGAACGCACGAACAAAACAGAGGATATTTGAACATAACTATGGATTATTTTGAACCAAACCAACATTTGTTATTGAAGGAGAAGTCCTGGGAGTGCATTCTGACGAAGAACACCAAAGGTAATAACATTTTTCTTATAGTAAATCTGACGTTGGTGAGGGTTAGACTTGGTGGGTGTCTAAATAGCTAGCCCGTGATGGCTGGGCTATCTACTCAAAATATTGCAAAATGTGCTTTCACCGAAAAGCTATTTTAAAATCGGACATAGCGAGTGCATAAAGGAGTTCTGTATCTATAATTCTTTAAATAATTGTTATGTTTTTTTGTGAACGTTTATCGTGAGTCATTTAGTAAATTCACCGGAAGTTTGATAGTATGATAGTTCTGAACGTCACATGCTAAAGTAAAAAGCTGGTTTTTGATATAAATATGAACTTGATTGAACAAAACATGCATGTATTGTATAACATAATGTCCTAGGATTGTCATCTGATGAAGATCATCAAAGGTTAGTGCTGCATTTAGCTGTGGTTTGGGTTTATGTGACATTATATGCTAGCTTGAAAAATGGGTGTCTGATTATTTCTGGCTGGGTACTCTGCTGACATAATCTAATGTTTTGCTTTCGTTGTAAAGCCTTTTTGAAATCGGACAGTGTGGTTAGATTAACAAGAGTCTTGTCTTTAAAATGGTGTAAAATAGTCATATGTTTGAGAAATTGAAGTAATAGCATTTCTAAGGTATTTGAATAACTCGCCACGGGATTCCACTGGCTGTTGAGTAGGTGGGACGATTTCGTTATTCAAATACCTTAGAAATGCTATTACTTCAATTTCTCAAACATATGACTATTTTACAGCATTTTAAAGACAAGACTCTCGTTAATCTAACCACACTGTCCGATTTCAAAAAGGCTTTACAGCGAAAGCAAAACATTACATTATGTCAGCAGAGTACCCAGCCAGAAATAATCAGACACCCATTTTTCAAGCTAGCATATAATGTCACAAAAAACAAAACCACAGCTAAATGCAGCACTAACCTTTGATGATCTTCATCAGATGACAACCCTAGGACATTATGTTATACAATGCATGCATGTTTTGTTCAATCAAGTTCATATTTATATCAAAAAACAGCTTTTTTACATTAGCATGTGACGTTCAGAACTAGCATACCCCCCGCAAACATCCGGTGAATTTACTAAATTACTCACGATAAACGTTCACAAAAATCATAACAATTATTTTAATAATTATAGATCTAGAACTCCTCTATGCCCGATTTTAAAATAGCTTTCGGTGAAAGCACATTTTGCAATATTCTCAGTAGATAGCCCAGCTATCACGGCTAGCTATTTAGACACCCACCAAGTTTAGCCCTGACCAAACTCCGATTTACTATT
This sequence comes from Salmo salar, assembly GCF_965601325.2. Classification (NCBI taxonomy): domain Eukaryota; kingdom Metazoa; phylum Chordata; class Actinopteri; order Salmoniformes; family Salmonidae; genus Salmo; species Salmo salar. The sequence continues at coordinate 60,806,497 of NC_138305.1, forward strand.
ACAAAAGTTTGATTACCTTTGTTGTCTTCTTCAGAATGCACTCCCAGGACTGCTACTTCAATAACAAATGTTGGTTTGGTCCAAAATAATCCATTGTTATATCCAAATAGCGGCGTTTTGTTCGTGCGTTCTAGACACTATCCGAAGTGTAAATAAGGGTTACGAGCATGGCGCAATTCGTGACAAAAGATTTCTAAATATTCCATTACCGTACTTCGAAGCATGTCAACCGCTGTTTAAAATCAATTTTTATGCCATTTTTCTCGTAAAAAAGCGATAATATTCCGACCGGTAATCTGCATTTAGGTAAACAGAGGAAAGAAAACAAAGCATTCGGTCGACGCGGGCACGCGCCTGAGTCTCACAGTACTGTAACCAGCCACTACCCAAACGCGCTACTTTGTTTCAACCAGAGCCTGCAAAGCCACGATTCAGCTTTTTGCTGCCTTCTGAGAGCCTATGGCAGCCGTAGGAAGTGTCACGTAACAGCAGAGATCCTTTGTAATGGATAGAGATGGCAAAGAAGGCCAAGAAATGGTCAGACAGGGTACTTCCTGTACAGAATTTTCTCAGGTTTTGGCCTGCCAAATGAGTTCTGTTATACTCACAGACACCATTCAAACAGTTTTAGAAACTTTGGAGTGTTTTCTATCCAAAGCTAATAATTATATGCATATTCTAGTTTCTGGGCAGGAGTAATAATCAGATTAAATCGGGTACGTTTTTTATCCGGCTTTGAAAATACTGCCCCCTATCCATAACAGGTTAATGCATTTTTGTTTGTACTGGCCTCCCGTGGGAATCGAACCCACAACCCTGGCGTTGCACACACCATGCTGGCGTTGCAAACACCATGCTCTACCAACTGAGCCACAGGTTGATTGTATGCATACAACTACCTCGTCTATCATTACCGTTATTGATATTGTTCAGGTACATAGTGTCAATATCAATAAAATAATATACAGTATCTATTTCTGATATTGTCACGACTTCCACCGAAGTTGGCTCCTCTCCTTGTTCGGGCGGTGTTCGGCGATCAATGTCACCGGCTTTCTAGCCATCGCCGCTCCCTTTCTCATATTCCATTGGTTTTGTCTTGTTCCATTACACACCTGGTTTTCATTTCATAATTACTGAATGTATTTAGTCCTCTGTTCCCCTCCATGTCTTTGTGTGTAATTGTTTGTTTTGTTATGTGGATATTGTCAGGCGCTTTACTTTTGCTATGTTCCGTGTTTTTGGCACGTTATTGTTTTTATGTGCTGTCATTATTGGAACGTAATTAAAGTGCGCCTGTTCACTACACTCTGCTCTCCTGCACCTGACTTCGCCTCCCGTACACACCCTTGACAGATATTACTACTATGCAAGTAGCAGTGGAGGCTCCTCAGAGGAGGAAGGGGAGGACCATCCTCCTCAGTGACATTTCATAAAAATAAAAACATTAGAATCATTAAAAAGTTATCATTTTTAGATAAAACTATACTAAATATATTCATATGTCACCAAATAATTGATTAAAATACATTGCTTTTCAATGAAGGTCTACAATAACTTCAACAGCACTGTCTGGGGTAGCACCATGGTGTAGCCTGAGGACAGCTAGCTTCCGTCCTCCTCTGGCTACATTGACCTCAATACAAAACCTAGGAGGCTCGTTGGCCTTACCCCCTTCCATAGACATACATGATAATTATGACCACTTCCGGAGGACGTCCTCCAACCAATCAAAGCTTTTGCAGTATTAACTAACATGTTGTCCATCCAATCATAGAATTAGGATCAGAGATTGGGATTGTATTGGGATGATGCCACAGAGCATTATGGCTCTATGTTTTGAGAAGCTTGGTGACATTGTTGGATAGAGATTAAGAGTGAAGAGGGATAGTTGAGCATTTTTTGGATATTATTCAAATTTGTTTTTTCAAATTACAGGAGACGGAAGAGGAATATTATAAATTGTTTTCTTGGTTTTAGAACTTTATTTCTGTTTCCAGTTAGTGCAATTTATTAAAACATTTTAAAAGTTAGCCTTGTTAACTTCAGTAGCTAGCTAGCTACCAGCTCGAGTGTGCAGTTTTCTCTGCCAGAATGGTAGAATGGCCAACGCTGCAGAAAATGACTTTTTTGTTGAAAAACCCCTTTCACTCTCTGGGGTACACAGAAAAGGTGTGAATTAAAAGCGAGGGTTGACCTCTGCCTGACATCAGTTTCATGAAGAAGGATGAAAAAGTGAGGGCGTTCAATATCAACTGGAATCAAAAGTATAGCTGGTTAACAGGGAGCCTTTCATCAAGTCACCTGTATTTCTGGCCTTGCCTGCTTTTTGGAAAATCTGAGCCTTGGTCGAACAGTGACCTGAAGAACATTGTTCATTCAACTAAATGACAAAACAAAAGCAGGGAGCATATAAATGCTCCAGACCTCCAGTGCATCTCCAGGGTCCAGTTTACCCTGTTCCTGCTCCTCGCACTAGCCCTGAGGTGTGTGTTACTAGGCTGGCGCCTCCAAAGCCAGCCCCACGCATCAGGCCTCTACTGCGCCTGCCCAGTCCTGTACGTCCTGTTCCTGCTCCTCGCAATCTACTGCACGTCCCTAGTCTGGCGCCTCCAAAGCCAGCCCCACGCACCAGGCCTTTAGTGCGCAGTCCCCGTCTAGAGCTTCCGGCGACAGTGCCCCGTCTAGAGCTTCCGGCGAAAAGTGCCCCGTCTATAGCTTCCGGCGACAGTGCCCCGTCTAGAGCTTCCGGCGACGTCCCGCCAGTCCGGCGCAGCCAGAGTCGGCCCGCCAGTCCGGCGCAGCCAGAGTCGCTCCTCAGCCGAGAGCGTTCAGCGGACAGGTTAGGTTGGGGACTAGGGCCAGAACCAGAGCCACCTCCGTAGGGGGGAGTTTGGGGAAGGGGAGGTGTTTGCACAGGAACCGTCGGTGACGGTGGCCACCCTCCCTTCCCTCCCTTTAGTTTTTTTTTTTGTTGTTGTGGGTTATTGTTGGGGTCTTTTGGTTAAGGTGCATTCGGAGTCTGCACCTTTTGGGGGGTACTGTCACATCCTGACCAGTAAGGGGTCATTTTGTTATTATAGTATGGTCAGGACGTGGCAGGGGTGTGTTTGATTTATGTGTCATGGGTTTTGGGTAATGTTCTGTTTGAATGTCTATTTAGTCTATTTCTATGTTCAGGTTTGATCTTCAATTGGAAGCAGCTGTTCTTCATTGCTTCTAATTGGAGGTCATATTTAAGTAGGGGGTTTTTGTCACTGTGTTTGTGGGTAGTTTTCTGTCTTGTGTGTTCACCTGGCAGAACTGTTGGCTTTCGTTTTCTTGTTTTATTTAAAGTGTCATTAAAGTTAATATGAGCACTTACCACGCTGCATCTTGGTCCCCTCTGTCAGACGATCATTACATACATCTTATCTGCCCTCGGTAAACTTACGTTAGCTGCAGTTTGACAGGGGTTTCATCCCCCCAGGGCCAGGAGTTTTTTAAAACCATGTGACCTGATTTGGAAAAACTGGTCCCATCATAGCCCATATGAAACCTTTTTACAACTGATTAATCACTGTCAAACCTTATAGGGTCCATAGTTTTCCTAGTTAGGTTAACATAAGGAAAATCTCCAGGCCCTAGGTGGTAAAAATTGCCCCACCGCTCTGGGACCTATGGTGCCACCAGTCTGCTTGCAGTTGTCAGTTATTGTCAGGTATGTGGATGATCAGGGCTTCATTCAGGAACATTTCTTGGCCTACTTTGAAGTGGGTGAGACGCGCAGTCTGTTTGACTTCATAGAGAAACTTGCTGTCCAAACCTATGATGGCACAGCTGTAATGGAATGTATCTGCTATGTGAATTTTTGTCTATTTCTCGGTGGTTGATTGGTGGAGAAAAACAAGTCTACATAGCCTACTGTAGGCTACATTACTTTTTTTTAAGTCAACATTTGTTCAGAACAATTTCCTTGAAAGCAAGATAAAATGTCGCTCTCAAGAAGTATCAAAAGAAAGGTGGATAATAAAAATCGAAGTTTCAGTGTAGAATGGACAGAGAGATATGCGTTCATCTTAACATCTTTTCCCAATGCCAAGCCAGTGTGTATTATTGAATGAAAATGAAATGAAAATATCGCTGTTTGCAAATAGTTCAATATCAGACATAATTATGAATCTAAGCTTAGAACTTTCAGTGGTATAACCGCCCCATATAGTGGCCCGACGCAGAAACAATGAATCGTTAACTGCAAATCGTTAACTGCTAACTTTGATATGTTTTCTTCTTTTTCTTACAATTTTTATCCTGTTTTAGCATATAAAATATGCTTGGAAAGACCAGAGGTTGGACCTAAGCAAGTGTTTAAATACTTCCCTACACATATAGAATATTTGCTTTTTTTGTGGACATATTCTGTACCGTAAACGGGTTAAATCTGCAGTTACAAGGAAGATGGAAACAGTCTGGACCTGGTGGAGAAATTTGAGTAAAGACTAGGAAGCTTGAGTTGTTTGATTTGGACCAGGCGGGAGCATTGTCACAGAGGTGATGGAAGAGTTCATTAAGCAGCTGAGGGACAATTTAACCACCAGATTTCATTGTGTTTGTACGTGATCCTCTCTCAGTCCGCCCAGGTGGAGAATACTCCTCCCTTGCTAAGAAAACTATACCCTCACTGGATGAGGCTGCAATTCAAACTGAACTGATCGAATTCCAGACATCGAGCCAAATCAGGGATGTGCTCAGAAGTGCCGAGTCCCTGTGTGCGTTGTGGGTGGCATGCTCAGATGTATACAGCACAATAAAGAAACCTTCATTTTATGTGCTAACAATGTTTGGATCGACTTACACCTGCGAGTCCTCATTTTCCTCTATGAATGCAATATAGACTCATTACAGGAACCGGCTTTCACATAAGTCAATCGAGGACTGCCTGCACATCAAAATCACATCCATCCATCAAACCCGACATCCACAAGATTGTGTCAGAGAGGAAATGTAACTTTTCTCATTGAATAAGTAACTTAGTGGCCTATATGACTGTATTTAGTAAATTTGAATATAATTGTGAGAGGTTGTCCAGGGAAATTTACATCTCAAGCTGACAGTATGTTCTGTTTGTTCTGTTGTTACAAGAGCAGGCTATCCCGACACAGACTTTTTTTCTTTAAATAATTGTTTTATGTAGGATGCTACATTTTTCACCAGTTGCAATTGTAAGTAGGTCTAATAAAAAAATCCTACTTTTATTAGGCTGTTAAGCCTCAGTCTACCTCAGCCAGTTAAGTTATTTTATATAGGTCTAGGCTCCGAAGAAATAGACTCTAATTAAGCCCTCTTGTTGTTTGTAAAGTCAAATTAAAATGAAGATTACTGTTGAAATGAATTGCTCGACTGGTGTAGGTTTTCTCCATCTGTTGGTTTTTGGACAAGGCCATCCCGGCCGACCAAACCTCTAAGTCCCGCAGCAAGGTTTTACCCGTGGTCGTAGAGCTGGGTGGAAGTGCAACTAAAATGTAGTTTAAATAACATCTGCATTTTAAATGTATTTTTTCTCATTATTTTATTAACAAAAGCATAAAGATGTTGATGAAGAAATACTGTACTACTGTTTTTAGTTAGAAATGTAACACTTTAGAGTACAGTACTTAAGCATCAAATACATTGCAAGTTGGGGAACTATCACACCTACTGTCACGTTCGTCGTATTGATGGGACCAAAACGCAGCGGGAACGTGAATACTCATCTTTTATTAAGAAGAAAACCAAAACAAACAATCAAAAACAATGATGAAAAACAGTCCTGTAAGGCACACAGCTATACACGGAACAACAACCCACAAAAACCCATGGAAAAACACCCCTACTAAATAGGACCTTCAATTAGTGTCACGACAGTGACGGATGGTGGCGCCCCTCCTTGGCCGGTCGTCGCCGGCCTACTAGCTACCATCGATCCCTTTTTGTTTCACTTTCTGTTGGTTAGGTCTAGGTAGGCACGCACCTGTTTTTGGTTAGTCATTAGTAAGGGGGGGTTATTTAGTTTAGCGTAGGATGTATGTGTTTGTACGTGATTGTGTTGCTTGTCCGGGTTTTTTGTGCTAGAGGAACGTGTACTGGGTTTTTCCCTCTGCCTGTGGTTTATTTTCATTGTGTACACCACCGCAGAATAATTTAAGGGCTGCGCCCCTATACTTTTGGCGACCACATCCAGTTGCTTTTAATAAAGAAGTGTGGTCAAGAACTCTCTGTCTCCTGCGCCTGACTCTACCTCTCCTGTTGTTTTTTCGAGCCAGCCCGTGACAATTAGAGGCAACGAGGAACAGCTGCCTCCAATTGAAGGTCAACCCAATAAACTAAACATAGAAATAGAAAAACTAAAACGAACATAGAAATATACTAACATAGAACATTAACCAAAAAAACCCGAAACACAAAACAAACACCCCCTGCCATGCCCTGACCAAACTACAATAACAAATAACCCCTTTACTGGTCAGGACGTGACACCTACAGTAGCCGGGCTATAAAGAGTATTGTCTTCTAATAGGGCTACACCTGCTACAGTACTACAGTGCACTTGTGAAAAACAAATGTTTAAAAACCTGTTTTCTAAATGCCTCCAGCTGTAAATAAAAACACAGCATCTTGTTTACATCTTTTATTGTAACCACAATGTCACAAATAAATTGTATCTACCTTTCTAAGTACTTTTACAGTTTGGGATTTACAAATGTGTGCTTTTCATGTCATTTTTCGATAAATCCAGTTCGGATTTAAGTATAACTTTTGACCAACAACTTTAGTGAAAGGTCTAATGCTTTAACGTTTAATAATTACTGCCCTCCGAATTCATATCTAAGGGGCATTTTTTGCGCCATTATTAGCTATATTGTTTTAATCCAGTGGGGCGGGGCGGGGGTCCAGCCACTCCCTCCTCCCTTCCCCATGGGCTAGGTCCGTCTTCTGTGCGCTGCTCTGCAGCCCGTCCTGTGCTCCCTGCCCTCATGCCTTGAACCTAGTGTGCCCACCTCTATCTCAGTGGATAAAGCTGGAGAACTGCAAGGCAATCCTATTGTGCGCCACTCAGGAGCCATGACCAATATGACCTATATATATTGTCCTGCTAACAGCCAATCCTAGAAACTTTCTTTGCAGAATTCACAGCCTGCAACGCGTGTCGAAAATAGGTTAATAATATATCTGTGAGAATATCTAAGGGGCTTTTATAGAATTCTAATCACTTTGTTTAAAGAATAACGATATTTTGGAGATGAATTCATTTTCAGATAACTTAACTACCAGTGCTAAATAAACTAAATATTGTAGTAACACTAATTATAAATGGGTTTATTTAACACCTTCCATACAATAATATTACAAGACTTGATATTCCAAAATGTACTGTTAAAGAACAATGCATAAGATTAGAGAACTAAAATGTCTGCGTTTGATGCTGATCTGCCCTCCATTCCTCTTCAACAGAGCACAATATATGTTTTGGTGGTTGGTGTGTACCAGGGATAACATTTGGGCTTACCTTTGGAATATCAGCTGCTGTCATCATCATCCTGGTTCTCCTTATTCGCTACAAGATCCACTTATACCGGTAAGCATCCTCATTAGAGGGGATGTACTGTGAAACTCAGGGTTGGCGTGTTCATTCAGGAAATGGTGAAAGTCTGAAGCCGTTTAATTGAGAAGATTGGGTGACGTTTTTATGTTCTATTGATGTGTTCTAAGACGCAATCCAAGCATGGGCCGCGCCGGAGATGCCCAACTCGGAGAGGGTGGAGAGGAGGATCTGATGGTTCACAGTATCAAAGGCAGCAGATAGGTCTAGAAGGATGAGAGCAGAGGAGAGAGAGTTAGCTTTAGCAGTGCGGAGAGCCTCCGTGACACAGAGAAGAGCAGTCTCAGTTGAATGCCCAGTCTTGAAACCTGACTGATTAGGATCAAGAAGGTCATTCTGAGAGAGATGGCAGGAGAGCTGGCCAAGGACGGCACGTTCAAGAGTTTTGGAGAGAAAGGAAAGAAGGGATACTGGTCTGTAGTTGTTGACATCGGAGGGATCGAGTGTAGGTTTTTTCAGAAGGGGTGCAACTCATGCTCTCTTGAAGACGGAAGGGTCAAGGATGAGTTGATGAGCGAGGTGAGGTAGGGGAGAAGGTCTCCAGAAATGGTCTGGAGAAGAGAGGAGGGGATAGGGTCAAGTGGGCAGGTTGTTGGGCGGCCGGCCGTATAATTGCACAACATTGAAGGTTGTGCAATTATAACAGGAATATTTAGACTTGGATGCCACCCATTACATAAAATACGTAACGGTTCCGTATTTCACTGAAATAATGAACATTTCGTTTCCGAAATGATAGTTTCCGGATTCGACCATATTAATGACCAAAGGCTTGTATTTCTGTGTGTTATTATGATTTGATAGAGCAGTCTGTCTGAGCGATGGTAGGCAGCAGCACGCTCGTAAGCATTCATTCAAACAGCACCTTTGTGCATTTTGCCAGCAGCTCTTTGCAATTCTTCAAGCATTGCGCTGTTTATGACTTCAAGCCTATCAAATCCCAAGATTAGGCTAGTGTAACTGATGTAAAATGGCTAGCTAGTTAGCGGGTGCGCGCTAATTGCGTTTCAAACGTCACTCGCTCTGAGACTTGGGAGTGGTTGTTCCCCTTGCTCTGCATGGGTAACGCTGCTTCGAGGGTGGCTGTTGTCGATGTGTTCCTGGTTCGAGCCCAGGTAGGAGCGAAGAGAAGCTATACTGTTACACTAGCAATACTAAAGTGCCTATAAGAACATCCAATAGTCAAAAGGTATATGAAATACAAATGGTATAGAGAGAAATGGTCCTATAGTTCCTATAATAACTACAACCTAAAACTTCTTACCTGGGAATATTGAAGACTCATGTTCAAAGGAACCACCAGTTTTCATATGTTCTCATGTTCTGAGCAAGGAACTTAACCTCTATGGGCTAGGTGGGACGCAAGCAATATATTTACGTTCGTTCAAACATGTCAAACGTTGTATAGCATAAATCATTAGGGCCTTTTTTAACCAGAACATGAATAATATTCAAGGTGGACGAATCCATACTCTTTTATAACGTATTGGAACGAGGGTACCCAACATGAACTCGCGCGCCAGGTGTCTAATGGGCCATCATCGTTCCATGGCTCTTGTTCGGTCAGATCTCCCTCCAGAAGACTCAAAACACTTTGTAAAGGCTGGTGACATCTAGTGGAAGCAATAGGAAGTGCCAAAATATTCCTCAGCCCCTGTGTTTTTCAATGGCATAGGTTTAAAGGTAATACAACACATCAGGTATCCACTTCCTGTCAGAAAATGTCTCAGGGTTTTGCCTGCCAAATGAGTTCTGTTATACTCACAGACACCATTCAAACAGTTTTAGAAACTTTAGAGTGTTTTCTATCCATATATAATAAGTATATGCATATTCTAGTTACTGGGTAGGATTAGTAACCAGATTAAATCGGGTACATTTTTTTTATCCAGCCGTGCAAATACTGCCCCCTAGCCCTAACAGGTTAACAACGCACACACACTCATGAAATTTATATAATTACATTCATTCCCCAATGAGCGGCGTTGTGGCACTAAGTGATGGTTGTATGGGGACTTTGTTTATGGCTCTATCACTTCCTAAGTGTCAAAGGAACTGAACCGAAAAGGAATGAAAGCATAAACAAAACAAAAATATACAAAATATAGTTCACACAAAAAAATCATCTAATTGGACTGTATTCTATATACGTCCAATGTTCTGGCAAAATGATTATCATGGCATTGTCTCTAATGCCATATCTAGGGTTTTCCTACTTGGTGTGTTGCTTAGGCGCTATCCTAAGTTGATAAGTATATGATAAGTCTACAGCTGTAATGTAATAGTTTTGGGCAGTCTACAGGTATGACCTACGGACTTCTGGGAAGAAAACTGGTGAGTGCTGTAGAGTCAAAGGCCTAGAAGTAAATGTTCAACTTTACTAAGGCTGGTATATTGCTTGGGCCCTTAAGTGGTCCTAGCATAAATCCTAATTGGATGTTCCGTTGTGCATGTGCATTTATGCTTACACAAGCGCGCATGTCAAGGGAAGAAAACCAAGTATCCGGGCAGATTACAACTTCTTCAGAATGAGTCTGACGTAGTCAGGTAATTTTCAGGTCAATGCCTGGAGGTCAGTCAGAATTGGTGTCAAGGGAGTCTGTAGTAGTTTTCTACAAGTCACTGTCTTCCACTATTGTAGTGGCGATAGATATGAAGTCTATTTCATAGCGATGTTATCCACGGAGGAGCTAACCTCACGACGGAAGTACTCTTTAATTAAGTGTTGGACCAGTCATACGTGGTGTGATCATGGTTCATGACTTCTAATAATTTTACTCCTGAATGGAGGGTCCTATTTATTAGTGACATGTGTGTTAACCATTGGAAGAGTGCACTGGAGATTCCCCTCCGCGTGTTGCACTCTGAGAGACTCCTATGTCGCTGTTGTCAATGGTAATTTGATTTGTTAAGTCTCTAACCTTCTTACTGATTGTAGCTGGTATTGGTACTGGTACTCAAGGGGGCCAGTTATCCTACCGATTTATTCTGAAATATTATCTACCGGAACACATGATTGGAGCATTTTACTAGTTGTATTGTAGTTGAACCTACGCATGGCAAAGAATGATTATTGTTGCCATTTGTTTTGGAGGTGGACAAGTCCACTGGACTTCCTTTACGACCAGTGTGGTACACCTCAGTACTATCTTAGATGTCTTCTAAGATAATCCCCGTCTAGGGGCCTGTCTGCTCCTCACTGTTCTCATAGGAGAGTTTACAACTAGATTTGATTTATGCTCTGGCGGCCTCGTACGGTGTTGTCTGTAGTCTCGACCCCCCCACCGGTCTCGATGAGGCTCATCATGGGTCTGGGCTACTATTCCCCCCCTTTGTGCCTCGGGACCCCCCCACCAGCGGGTGGTGTTGGTGTCCGATGCGCAAATGAAAAGGTCGGACCCTATGTACGAGTTGTCAGCGGCCGCGTTTTTATGAGAGTGGCTGTAACCTTTCAACCAAATCTCCTGGTGTTTGTGCTTCAAAACGCTCAGTGGCTGTCGAGGCATGTCAGTCACCACCGCGTCCGCGTGTGGCAACCTCTTCATTACCTGTGAACTGAGACGAGGATATCGGTCTGTGATATCGCAAAGTGTTTCACAAGTGGGAGTCATCGGGTCAGTTGCTGGACTGACGCCATTAGTGTCATTGTAAGGGGTGACAGTCCCCAACAAAGCGGAAGGTGTATCATCGGAAGCAGAGTATACTCTGCGCATCAATGTTTTTCTTGCTGGGACGGCCGCAGTGCTTGCGGAAGTGTCCCAAGGGAAAGAAAAGTTCATCTCAACTACCGTATTACATGACTGCAAGGAGGAGGGAAGTTGCTTATTCACAGAGACAGCTGGCTCGAAATCATGAAAATAATGGTCAATCAGGTTGGCTGATGGAATGTGTCGAGATATCGTACTATTTGTACCAAGAGGTTTCTAAACATCTTTTTCTCAAGGGGTGCTTTCGACAGATACCCCTCGTGAAGGACTGCGTTGCAGCTAGCGTTAGGGGGAGACGGTGTGGTCAGTGGAGAAGGCACTGTGGCCTGTGACCATACCTGGTTGGTTTTCCTATCCATCAATGGGAGTAACCGATCCATCAAGTCTGCTCCAAGTAGCAGGGTTACAGTTTCGAGGCTGGTAACATACACAGGGTGAACGGGCGATACGTCCTGGAAGTGTAGTTTCAGCATGACTCTCAATGTGAGAGGCGAGGTAGTCTGAGTGACCCCTCGAAGTTTAGTGTCGCATCGTTCCACTTTTAACCAACGTTTAGTTGGCTTCAAAGCCCTTTTGAGATCATCAAACAATGTTTGAGAGATGAGTGATATTGTCGCACCCGAATCAATTAGCGCATGACAAGCTAAGCAGTCCTCCAGGACTGTTTCCAGGTATGGCCGTTTAGATTCGTGGTTAGTGGACATATTCCCCACAAAGTGGAGTGGTCGTTCGCAACGACGTGATGTGCCATGTCTGTTCAAGATGGAAGCAGATTGACTTTTCTGATTTTGAGTGGGCTTGGCTTTAACGAAGCGTTTGACCTTTTTCTTCGCAACTTTTGTATCAGAGTCTTTAGACAGAGCCCGGGGGCTTGTTTCTTGATCAAGCGGGCCCTGGATAGGGTCTTGAATGAGAGCGGGAGAAATTTGAACTTTAACGTCCATGCTATGGGTGTTAATTCCTGCGGAGCTGGTGTCCGGTAATTCCCCGTCTAGTCCTTGTGACTTATCTTTTACCCTTTTCTCAAATTGTTCTCGCTTAAGTTCTTCCCGTAGTGGGACTTCTGGAGAACATTGGTCTACGTTTTGGTCGTCCTTCAACCCTTTGTTACCCTTGTGCTCTGACACTTTTTGTGGGTTGGGTGCAGGAACGTAGCGAACGGGTCGATTGTAGCGGTAGTCATGTTGATGGCTACGTACTTTACAGTTATTTCGACCGCGGAGGTTATTGGAATCATGGTTTCGTGGTAGAAACTGTTGTTGTGCGTCATCTCTAGACGCTCCAATACCTGATAATGCACCCTCTAACTGGAGTGAGTGCTCCTGGTTAAACTTCAAAACTGAGTGGTCAGGGCTCTTAGCGTTGTGAACTTTTGATGCCTCAAAAGCTGTGCTTGCAAGCTCTCTGAGTTGTAAGATAGGCAAGCCAACGTGGGCTGCAGGGCCCAAGTAGGTAATGAAGGTGGGATACATGTTCGACAGAAACATTTGTTTGAATGGTAACAGCTCTTCCATTCCTGTTTCTGTGAGTAGGCCAAAGTAAGCTGAACGAAGCCTATGATAGAAAGCTTGTGGGTGTTCGTTCCGAGCTTGTTTGACGGTGTTAGCCAGTGAGCTATCGTGTTTGCGGTCGCAGAACCACTGAATTCTAATTTCAAAGCTGTGGCAAGTTTAGCGTAGTCATTTAGCATGTGTTGCTGTTGTAGACGAATTAACCTCGTCACGTGTCTATTCGACGTTCGCTTCAACAGGTAAACCCTGTCAGAACCCGTAGCATTTGGGTAGCCACCCAACGCGTCCTCTATGTCAGCTAGGAACATCTCAGTATTGTTTGGCTGACCTGGAACACGGTCAAAGGTGGGGAAATTCTTGACGAGTTTGTCAAGGTATTCCGCGCCAAGCGGGCGGAGAGGGTTGGCTTCATCCTGTGGAGAGATTGGGGCCGAAAGGCCAAGAGAAGAAGCCAAGCCTTGTTGTTGTTGGCCAAGAGGCGCCATATTACTCAGTGCCGAAGGGCCAAGAGGAGAAGACTGAGGGACACATGAGGGAGGCATGGTCTGAAACCTATTGTCTTCACTCCTGTGAGTACAGGGCTCCGGTTGCTTGGATGGGAAGTCGCGCTGTAGAGCGTGACCATTCTGGATTTCCTCCAGATGGTACCTAAGGGTGGAATTCTGCTGCATTGCAGAGTCCACTTGAGCGCTTAGAGTACTGATTTTGGACACGTGAGTGTCACACCTGCTCCTTTCGGTCTCAAACTTATCTGTCATGGTTTGCAGATAGAGGTCTTGAGTACGGAGCGAGAGATTCAGTGATGAGATTTCCTCTGCTTGCTTAGAAATCAATATTTCCAACCTCATCACCTGAGTTCTCTCATCATTCATTTGGTCAGCGACTTCAATAAGTTCTGCTGATTTCTCATCCAACTTTATCATTGTGTTCATTAACTCATCGTCTTTGGTCTGCAGCGCTTTGAGGAGCACCGTGTTATTTTGAGTAACATTCAACAAAACAGCATGCATGTTGTCAAGTTGAGCGCTCCTGTTTGTAGATAACTCTTCAGATTTATCTAGTTTGGCGTGGACATCATCGTATTTAGTTTTGGCTAAATCGAGTTGTTGCTGTAGCATATGATTTTGTTCCTGTAGAAAATTATTTTGTTGAAGAGCTTGTGCTTGTTCATCGTCATACATTTTTGCAATTACATTTTAATTGTTCAGTTTTCGAATGCAGTTCCATAGCTAGCAGAATTTTTCCCTTTCCTGCATTTGTCATTGGTTTCCCGGTTCTCTCTACCTGTCCCTTTATGTCTACCGTTACCTGCTCGTGCTTCAGCTGTGCACTGCGGTATTGGACAGATGGCAATCTCGGATGGCAAGACATCAGAGCTAGACTGGAGAGAACCTTTACAAGGCCTGCGCCCGATGGTTGATTTTGGAAAACATTGTTGTCTGCTTTTCCACTAATGGCATAATTAGGGTTGTTATCGCTGCTGAGGTCAGAGATCAATCCATTTACGGGTGGAGGTTCACTAATTTGCGGGCGAGTGGGGACCACCCCCTCTGATAGCCTGCACATTACTAGAACATTTGAAAGGAAAAAATGTTTTTCCTAATTTTCCAAAATTTTGGAATGTGGGGAGCTGCAAAGACGATTTTAATCTATTTATAGACGTTAATGAACCATCAGTACTGTACAGTACTGTGGAAGTTGGACGTGAATGAATTTGCAAAAGCAAATTGAAATAATCAATGCCAATGATTAGTCCTACCTGGGTAGGCTATCTGGGTATTAAACTTCAATTACCTGAGAGGTTGCTTCATCCCGGTTAATATGCAAAGTTTAAGTTGTCTCATTTAATTGGAAGAACCTAGAAAGGTATGTTCGACAATTTAACTAAATAAATTGAATGAGACGATAATCCATACAATCTCCATTGATTGGATATCATAAGTGTAAACCGTAGTTCAAATGTTGGGACCCTTCACCACTAGGGTACGCTCTTCCCTGGGGCTGAACATCAGTAAAGGGGTTTTACTGACTGTGCCTTGCTAAAGCAGATTTTACTGATTAATCTATTTATGATATATCAAACCTGTATAGGCTATCTGGGAATTAACTTTCAATTAACCTGAGAGCATTGCTTCATCTAAGTTAAGTTTGGAAAAAGTTAATCATGTCTCATTGTAGACGCCCAATCAATTTTGGATATTATTTGAAAGATCCACTTGAAAAGGTAAATCTGGCAATTTCACTTGTTAGTTAAATTGAATGAGACGCCATATCCAGTCAATTGTGATTGTCTGGATATGTTACCGTGCTCCACGTTTGAATTTCCCCTAGAGATGTACTGGCAATTCTTCACCACCAGGGTGCAGAATGCTGAAATTAAATGGAAGTACAAAGGTCGGACTTCCGTCGCGCTAGCGGAGAAATTTTAAACGTGTTACGGTGGAGGGTAAAATGTTCCCTCTCTGTTAGCTTACCCGTAATGCTAAGCTATTGCTACTTGGTTCAGGAGTATCCTTCCAAGCACCAAAATAGGAAAGGGTGGGTTTTCTAGTGACGTCTCACCTTAACCCCATTCAGCATATTCTGCTAGCGTTTATGCTGACCGGAGCGACACGGTACTTAAATATCGATACGCATACGGTCTGCCCACACTGTTTTAGTGCGGTAGGCAAATTATTCGGCTCGGTTTACCGGACAGTTAACTTCTAATTTCTAACCTTACTCTAGAAGTTAATATTGACCGACAGAAATAGTACCATTTGGCCTAACGGACTAAATCTGGAATTTATTCCTCACTGCTATCGAAATAAGACCGGAGCTACTCTAAATAGCTTCTCTCAATGGAAAATGCACAATCACTTTGTTTACATAGCAGGCTGTTTGTACAATTCTGTTTGCACAATTGATATGTAGAATTTCACAGCAAAGTCCAATTCTATCTTAGATTCCTCGCACGGGGGCTCCAAATGTCGTGTCTGTGGGGGTACCATTAAACGGAAGATATGTTTATCAATTAGCTCCCTGTAATTATTATCACGCAATTAAACTGATTAATCGTTTAATTGTAATTAACTAGGAGATCGGGGCACCAAGGAGAATATTCAGATTACAAAGCTATAATTTTCCTAATATAACTTTCCTGTACTATAATATTCTATTCTATTATAGTATAGGCAGATTATCTTCTGGTTTAATTGGTGTATTTACCTCTAGTCCAGTCTCATTCCAAAACGTCGTAAATTGTTGTATCTGCACGAACCCAGTCTTTACTAAAATCATCCATACATCAATTGTCTTAAAATCATTTATTTACTACACTAAGTAATTAACAGAAAAACATACAAACAGTCATTATCGTCACAAAGGATTGGTATCGGAATGTGCCCTACTGGCTAAACAGGCAGGTCGGCCTGTTGAACAATGGGTCATAAATGGTCAGCTGAGAAGTTTACACAGAGTTCATTAACAATTGACAATTGAAGGCTCACTCATTCGGGAACAATTGCAATCAATATATATATTTACGCTCAGTGTGTCGTTCTGATTCTTGTTGGAGAGTAGTTCTGTTGGGGAGTTTTGTCCGCGTTCTCTCTCTCTCTCGGTTAGAATGGATCTTTCAGAGCGACATTCATTAATGTCGTCATAGAATGGTGGTTTCGTTGGTCTTCGCGTTCGATGATATAATTTACTTAGCTGCAGACTAATAATTAATATCAAAGACTTGTTCTTATTCTGTCGGTATCAATAGTCTAAAAGTTAACCACGTGGTATGGTTCACTTTCAGTAGAGGAATTAGATGGTAGAACCTATGTGCCAAAGGAGTGTAGGCCTGGTCTGGAGAAATGTAAATCAGGGAGTGTTTTATAGTGCCCATCGAACAGGCTGGTCAAATGACGCCTGGTCCTGTATGTGTCCCTGGGGCGTGCCTATGACTGAGTTAGATTTGGTTACAGAAATACAATTCTATCACATTACATCAGTACATAGCATCTCAATGTCTTACAAAAGCTTTATCCTTATTAACCTGTTATGGCTAGGGGGCAGTATTTTCACGGCTGGATAAAAAACGTACCCGATTTAATCTGGTTACCACTCCTACCCAGTAACTAGAATATGCATATACTTATTACATATGGATAGAAACACCCTAAAGTTTCTAAAACTGTTTGAATGGTGTCTGTGAGTATAACAGAACTCATTTGGCAGGCAAAAACCTGACAAGGTTTCATGCAGGAAGTGGCCTGTCTGACAAGGTGTCGTTCTTCTTGTCTCTGTTTATTGAAGAGTGAGGATCTTAGCTGTCCCGTGACACTTCCTACGGCTGCCATAGGGTCTCAGAAGGTGGTAAAAAGCTGAATCGTGGCTTTGCAGGCTTTAGCTGAAAAAAAGTAGCGCGTTTGGGTAGTGGCAGGTTACAGTACTGTGAGACTCAGGCTCGTGCCCGCGTCGACCGAAAGCTTTGTTTACTTTCCTCTGTTTAGCTAAATGGACATTCCCGGTCGGAATATTATCGCTTTTTTACGAGAAAAATGGCATAAAAATGGATTTTAAACAGCGGTTGACATGCTTCGAAGTACGGTAATGGAATATTTAGATTTTTTTTGTCACGAATTGCGCCATGCGCACGACCCTTATTTACCCTTTCAGATAGTGTCTGGAACGCACGAACAAAACGCCGCAATTTGAATATAACGATGGATTATTTTGGACCAAACCAACATTTGTTATTGAAGTAGCAGTCCTGGGAGTGCATTCTGACGAAGACAACAAAAGGTAATCAAACTTTTATAATAGTAAATCTGATATTGGTGAGTGCTAAACTTGCCGGGTGTCTAAATAGCTAGCCCTGTGATGCCGGGCTATGTACTTAGAATATTGCAAAATGTGCTTTCACCAAAAAGCTATTTTAAAATCGGACATATCGAGTGCATAGAGGAGTTCTGTATCTATAATTCTTAAAATAATTGTTATGCTTTTTGTGAACGTTTATCGTGAGTAATTTAGTAAATTGTTAGCAAATTCCTCCGGAAGTTTGCGGGAGGTATGCTAGTTCTGAACGTCACATGCTAATGTAAAAAGCTGTTTTTTGATATAAATATGAACTTGATTGAACAAAACATGCATGTATTGTATAACATAATGTCCTAGGTGTGTCATCTGATGAAGATCATCAAAGGTTAGTGCTGCATTTAGCTGTCTTCTGGGTTTTTGTGACATTATATGCTAGCTTGAAAAATGGGTGTCTGATTATTTCTGGCTTGGTACTCTGCTGACATAATCTAATGTTTTGCTTTCGCTGTAAAGCCTTTTTGAAATCGGACAGTGTGGTTAGATAAAAAAGAGTCTTGTCTTTAAAATGCTGTGAAATAGTCATATGTTTGAAAAATTGAAGTTTTTGTATTTTTGAGGAATTTGTAATTTGCGCCACGCCTATCATTGGATATTGGAGCAGGTGTTCCGCTAGCGGAACGTCTAGATGTAAGAGGTTAATACATTCCATACACCCATATGAGGCAAGTCTTAAACTGAGTCTATTATATAAACAGTTTTATGGTTATATGGCTATATTGTCTCTTCTGAGTATCACAAAATGGTGCCAAGCGGATCAGTTCGTAGCTGGATTCTTCACCAATCTGCCATACCTTCTCCAGAACACAAAATGTCGCTTGGCTCTCCAATTCTATGAGTTGGAAGAATTTCCTGTGTCTCTCGATGGGCCATGTGGCCAGAGACTCTCCTGGAATTTTAGAGTTTTTACGAGAGGGTGGATTGTGTGCAAAAGGGAGGGGTCAACTGTCCTCCCTGTACCAAAAGAGGCCAACGTCATGACACGGCATTGAAAAATCATAATCGGTCGACCTCTATTCATTTGCTTTGGGTTCACTTCCTGGCCAGAGTCGTCATTGCAAATGAAAGGTTCTCAGCCGGCAAACCTGATCACTTAAAGTGATACTTTGGGATGTTGTCAATGAAGCCCTTTATCTACTTCCCCAGAGTCAGATGAACTTGTGGATACCATTTTTATGTTTGAGTATGAAGGAAGTTAGATTTGGCTTGCAAAACTACGTCTAACTAGTGTTATCACAATGACTGGAAGTCTATGGGAACAGCACTAAAGAGACCACCTACACAAAAGAGAATATCCTAACTCACTGTGGAAGCTCTTATTACAGCTACACCATGCTTACACACATGTCATAACTGTATTAATTTAATGTTTTTAGGTATTTTTATAAATCATTTTAATGTGCTTGGAATATGAGGTGGCTGTCATTTTACATTGAGAACATATTGATCTCTTGCTGTGGAAGCTAATGAGTGTCTTGGCTCAGAAGCGCACGCACACAGAAATTCACATCTCTCCATCCACTCCCTTGTATAGTGAGCAGAGAGACAGCATTCCTTTTCACTATATTCCTTAGGCAGTTTCCGCTGAGTCACTCATCCTTCTTCGTAGTGTAATGCTACAACAGAAATACAGTAACTCCTCTCCTGCCTTTCCTTCTGGCACTCTGGCATGCCCTTGCAAATCCTCAAACTCCTATCACTTGGCATTACACCCTAGCTAGCCCCTGACCCTTAAGGTTTGTAGAGGATTTCAAGTTTAAGCAATATGGGCAAAATGTCACATGGCTTATCAGAGGGCCATGTTACCATGTGCACTTAATAGAAATGTCACGGATCCCACCGAAGGTGGCTCCCCTGCCTGCTCGGGCGGCGCTCGGCGGTCGTCGTCACCGACCTACTAGCCGCCGCTGATCCTTTTTTCCTTTTCGTTTGGTTTGTCTTATTGTTTGCACCTGTTCCTCATTTGTCTTTTGATTTTGGTTATTTAAGCCTGGTTAGCCCGCCCAGTGTTGTGCGGGATTATCTTAGCGTCAGGTTGTGTTTTTGTCATTGGATGTGCTGGCGATTTACGACTGTGATATTGTATGCTGGCTGTGCACCTGTTTTGGGCACTTGGCATTTTTTCCACGCCGTTTGTGTTGGCGTTGTTCGTGTTGTGTTTTTTGATTTAAATAAACACAAAGTTCCGTACCTCTGCTCTCTGCGCCTGACTCCTACCACCACTCCTAGCAATCGTCTGACAGAATCCCGCACCAACTATGGAGTCAGCAGGAGCAGCCTCCCCTCCTCTCCCATCGATGGAGGAACGGGTCCTTCACCATACCACCATCCTCCACCGAATCGGCTCAGCGATGGAGCAGATGATGGAGAGGTGGACCGATGGGAGAGGAGTGGCCTCCCTACCGCATCCCCAGCACCAAATCCCCCTCCACCATCTACCCCTCCACCGACGTCCGGACCCGGAGCCCTATGCCTGGCTCTCCCCAGGGAGTACGATGGAGCGGCGGCTGGGTGCCAGGGGTTCCTGTTACAGTTGGATTTGTACCTGGCTACCGTTCATCCAGCTTCCTCGGGAGAGGAGAGCGTAAGCGTCCTCGTCTCCTGCTTAACGGGACGTGCCCTGGAGTGGGCCAACGCAGTGTGGTATGGCCCAGACTCGGCAAGGGATCACTACCCCGAGTTCACCCGCCGGTTCCGGGCCGTGTTCGACCACCCAGCAGAAGGCCGGGCGGCGGGTGAACGGCTGTTCCACCTGCGTCAGGAGACGAGGAGCGCACAGGACTTTGCTCTGGAGTTCCGGACCTTGGCTGCTGGAGCGGGGTGGAACGACAGGGCCCTGATGGACCACTATCGGTGTAGCCTCCGGGGCGTCCAGACGGGGCCCTGTTGGTTCCACCTCCAGGTCCTCCAGCTCCCATACCTATGGAGCTAGGGGGGGCCGCGTCCAGGGGAACTGGAGGAGGAGGCTCCCCTTGTATCCAGTGTGGTCGGAGAGGACCCACTACCGACCGGTGCTGGGGGAGCTCCTCTGGGAATCGGGATGGCAGGCGGAGCACTCCTCGTCCATCTCAGGTGAGTAAGCACCAACCTCACCCAGAGCTCCCTGTTGGTCACATGTTCGTTTTAGTAACTTTGCCCTTGTTTTCTCCCTCTTTCCAGCATAAGGCGCTAGTCGATTCAGGCGCAGCTGGAAACTTTATGGATGGTGGGCTCGCATTAAGGCTAGGGATTCTCCTGGTGTCGTTGGACCAACCTTTCCCCGTGCACTCCTTAGATAGCCGACCATTAGGGTCAGGACTGGTCAGGGAGGCCACGGTGCCACTGGACATGGTAACGCAGGGGGATCATGGGGAACGGATTAGTCTCTTCCTCATTGATTCTCCTGCGTTTCCGGTGGTGCTGGGGATTCCCTGGCTGGCCAATCACAATCCCAATATTTTGTGGAGACAGGGGGCTCTCAGAGGGTGGTCAGAGGAGTGCTCAGGCAGGTGTAAGGGAGTTTCCATCGGTGCGACGACGGTGGAGAGTCCAGACCAGGTTTCCACTGTGCGCATTCCATCAGAATATGCCGATTTGGCTATCGCCTTCTGTAAAAAGAGGGTGACCCGATTACCACCTCATCGACGAGGGGATTGCGTGATAAATCTCCAGGTAAACGCTGCACTTCCCAGGAGTCACGTGTACCCATTGTCACAGGAGGAGACGTTGGCTATGGAGACATATGTCACGGAATCTCTGAGACAGGGGTATATTCGGCCCTCCATGTCACCTGTCTCCTCGAGTTTCTTTTTCGTGAAGAAAAAGGATGGAGGGTTGCGTCCGTGCATTGATTATCGAGGTCTAAATTCCATCACAGTAGGGTTCAGTTACCCACTACCTCTCATCCCTACGGCGGTGGAATCATTTCACGGCGCGCGTTTTTTCACGAAACTGGACCTCAGGAGCGCGTACAATCTGGTGCGTATCCGGGGAGGAGACGAGTGGAAAACCGCATTCAGTACCACATCGGGCCACTATGAGTACCTCGTCATGCCGTACGGGTTAAAGAATGCTCCAGCCGTCTTTCAATCCTTTGTTGACGAGATTCTCAGGGACCTGCACGGACAGGGGGTGGTGGTGTATATTGACGACATCCTGATTTATTCCGCCACCCGCGCCACGCATGTCTCCCTGGTGCGCAAGGTGCTTGGGCGACTGCTGGAGAATGACCTGTACATCAAGGCTGAAAAATGTGAGTTTTTCAAACGAGCCGTTTCCTTCCTGGGGTATCGCATTTCCACCTCGGGGGTGGTGATGGAGGATGACCGCGTTAAAGCCGTGCGTAATTGGCCGACTCCGACCACGGTAAAGGAGGTGCAGCGGTTTTTAGGGTTTGCCAATTACTACCGGAGGTTTATCCGGGGTTTTGGTCAAGTTGCTGCTCCCATTATCTCACTGCTGAAGGGGGGTCCGGCGCGCTTGCGCTGGTCAGCAGAGGCGAACAGAGCGTTCAGTCGCCTGAAGGAGCTGTTTACCGTTGCTCCAGTGCTGGCTCATCCGGATCCCTCTTTGGCATTCATAGTGGAGGTGGACGCGTCCCAGACTGGGGTGGGGGCCGTGCTATCACAGCGCTCGGGCACGCCACCCAAACTCCGCCCGTGCGCTTTCTTTTCTAGGAAGCTAGGGCCGGCGGAGCAGAACTATGATGTGGGGGACAGGGAGTTGTTAGCTGTGGTCAAGGCTCTGAAGGTGTGGAGACATTGGCTTGAGGGGGCAAAGCACCCTTTCCTCATCTGGACTGACCACCGTAATCTCGAGTACATCCGGGCAGCTAGGAGACTGAATCCGCGTCAGGCCAGGTGGGCCATGTTCTTTACCCGTTTCCGGTTCACGATCTCTTATCGGCCAGGTTCACTGAACACGAAGGCCGACGCACTGTCCCGCCTATATGACACCGAGGAGAGGGCCATCGATCCGGCTCCCATTCTTCTGGCGTCGTGTTTGGTAGCTCCGGTGGTATGGGAGTTGGACGCGGAGATCGAGCGGGCGTTACGGTCGGAACCTGCACCATCGCAGTGTCCGGCAGGTGTTCAGTACGTACCGCTTGGTCTCCGTGATCGATTGATTCGATGGGCCCATAATCTCCCCTCTTCGGGTCACCCTGGGATCGAGAGGACAGTGCGGAACCTGAGGGGGAAGTACTGGTGGCCCACCTTGGGTAAGGACGTGCGGTTTTATGTTTCCTCCTGCTCGGTGTGCGCTCAGAGCAAGGCTCCTCGACACCTGCCTAGAGGGAAATTACACCCCCTCCCCGTTCCACAGCGGCCGTGGTCACACTTGTCAGTGGACTTCCTCACTGACCTTCCCGTATCGCAGGGGAACACCACTATCCTGGTCGTTGTGGAGTCCTGTCGTCTCATCCCGTTGCCCGGTCTCCCTACGGCTCTGCAGACTGCGGAGGCCCTGTTTACCCATGTCTTCCGGCACTATGGGGTGCCCGAGGACATCGTTTCTGATCGGGGTCCCCAGTTCACGTCCAGAGTTTGGAGGGCGTTCATGGAACGTTTGGGGGTCTCGGTCAGCCTGACCTCGGGTTCCCACCCCGAGAGTAATGGGTAGGTGGAGAGGGTGAACCAAGAGGTGGGTAGGTTTCTAAGGACGTATTGCCAGGACCGGCCCAGAGAATGGGCGAGATACGTGCCATGGGCAGAAATAGCCCAAAATTCTCTACGGCACTCATCAACCAACATGTCACCGTTCCAGTGCGTGTTGGGCTACCAGCCGGTCCTGGCTCCATGGCACCAGAGCCAGACCGAGGCTCCTGCGGTGGAGGATTGGGTGCAGCGCTCGAAGGACACCTGGAGAGCCGTCCAAGACGCACTTACAAAGGCGAGTGGACGGCAGAAGAAGAGCGCTGACCAGCACCGCAGTGAGACCCCTGTGTTTGCACCAGGGGATCGAGTCTGGCTCTCGGCTAGAAACCTGCCCCTCCGCTTGTCCTGCCGGAAGCTGGGCCCGCAGTGTGTAGGGCCGTTTAAAGTCCTGAGGAGGATAAACGAGGTGTGTTACCGGTTACAACTTCCATCTTACTACCGTATTAACCCCTCGTTTCATGTGTCTCTCCTCAGGCCGGTGGTGGCTGGTCCCATGCAGGAAGGTGAGGTGCCGGAGGTTCCTCCCCCCCCCGCTGGACATTGGGGGGTCCCCGGCGTATAAAATACGCGCCATTCTGGACTCCAGACTTCGGGGGGGGGGGCCTACAGTACCTCGTCGACTGGGAGGGGTACGGCGCGGAAGAGAGGTGCTGGGTACCCAGGAGGGACATTTTGGACCCCCCACCGCCTTCATGGGGATCGCCCTGCGCCTCGTCCTCCGGGTCGCCCTCGAGGTCGGTGGCGGCGCGCTGAGGGAGCCGCGCGTCAGGAGGGGGGTACTGTCACGAATCCCACCGAAGGTGGCTCCCCTGCCTGCTCGGGCGGCGCTCGGCGGTCGTCGTCACCGACCTACTAGCCGCCGCTGATCCTTTTTTCCTTTTCGTTTGGTTTGTCTTATTGTTTGCACCTGTTCCTCATTTGTCTTTTGATTTTGGTTATTTAAGCCTGGTTAGCCCGCCCAGTGTTGTGCGGGATTATCTTAGCGTCAGGTTGTGTTTTTGTCATTGGATGTGCTGGCGATTTACGACTGTGATATTGTATGCTGGCTGTGCACCTGTTTTGGGCACTTGGCATTTTTTCCACGCCGTTTGTGTTGGCGTTGTTCGTGTTGTGTTTTTTGATTTAAATAAACACAAAGTTCCGTACCTCTGCTCTCTGCGCCTGACTCCTACCACCACTCCTAGCAATCGTCTGACAAGAAATGCTTATTATGAAGAATCATTCAATGTATTTTATATTAATACATCTTAAAATATACTATTGTGTAAGTATAATTGTAGCCGTATGTAATATTGCAGTATGTAATTTAAAGTATTTATCTAATTCATTATGGTCAATGATTTATTGGTCAATGACAGCCAATGGAATGTGTTATATTTCAGAGCTGATAGTGCCTACAGTATTGATAAGGCATAGAGTACTGTATTTAATCTGTTCTGAATACTGTTGATCTTGTTACACTTACAGGCAGGCTATACAGCATTCTAAATGGGTTTGACAGGCAATAAGACAGTTACTGTGATTTAGTCATGTGAGACTAAAGGAAGAATATATAAACAGTCTTCAATTCAGATATTTTAGTTTTCCTTAAATGTCATGTGATATATCCAGATCTCTATGCTTTATAACCGATTCAACAGCTTGTATTAAAACATTGTTTCTTTGTTCTTCCCTCAGTAGTCTCATTTTCCACTGTACATTGTTTCAGTTATTACAAGTTGGTTTGTCAGCCCAAGAGGGCTGACAGTGCTCATTCATGTTGATTAATGAGCACTTTCCCTGCATCTGAGCTAGGTTAGATTAACATCTAGTCAGCACAAAGACGTACTTCTTAAACTTATGTGAATAAACCTCAAATGAAATGATCAAAGAAATTACAATTTGGACATATACAGCAAAAAACAAACATTTCAAATGGAAAAGGGGCATGAGTCACTCACCAAGTCTACTTTTTCCATGGATATTTTTTTTGCTGCACTTGACTGATACAAGCAGTTCTATGTCCTTTTGCATAGCCAGAGATGTCCTTACATGACAAGTCACAGTTCAGATATTTGAAGTTCATTTTTGATCAGCTCTGTCACATAGCCTCTGTGCTGCAATCTGACCATTTAATGGTCATCAGATAAAATCCTCTCTATAAAGGCATTTGAGCCTGGCACACTGACAAATGAGACAATCCTAAACATGTTGATCAAGTTGGCTTTCCCTAGGTTTTGGAAAACTGCCACCCATTTCTCACTGGTGGATTTTGTGGTATCCTGTCTGGCTTTCTGTATTTCCTCCCAGCTAGCACAAAACTCTTCATAGAGTTGGTTCATACTGTCTGTCATTTTGAGGGCAACCACCACCTGCTCCAGGTCAGTGAAGGAGAGCTCCTCATAGGAGGCCGATCGGTTTCAATTTCACCATTCCATTTTCTGGTGAGAAATCAAACCACTTGTCAATGTATGTAATGACAGTGTCATAGAACTTCAAAGTCCTGTTGCTGCTTGGACCTTTGTGCTGACAATTGTTGGTCCATCAGCTACTTAGTCTGGTATCCAAAAAATATGTCCTGTTTCTGCTGAAGCATCTTAATTTTTAACTTTTGGACTTACTTGTAAACATTTGTGATGGAGAGTTGTTTACTCATGCTTTGAGTTGGTCAAAAACATAAGCCACGGTGTGGAAAATGCAGATAAATCTCAGCAGCTTCTGTTTTTTTTCTTCATACTCAAATACTATTCAGTGCCACTGGACAGGTCTCCCCAAGGGACCTTGTGTATGAAGTAAGAGTTGGCCAGCTGCCACTAGCACAGTCAGTGTAGTCAGCTCAGCTATCTCCATTGAGACGTGTCTGTGCCTCGACCTAGGTTGGGCAAAATTAAAGATGGCGGTGTTCGCCTTAGCAATCTCACTAGTATAAAGACCTCCTCCATCCCTGCCATTATTGAAAGAGATCGTGATACCTCACATCTCAAAATAGGGCTACTTAATGTTAGATCCCTCACTTCAAAGGCAGTTATAGTCAATTAACTAATCACTGATCATAATCTTGATGTGATTGGCCTGACTGAAACATGGCTTAAGCCTGACAAATTTACTGTGTTAAATGAGGTCTCACCTCCTGGTTACACTAGTGACCATATCCCCCGCAAAGGCGGAGGTGTTGCTAACATTTACGATAGCAAATTTAAATTTACCAAAAAAAAAAACGTTTTCGTCTTTTGAGCTTCTAGTCATGAAATCTATGCAGCCTACTCAATCACTTTTTATAGCTTCTGTTTATATGCATCCTGGGCCATATGCAGCGTTCCTCACTGAGTTCCCTGAATTCCTATCGGACCTTGTAGTCATCGCAGATAATATTCAAATTTTTGGTGACTTTAATATTCACATGGAAAAGTCCACAGACCCACTTCAAAAGGCTTTCGGAGCCATCATCGACTCAGTGGGTTTTGTCCAACATGTCTCTGGACCTACTCACTGCCACAGTCATACTCCGGACCTAGTTTTGTCCCATGGAATAAATGTTGTGGATCTTAATGTTTTTCTTCATATTCCTGGACTATCGGACCACCATTTTATTACGTTTGCAATCGCAACAAATAATCTGCTCAGACCCCAACCAAGAAGCATTAAAAGTCGTGCTATAAACTCTCAGACAACCCAAAGATTCAATGATGCCCTTCCAGACTCCCTCTGCCTACCCAAGGACGTCAGAGGACAAAAATCAGTTAATAACCTCTTACATCTAGACGTTCCGCTAGCGGAACACCTGCTCCAATATCCAATGATGGGCGTGGCGCGAAATACAAATTCCTCTAAAATCCGAAAACTTCAATTTTTCAAACATATGACTATTTTACAGCATTTTAAAGACAAGACTCTCGTTAATCTAACCACACTGTCCGATTTCAAAAAGGCTTTACAGCGAAAGCAAAACATTAGATTATGTCAGCAGAGTACCCAGCCAGAAATAATCAGACTACCCATTTTTCAAGCTAGCATATAATATCACAAAAAACAAAACCACAGCTAAATGCAGCACTAACCTTTGATGATCTTCATCAGATGACAACCCTAGGACATTATGTTATACAATGCATGCATGTTTTGTTCAATCAAGTTCATATTTATATCAAAAACCAGCTTTTTACATTAGCATGTGACGTTCAGAACTAGCATACACCCCGCAAACTTACTAAATTACTCACGATAAACGTTCACAAAAAACATAACAATTATTTTAAGAATTATAGATACAGAACTCCTCTATGCACTCTATGTCCGATTTTAAAATAGCTTTTCGGTGAAAGCACATTTTACAATATTCTCAGTAGATAGCCCAGCCATCACGGCTAGGTATTTAGACACCGACCAAGTTTAGCCCTGACCAAAGTCAGATTTACTATTACAAAAGTTTCATTACCTTTGTTGTCTTCGTCAGAATGCACTCCCAGGACTGCTACTTCAATAACAAATGTTGGTTTGGTCCAAAATAATCCATCGTTATATCCAAATAGCAGCGTTTTGTTCGTGCGTTCCAGACACTATCCGAATGGTAAATAAGGGTCGTGCGCATGGCGCATTTCGTGACAAAAGATTTCTAAATATTTCATTACCGTACTTCGAAGCATGTCAACCGCTGTTTAAAATCAATTTTTAGGCCATTTTTCGCGTAAAAAAGCGATAATATTCCGACCGGGAATCTGAGTTTCTGTAAATAGAGGGAAAAACAGAAAGACGGGGGCGGCCTGTGCACGAGCCTACGCCCACTGTCCCCTGATCGGCCACTTGACAAACGCGATAATGTGTTTCAGCCAGGGCTTTGAATTACGTCATTCAGCTTTTTCCCGGGCTCTGAGAGCCCATTGGAGCCGTGGGAAGTGTCACGTAAGAGCAGAGATCCTTTGTAATGGATAGAGATGATAAAGAAGGCCAAGAAATGGTCAGACAGGGTACTTCCTGTACAGAATCTTCTCAGGTTTTGGCCTGCCAAATGAGTTCTGTTATACTCACAGACACCATTCAAACAGTTTTAGAAACTTTAGAGTGTTTTCTATCCATATATAATAAGTATATGCATATTCTAGTTACTGGGTAGGATTAGTAACCAGATTAAATCGGGTACATTTTTTTTATCCAGACGTGCAAATGCTGCCCCCTAGCCCTAACAGGTTAAAAGCAGAATTACTTTCCCGTTGTTCCTCAAATGCAATGTATGTAATACCATTTTGTAGCTCTGAGTCTCTTCTTTTTCCAATGTAAAAAACTATTTCAAATGTTGATACATGAGAACGAATCCAGGTGGTGAGTCACAGTGAGCTTTGTAATAATTAGGATTATCCTAACTGGATAAAACATTAAAATCACTAGGCTGCTGAAAAATGAAATTGTAAAAAATATTAACATTTATACTTACGTAATGATCTATGTATATAGTTTGCTAATGCTGACCTAATGAAGAATACTCTTTGCATATAATAAAGTACATATTGAATATTAGTTCCCTATGTTTTTGTATTGCTTTGAGTTTGCATTACTTAATTAACAAAATGCCAGACAGTAACATATATAATAATGCAACAAATATGTACCCCATTTATTAAAGTCTTATCCTTGGTCTATTCACAGCAATACATGATAGTCAGTTGAAAAGTGTTGTCATGACATTGGCCTCTTTCAGTACAGGGAGGACAGTTGACCCCCTCCCCCCTTGCACCATCCCCCAACCTACCTTCCCCCACCCAGTCCCTGTGGGAAGGAGTGGTAAAATTCCAGGAGAATCTCTTGCCACATGGCCCATAGAGAGACACAGGAAATTCTTCCAACTCACAGAATTGGGGGGGCAAGCGACATTTGTGTTCTGGAAAAGGTATGGAAGATTGGTGAA
The DNA here is from genome assembly GCF_965601325.2 of Salmo salar. Classification (NCBI taxonomy): domain Eukaryota; kingdom Metazoa; phylum Chordata; class Actinopteri; order Salmoniformes; family Salmonidae; genus Salmo; species Salmo salar. The sequence goes on from NC_138305.1 coordinate 60,835,692, forward strand.
GAATCCAGCTACGAACTGGTCCGCTTGGTACAATTTTGTGATACTCAGAAGAGACAATATAGCCATATTACCATAAAACGGTTTATATAATAGCCTCAGCCTTGAGACTTGCATCCACATGGTTGTATAGAATGTATTAATAAGGATAAAGCTATTTGTAATACATTGAGATGCTATGTACTGATGTTAATGTGATAAACTTGGTACAGAAATACAATTCTAACTCAGTCATCGGCACGCCCCCAGGGACACAGACAGGACCAGGCGTCATGTGACATGTTCACTATAAAACTATACCCTGATCTACTTTCTTGAGACCAGGCCTCCACTCCATTGCAAGTTGGCCAATAGGTTTGACCATCTAATCTATCTACTGAAAGTGAACCATACCACGTGGTTAACTTTTAGACTATTGATATCGACAGAATAAGAACAAGTCTTTGATATTAATTACTAGTCTGCAGCTAGAAATTATATAATTGAACGCGAAGACCAACAAACATCCATTCTATAACGACATTAATGAATGTCGCTTTGAAAGACCCATTCCAACCGAGAGAGAGAGAGAACGCGGACAAAACTCTCCAACAGAACGACGCTCCAACAAGGATCCCGACGACACACCGAGCGTAAATATATATTGATTGCAATTGTTCCCAAATGAGTGAGCGTTCATGTGCAATTGATTAGCATGTCAATTGTTAATATTAATATACTCTGTGTGTCTCCTCAGCTGACCGTTTATGACCCATTGTTCAACAGGCCGCCAGGCCTGTTAGCCCACTAGGGCACATTACTCTACCAATTCTTTGTGACGATAATTACTATTTGTATACTTTCTGTGAATTACTTAGTTTAGTAAATAAATGATTTTAAGACAATTGATGTATGGATGACTCTTAGTAAAGGCTGGGTTCGTGGAGATACAACAATTTACGACGTTTGGAATGAGACTGGACGCGAGGTAAAATACACCATTTAAACCAGAAGATAATCGGCCTATACTATAATAAAATATAATATATAATGTTATAATATAGGAAAGTTATATTAGGAAAATTATAACTTTGTAATCTGAATATTTTCCTTGGTGCCCCGATCTCCTAGTTAATTACAATTAAACGATTAATCAGTTTAATCGCGTGATAATAATTACAGGGAGTTAATTGATAAACATGTCTTCAGTTTAATGGTACCCCAAAGACACGACAGTGTGCACTTGATGACCGTAACATCCAAGTCAACATCTACAATTATTGTACATGTGGTGGGTGTAGACTAAGTAATCAGCATTGGCTCGCATATCTGGTAGACAAATTAATGATCCATGTATTTAATCATCTTCAGAAACAAGCAAGTCATTTCTCTCTTGCTCTCTCATATACACAAACAGACAATTAGATTAAATTAACACAACAATCTGTTAGAGTAAGCAATTAAATATTCACAGAACAGCTGCAAAAAAGGCTAAATGGAGTACCACATTATGAGTCATAATACCCATAAAACATAGTGGGCAAACAGGGAAACGGTTCCAATAGTTTTTCCACCATTCATTTGTCCCATATGGGATTTTAGAAACACTTAAAAGAAGGGCTCTGTTCCGTGTAGGCTTACCCTGGCGTGACGTTTTGATAACCTTGTAAATCTCTCTAGGACAAGGTCAATATATCAATATCAATATATTTGCCTGTATTTACCTCCCCAGAATGCAATGGTAATTAGCTGCTAATGTGCCTATCATGAAGAACTACAAATGCCATGATCTGAACGTGACTGCCAAACCGAGGCAAAGGCAAGAATCTCTGGATTAACTATCTAATGATGGCTAAATGTAGTAATGAATAAATTGGCTACATTTCATTAAAATGGACAATTCTGTGAACCGTCTTTATTTTAAGTGTTTCTAAAATCCCCTATGGGAAAAGTTAATGGTGGAAAAACGATTGTAACGTTTCCCTGTTTGGCCGCTAGTTTTTATGGGTATTATGACACTCTAAGTAAGTCGCTCTGGATAAGAGCGTCTGCTAAATGACTTAAATGTAAAATGTAAATATAATGACACCTCCACTGTGGGGCTCTATTACATTACTTCTGTTTTTCAACTATATAAAATGGTCCATAAAACATTATTTGCTGTCCATCAACTGAAGTGCTGTTAAGAGTTCTGTACAATATACATTGCGAATGCAGTAATACACTACCTTAAATATCACATTTTGTAAATTGTTTCAAAAACATGAATGGAAGTATATATGGAGAGTTTAGTGATGAAAATAAGGGCATAAATACATGGAATAAATTGGACAGACACTTCAGTACAAACTTCCTTTAGATTTAAGAGTACTATCTGTTGTTCCATGTAGTGAATCTGTTATTCAATGCATTTCTATTGGCTAATAGCAGTAATGCCAAATTCAATGTTTCATCCAATAATTCTTTATCTAGGGAAATTTGGTCAAGGCACACAAAGCTCATGTTCACAGGGTATAATGCACTGATCAACATTGACTAGCTGCTCTCTATCAAGAGTCTATGCTGCTAACAGTGCGCTACACTATATGAAGCTGCACAAAGGTGAAACTGCTGCTAAAGCCACAGAAAACACTTTACTCAAAAGATTCTAAATGTTGTGAAAGGCAACATCTGGTGAGACGGAGCACATTTCAGTCCGTAGTGAGCCAGTACAAAATGCAAACGTTTCTAAACATTCAACGGATCTCTGCTAAATCATTTTAACTATCTATTAAATGAGTCACATAAATTATAAACAAATATTACAAATAACAAATTCTTGTCTCTTTTTTTTTATCTACTGTCCCCTCCACAAATGTCTAAATATTTCTCTACATATACTATATCGAATGGAAGGACTTTTACATCTTCCATATCTACAAATACCTATTTCTATATCTCATCATGGAATGGGGCTCCAGTCCGAGCGTGTAGTGCCATACTCGAGTACCCCAGGACCGGGGCTTCTGAGCTGGGTATCTTGGTTGCCTTGCTTGGGTCCTATGCTGGAGCCTTTGGTAGAGAGGGGCTCCCCCTTGGCCTGTCCCCAGGCTTGGGCCACCTTGCCTGGGGAGTGGATCCAGTGAGCGTCCAGCATCTCCAGGAGCAGGTCGTACAGAGGCACTTTGTTCTTACACTTCATGCTGCACAGGTGCTGCATGCCTTTGTTGCTACAGAGAGGAGAGAAGAGGAGCAGTGAGAGGGGATATTGATAACCACAGAAATATAATCTATGGGTATAACCAAATAAGTGATGATCATACTGTATATAACTGACAGATAATATGAACATTCCCTTTGCCTAGGTCTAAACTGCGCCTCGACTTTCAGAATCAGAATTTACATCATTAGGAGTATGTGTCCCCTCATGTAGTTTGAACTCCTCATATAATGTGTCTGATGTGTGGGACAAGACTCCCCTTATCCCCACTTCTCCTTAGTGCTCCTCCGCTAGATAGAGTGCCCTCCTCACCTCACATGTCTGATGTGTGAGAGCAGGAGCTGGGCCTGCCGTCTGGACTGCTGCGGCACCGAGGCTCCTGATTGGCTGATGTGGTGGATGAGTGCATCAGTGATGTTGTCCAGCATGCTTTGCACCGCCGGGCTGTTGTGGAGGGACTCCACAGAGTAATAACAGAAGGAGAAGACACCTAGAGGGAATGAGGAGAGAGACAGAGGAGAGCTTATTGTAAAGAAAGAGGAGAGGTTTTAAGTAAAGAAAAAAAGAGACAAAGACGGGGAAACGGGAAGAGCCTGATGTTCTCAATGCAGCAACTGCTAACTCAGCAATTAATAAGAACATCAGGTAGCTAGCTATACACAACTATACACAGAAACCTGCAACAACACCCATTGCTAAGGTATTTTTGTCTCTTACATATTAGTCAGTCTCAAAACAAACACAGAAGTTTCTCTCAGTCAACACACATAGAACAGCTGGCCCAGTTGTCATGGTAACAGTTATTGAACTCAGGTCACACTCACAACAAAACATACTAAGCAAAGCATCTTTAATAGCTTAGAATAACACACTCACCAGAGTTAAGCAAGATGATGGCTTTGAGACACACAAACTCCTCAGGCTTTAGTTTGAGCATGCGGAAGCGAGACACAGTGGCCAGGAGCATGTCAAAGATCTCAGCCATGCCCTCCACACAGTCCCCTTCACTCCTGGAGGTCAACGATCCCCCATATGGAAAAGATACAGAATAATTTAACAAGATTCCTATATGTTCTACCTGGAACTTGTAAGTAATACATATGGCAGCAAATACACATACAAGATTCATATTTGATTCTGTAATATCTGACTTATATGGATGGGTAACATTTAGACATAAAATAAATGTTGCAGGTCTTGTATAATAACATACAAAAAATATGTAAGTTAAGCCTTCTAAGGTCTCACATACATGAGATTTAAAAGCAATGAGATTTCAAAGCAATTGCATAGCACTGTCTGATGTCAGTCGCACGCAACGTTACACTTATTGAAGAAAGAAGCTAAGTCTGCCACGAGGAGGAGCAGGAGGAAAGGGGAAAGCAGAAGGAGGAGGAAGAGAGGAGGAAGAAGGGGAGGAGAGGGGGAGGAGGAGAAGGGGATGCGAAGGAGGAGGGAGAAGGATAGGAACGACTTCGAAAGAAGCAGTGAATCTCTTTCATTATTAAGTGGAGATCCCTCAACAATCAGTCTCATGATAACACATTGGTAATAGTAAGTGACAAATATCAAAGCTAAACAGGGCTGGGGGCTTGGTTAAAACCCTGGATGGGAGACCAAAGGCACAGTTGTAGATAAATCCACTGTCCAGTAGGAGATGCCATAACAATGGAAATTCATACCTGAAAATGTATATACAAATATAGTAATTGTCATGTTTTTTTTTTATACGTTGACTTATAAAAACAAAACCTATAAGAAAAGCATTTATTTTGTAGAGGTTACATTGTCAGAACATACAGTTTTCTTATACACTGAACAAAATATCAATGCAACATGTAAAGTGTTGGTCCCGTGTTTCATGAACTGAAATAAAAGTTCCCAGATTATGTTCCATATGCACAAAAAGCTTATTTTTCTCATATGATGTGCACAAATTTGTTTACATCCTTGTTAGTGAGCATTTATCCTTTGCCAAGATAATCCATCCACCTGACAGGTGTGGCATATTAAGAAGCTGATTAAACAGTATGATCAACACAGGTGCACCTTGTGCTAGAGATAATAAAAGGCCAATCTAAAATGTGAAGTTTTGTCACAACACAATGCCACAGATGTCTGAAGTTTTGAGGGACCGTGCAATTGGCATTCTGACCACAGGAATGTCCACCAGAGCTGTTGCCAGAGAATTGAGCCACCATATGCCGCCTCCAACGTTGTTTTAGAGAATTTGGCAGACCACGTGTATGGCTTTGTGTTGGCAAGGGGTTTGCTTATGTCAACGTTGTGAACAAAGTTCCCATGGTGACGGTGGGGTTATGGTATGGGCAGGCATAAACTACGGACAATAAAGACAATTGCATTTTACCGATGGCAATTTGAATTACCATCGGTAAAATGGCGAGATCCTGAGGCCCATTGTCGTGCCATTCATCCGCCGCCATCACCTCATGTTTCAGCATGGTTGTGCACGGCCCCATGACGCAAGGATCTGTACACAATTCCTGGAAGCTGAAAATCATGTAGCGAATTGTGTATGTCATTTAAGGCATATGCACAGAGTATAGCAAATATTAGGATCACCTTCCTAATATTGCGTTGCCCCCTCCCCACTCAGAACAAACTCAATTCATCGGGGCATGGACTCTACAAGGTGTCGAAAGCGTTCCAATGCTTCCCACAGTTGTATCAAGTTGGCTGGATGTCCTTTTGGTGGTGGACAATTCTTGAAACACAAGGGAAACTGTTGAGCGTGAAAAACCCAGCAGCGTTGCAGTTCTTGACACAAACCGGTGCGCCTGGCACCATACCCTGTTTAAAGGTACTTAAATGTTTTGTCTTGCCCATTCACGCTCCGAATGGCGCATATACACAATCCATGTCTCAATTGTCTCGAGGCTTAAGAATCATTCTTTTGGCCTCCTGAGTGGCGCCGCGGTCTAAAGCACTGCATCACAGTTCTTGAGGCATCACTACAGACCTGGGTTCGATCCCGGGCTGTGTCCACCGTCGTCTGGGTTAGGGGAGGGCCCAACGTCGTCTGGGTTAGGGGAGGGTTTGGCTGGCTGGGATGTCCTTGTCCCATCGCGCCCTAGCGACTCCTGTGGGGGGCCAAGTGCATGCACGCCGACTTCGGTCACCAGCTGTACGGTGTTACCTCCAACACATTGGTGCGGCTGGCTTCCAGGTTGAGCAAGTATTGTGTTAAGAAGCAGTGCGGCTTGGCAGGGTCGTGTTTCGGGGAATGCATGGCTCTCGACCTTCACCTCTCCCATGTCCGTACGGGAGTTGCAGCAATGGGACATGACTATAACTACCAGTTAGAAATCATGAAAGGAAAAAGGGGTAAAACTAATAAAACATTCTTTCTTTAACCTGTCTCCTCCCCTTCATCTACACTGTTTGAAGTGGATTTAACAAGTGAAATCAATAAGGGATCATAGCATTCACCTGGTCAGTCTTATGGAAAGAGCAGGTGTTCCTAATGTTTTGTATACTAAGTGTAAGTTAACACATATACAAATACATTACTGACATAAGGTAAAACATAAAAAATCTTATTAGATAGGCTCCTAATTAGATTACTTATTCGATTTTTGTACAAATAATCTTCCTCTTCCGTACAAGATTATTTTTAGTTTTTCCTTCTTATTTTCCATATGAGTCGGGATGAGACATAAGTAAAGTACAGTGAAACTGACTGCAGCACTGGACCAGAGATGGTGGTCAGGGTAAGAACAATAATCATACAGTATTTCTGAAGAGTAGCCATCTAGAGTAAGTTTGATAGTTTCCCCCTAACTCAAACAGCCTTCCCACCTGCACCATTTTACTCATCATGTCAAAGTGGCTAGCTATGGACCTGGTGTCAGAATTAATGCTCTATAATAAAACTCAGATCAAATGAGAACATCATAGATATCAACGAGAGAGAGTAACAGCCCTTCTTCCTCTCTCCTTATTTCATTTCATTCTCTCTCTCTTTCCCTTTAGGAAGGGTCTGCAGCTCTGTGAAACTTGTTTACTTTGAACATGGTGGGGGTAAATGAAGGGAACAGGCTGTGCATGAAAAATACACCCTCTCTTGGCCTCCTCTCTCACTCTCTTTCCATCTCTCGGTCTTCCCCCCTTTCTCTCATGCTGTCTTGCATGCTGTTTCCATCTTTCCCAAGAGTCACCATTTTGATGACATTTCACTACCCTCTGCCAACGTTAAAGTGTAATGATGGGGATTTGTGCAGGTGAGACAGTGTGTTTCTTTCTCCATGGGAATATCATAATTAGACTCATGGTGACATGGCCTTTAGTAGAGGTACACAGACAAGATGCGAAATGGACATCTACAATTTATATTTGTTTCTTATACAATATATTTTGTGTGTGTGTGTGTGTGTGTGTGTGTGTGTGTGTGTGTGTGTGTGTGTGTGTGTGTGTACCCACCTGTCCAGTATGAGGTCCTTGGCGAAGATTAGTTTCCCAGGGCTGGGATGGACCTCCAAATGAGTCCGATCAGCAGCACCTCCAGCCAGGAACTCTCAAGCAACTTCACCTGGTCATGGAGAGACAGCTCCTGGAAACCTACCAGTACCAGAGACACAGTCACACTGCGGTCAAACCATACATAAACCCACTATCAATTATACATTAACCACTAGTCCATTCAACTACTTTAAGATGGTCACATTACTCATTTAATAGTAAAATTGTCATTCAAAGGATAGAAGCTCCCCCACACACTGCAAATCCAAAGTAATGAAAGTGATACTTTCCTTTAATCTGTGGTTGACTGGACCACTGGTTGAAGCTTCTAGTTGAATCAGATCAATCATTAAAATCATTAAAATACAAATCATTAAAATCCAGACAGAAAATATTTACACAAGAAGCAACCTAATATCACACAGTCAAACTCATTTCATTTAGTAAGTTCACCATTCTGTCATTCTCACTGTTAAACATTGCACAGTGTTCAACACAACGGCTCTTTATGTCAATCATTTGATCTGATCAGTCAACGGCATTTTTTTTTTCTAAAGTAATCTAGTATCATTTCATTTCAACAAATGTGATAGTTGTATTTTTCCAGGATAACGTTTTTCTCTGATCTGAATTCTTAGGTAAAGATAAATGCTATGCATTAAACTTCTTACAACCTTGCCACAACAGCCATTGTGAATTGTCCTATCTGCAATCCCTTTGCTGGCCTGGCATGGGTCCTTATCAGCACAACTGAGCTGTCCTAATTCCTATCCAATTACATCCTATTCCCTTCCATTTTTCCTCTCTGTACGTGGCTAAAGACTCCTAAAACTGTGTGCTTTCAGGTTCTTAGTGATGCACACTGGGACATCATAACATCAGTGTTTGCTTAGACAGTGTCGCGGGGAGGTTGTGTGTGTGTAGCTCCATGGGTTAGCAGTGGTTTTGCCCAAACGACCCTTTGAGATGGTGACTGTAATCATTGACATAATGCCTGTAATGTCCCAGTGTGTGTGTGCAACCTCAGCAGCCAGTCACTGCCACTACCAAGGCCTGCCACCACTGGAGGAAAGTGGTTGCGTAAGCAGTCGTATGAAGGCTGTAGTCTAGGATTTCGTAGGTGTCTACTCTGTGTGTGTGTATTTTCTGTGTGTGTCTGTCTGTGTGTGTGAGAGAGAAAGAGAGAGAGATAATGAGTACTATTGAAACCTTGTTACAACATATACAGTACCTTTGGAAAGTATTCAGACACCTTGACTTTTTCCACTTTGTTACGTTACAGCCTTTTTCTAAAATTGATTAAATCGTTTTTTTCCCCTCATCAATCTACACAAAATACCCCATAATGACAAAGCAAAAACAGATTTTTAGAAATGTTGCTAATTTATTAAAACAAAAAAAATATCACATTTATATAAGTATTCAGACCCTTTAATCAGTACTTTGTTGAAGCACCTTTGGCAGTGATTACAGCATCTGGTCTTCTTGGGTATGACGCTACAAGCTTGGCACACCTGTATTTAGGGAGTTTCTCCCATTCTTCTCTGCAGATCCTGTCAAGCTCTCTCTCTCTGGATGGGGAGTATTGCTGCACAGCTATTTTCAGGTCTCTTCAGAGATGTTTGATCGGGTTCAAGTCCGGGCTCTGGCTGGGCCACACAAGGACATTCAGAGACTTGTCCCGAAGTCACTCCTGCATTGTCTTGGCTGTGTGCTTAGGGTCATTGTCCTGTTGGAAGGTGAACCTTCCAAGTCCTGAGTGCTCTGGAGCAGGTTTTCATTGAGAATCTCTCTGTACTTTGCTATGTTAATCTTTGCCTTGATCCTGACTAGTCTCCCAGCCCCTGCCACTGAAAAACATCCCCACAGCATGATGCTGCCACCACCATGCTTCACCGTAGGGATGGTGCCAGGTTTTCTCCATATGCCTTTTGGCAAACTCCACGGGGGCTGTCATGTGCCTTTTACTGAGGAGTGGCTTCCGTCTGGCCATTCTACAGTAAAGGCCTTGTTGGTGGAGTGCTGCAGAGATGGTTGTCCTTCTGGAAGGTTCTATAGGAAGAGTCTTGGTGGTTCCAATCTTCTTCCATTTAAGAATGATGGAGGCCACTCTGTTCTTGGGGACCTTCAATGCTGCAGACATTTTTTGGTACCCTTCCCCAGATCTGTGCCTCGACACAATCCTGTCTCTGAGCTCTACGGACAATTCCTTCGACCTCATGGCTTGGTTTTTGCTCTGACATGCACTGTCAACTGTGGGACCTTAAATAGACAGGTGTGTGCCTTTCCAAATCATGTCCAATCAATTGAATTGACCACAGGTTGACTCCAATCAAGTTGTAGAAACATCTAAAGGATGATCAATGGAAACAGGATGCACCTGAACTCAATTTCGAGTCTCATATCAAAGGGTCTGAATACTTATGTAAATAATGTATTTCTTATTTACATTTGCAAAATTATCTTAAAACCTGTTTTCACTTTGTCATTATGGGCTATTGTGTGTAGATTGCTGAGGAAAACTGGTCACTTAAACCATTTCAGAATAAGGCTGTAACGTAACAATGTGGAAAAAGTCAAGGGGTCTGAATACTTTCCGAAGGCACTGTATAATTTCTGTGCCGTGTTAGGTTCTTGCCTGGTATTTTCTTAGCCCATGCGATCATGTGCACCAGCTCCTTGTCAGCCATGCTGGTGAGCAGGGTCATCATGGTGATCTCTGTGTAGGGACGGCCCAACTGCTGACTAGAACACAGGGCTGGAGGCTCCGCACCCTGCAGCAGGAACAGCACCTGGGGGAGGAGAGCAGGAATTCTGGCACCGTGCATTTAATTCCAATTTTACCCGTGATTATGATTGCAAGCGAGTAAGATAATAATCCTAGTACTTTGTGTTTCCACTTACATATTCATTTGTATTAACTGAATTGTTTAGGACTGTTGCTAAATGAAAGTGGCTACATTGGAGATATATGAAATGGAGGAAGCCAGTGAAATGTTCAGACCTGTTCAGGAGGCATGGTGATCTTGAGCCGCCCTTTTCCTCCTCCTCCACCACCGAAGCTGCTGTTCCTGCTACTATCCTGAAGGGGTGCTTTGCTGTGCTCCAGGACACTGTTGTCACCAGCAGGGCCACCACGCCTCTTATTCCTCTGGAGAACCCGCCCACCGCGGTCCTTTCGCAAGCCTGGGGTTTAGAGTAGAGTAGAGTTCTTAATGAACACACACACACATATATATACACACACACACAACCATGCACACACTTATCTCGCTATTTACACTCTTGCTCCCACGTATAACTTCATATCCTTTCCTTGCTGTAGAATTTCGCTGTGTGCGTGTATGGATGTGTGTGCATTCATGAAGTATGAAAACAAAACTGTGGGTGTGTAGGCTACTAATCAATCCTTTACACCCATCAGAGAAAAGTGGTTCAAGGCCATGGTAAAATATGTCTCTATTTTATCTGCACACACAATGCTTAGCCACACACCACCTGTCCTTTCAGCATCAAGCAGTCTTAACTAATACTACCCTTTTCACACTACTGAGGCAAGCCAAACCAAACTGTAAGTTGTGTGTGTGCGGGCACACACGTGAGCACCATTGTGTTCCCTTGCTCACCTCCTTTCATCATGCCCACTTCGTAACACTTTCTGAGGCTGCATGCCTGGCAGCTCTTCCTACGGTTCCTGTCGATGGTACACTGGTTGGTCGCAGGGCACATGTAGTCATTGTGACCTGGAAGAAAACTTTATTGTGATCCAATCACTGGGACTGGCACACAGGTTGAGGTTATTTGACAGAGAGGAACACTCTATACCTCTTTTTCATATCTCTCTGGCATAGAGTAAATTCAAATATAGTATCTACAATGTTTTATTACCATGAGACTACTGTGTTCTGATTATGTGTCTTTTGTTGTGTGATGTCCACTCCCACGAAACGTCATGAAATGTAATTTATTAAGATTCCTCTGCCGTACAAGGTAAAATTAACTCCGCTACCTATGATAGCCTATTCAACGTTGAAAGAACATTAGAATATGGTTTTACAACATGTTCTATTTCAGTAATAATGAAAAATGTCTACGTCGATGGCAAGACACTTGCAAAATCAAACGCAGGAAGCAGCGAATACAGGGTAGTGGCTTTTAATAGGCCAAATGGCGAAAAACACAAGCCACCCCAAACAGTGATGAGAGCGCACACAAAACAAAGTGCCCCAAACACAGGGGGAAAAACACAGTCGGCGCAACACCAACGCACTAGCGCAAAAACTCAACCAGTGTGTACACAAGCATACAACAGATAAATGCAATCCCGCACAAAGAAAAGGCGGACCAGCTAATATAAATAGCCCCGCTAATCACCCCCACTCAGAACAGGTGCACACAATCACAAACAGGGGGAAAACAAAAAAGGAATCAGTGGCAGCTAATAGGCCGGTGACGACGACCGCCGAGCGCCACCCGAGCAGGAGGGGGCGCCACCGTCGGTGGGAATCGTGACAGATATGAAAGGAACATTATATTTTCCCTTAATTCAGGTCGTTCTGTTCTCTTTGATTAGTTCCTTCTCTACACCCAGTGTACCTTTAGCAATATCACTAAATTGGTACTGGTAAATGACAGTTAAACGTCGATGGTCTCTCTGTAAGAGGTTTGAAGCTGGCTGGGAACCAGGAACAATTAACAGCCAATGTCAAAGTTGGTTTCTCAATAATATTCATGTGCCCACACCTTCTGCACAACTTATAATAACAGCTGAAAATGATAGTCATTATGTACCAGTCATTCTTTAGATAAGTCACTCTCTCAACACACACACACACACACACACACACACACACACACACACACACACACACACACACACACACACACACACACACACACACACACACACACACACACACACACACACACACACACACACACACACGCCCTTAACCTCTGCACAACTTATAATAAGAGCTGAAAATGAGCAGCTTGGCGTTTTTGGTCATAAATCTTGTTATTGAGGCAGCCCTACAGAGTGGTCACTAGCTGACACAGCCACAAAGTCATACAATCAGATTTTAAACCTAACCACGCTGCTAACCCTAATGCCTAGCCTTAAATGAAGACCAAAAAGCAAAATTTTTCCCTATACATTTTTATAATACAGCCAATTTTGAAATCGCTCAGTTCTGCCTCCAGGACAAGACTCATGGAAAAAAAACATCAACCTGCTAAAAATGACAGTGGGTGCCAGCAATGATCCCTCTCATTTTTTCCGGCACTGAGCAAATGTCAGGTCTGCTGAGTACAAACTTGACCGTTGTGAAAATTCTGTCCAACTTCCAGCATGCGTTTACTGTTAACACTTAGGCTGTACCTCCTTTAAGTTACAGTTTTAACAGTGGCCATGTAGGCTACTGTGGCTATTTTATCACAATGTAGGCCTACCATCAAAAATAATGAAGAAAATGCATCCCATACATTTTTTACAGGGAAATAGCTGTTCTATCATTCAGCCAATATGTGGTGTTCAATGTAGGCCTACATTTCATGAGACTTTAAAAAAAAAACATGCAGGGCTTGACATTAACCTGTTTTTCCACTTGTCCTTGAGACAAGTGACTTAAAATCTATTATGTTGTTTGATGCAAGAAACCACTTTACAAAAGAAAATGCATTATTATTCTCATACCATTATTACAGAGAATCAGAAAAATTATGCTACCCTCTGCCTATTTAGCTTATTAAAAGCTCTTTGCCTGACTAGCTTTTAAAGCGGTTTAGAAATGTACACATTTTGTGCTCTTGTAGGAAGCAATCAGTCCCCTATTACTGACTACAAATGATCTATAACTGGGCTAATAACTCACTAACTAGCAAAGGATATGAACAACATGTGCACACGTGGCTACAAGCAGCTCTCTTTGATCTCAAAACAAGCACATCTAGTCACGACCGCTCATGCTGTAAACACAATCCAGTTCAACGTAAATGGCACAGATCCATATATGGTAATGGACATTTGGACCTACTGCAACTCTGATTGTTTATACCACACCGGTCTGTGTAGAGTACGGACTGAGTAGTGCATGTCAATTCAATAGAATCCTACTCCGATGCCTTCTGCCTACAACAAAATCTGTTGCATAGTTCATTTTGTTTCGGTATGTTGCATTGAAAGTGGCTAATATTGCGTTGATTTGATCACATGTGCCACAGTAAAGGGAAACATTTATAATGATAACAAGAAAAACTCAAACAGTGATCACCAACCTTTTCTGAGTCAAGATCACTTTGAGTCAAAATGCAAGTAGCGATCTAACGGTCAGATTTTTTTTAACATGACTTAAAAAACATAAGCCTATGCAACATTAACCAATTAAAAACAGTACTGTAGCAATGAGGTTTGTGCAGTAAGCTATAGGCCCAATACATTATCAACGCATATTAGCTTTGCTTGAATTGCCTTGCAAATGTCGGGTCATTTTTTTTAATTATATTTAAAAACTTGAGCTAGGCTATATGATCACACTGGTAGTAGATCTGTTGTTGTATTACTTGTGAGGCACAGATGAGTGAGCATACATTTAAATAATTAGCTTTTTATTTTTATTTTACTGGGCTGCTGGTGCTCCATCTCATGGTCAGTCTCAGCGGAGGGAGAAAGCAGCAGACTGAGGGTCCGCCTCTAAACATCCCTCCGCTCTTCCTTTCCACTGACACTGACCAAAAAGGGACCAGAAACTTGAGTCGCACCGCATTATTTTTGCGTCTTGCACAAATTCCTGTTGTTACTCCTATGGGAACAAATGTATATTCCTCGATGTTAAAAAAGACCCAAGCAGCTAATAATTACAATGCAAGCCTATAGTTTCACTTTCCTACTCATTTATTACTTCTGCACTGCTTGTTGTAGCCCTGTATATAGGAAGAACGCGCATTTTATGACTTAAAGTGTTGACAGTGCTGAGTAAGAACTTAAATATGAACTCACCACAGGAGGTTGGTAGCACCTTAATTGGGGAGGATGGGATCATTGTAATGGTTGAAGCAGAATTCTTGGAATGGTATCAAACACATGGTTTTCATGTGTTTGATGCCATTCCATTAACGCCGTTCCAGCCATTATTTCTAGCCGTCCTCACCTCAGCCTGCACTGGAACTCACTCATAAAAACAGCAGCTCTTTGCTGTATTAGTTAATAGTCTCTCTCTAGTCATGGTTTTAAACGTTTTGAAATCTCACAGTATCAATGTTGCTGTAGCTTTCTTTTATGTCTGCTACTTTACTACAGACACAGTCATCTGAGCCATCCAGTTGGCAAGCGGTAGCCCTATAGTACACTTGATTTTCTCTCTGGGCCCGCCGGGAAGGCAGAGTTTGTACCTTCAAACACATGAAATGGCAACAGTTTGCCTACCCGGCACAGAGGGCAGCTGAATCGGGTACACCTACTGGCAACAACCTGAAGCAAATAAAAATAAAAATAAAAAATTATATTTTTTTACAGAAATGTTTGGCGATCGACTAGGAATGCCTTGGAGATCAACGTGACCACTGCTCTAGAAAGCTGAGTGAAGTTCAATAACGTGCTTCTCTCTGTGGGCTGATATTTCTGCATGGCAGTGCCGGGGGAGCTTCGTGGGGCTACTGCTCACGCGCAGTTTAGAGGGAACATTGGGTGCCAGTCAGATTAGTTACTTTTAATAGAGTACAGTGCTGAATGGGGAATTACGTGGTATTTTTGTGGCACCCTTATTGCTAAGAGGGCTTAGATATGAATTTCAAAACTTTGGTTGTGAGTGCGTCTTCTGATACAGTGAATAGAAAGAGTTAA
The DNA here is from genome assembly GCF_965601325.2 of Salmo salar. NCBI lineage: Eukaryota > Metazoa > Chordata > Actinopteri > Salmoniformes > Salmonidae > Salmo > Salmo salar. Next base: position 60,851,186 of record NC_138305.1, read on the forward strand.
ATGTTTTGAAGTGAAGTGGGATATAGTGGTAGGGATGAGAGGCTTACCTTGGATGCTCCTTTTGAAGAAGGCTTTGCAGCCCTCGCAGGACCAAACTCCGTAGTGATACCCAGAGACATAGTCACTGCAGACCACACAGTACCTAGTCTCCTTGGCCATCTCAAACACTCCGACCCCTGGCCCTGAACCTGAGCCTGACCCTGACTCCGCCACAGTGTCGGAGGCGCTGCTGAGCTCCTCATGGGACACTGACTGCTGATTGGCTCCCACACTCGACCTGCAACACAGGGTTGGTCAGGATGGTCAGATGATTGGCTTTTCAGGGATGAATCAACCTGGAGTTGTTCTTTGTGAAATTCTTTTCAAGATGACGTCACAAAAAACCTTTGCAAACGCATTGATTCAAAATGTGACTTTTGGGCTACAAAAATGTGCTGGTTCTCTTTGAAAACATATTCCTCTAATGACCTCTGCCTCAGTTTCAATTGAAGTGCTTTCAAAAGTTGAAATGACCAACATCAGTTTCTCCGATAGATATCTCACAACAGTCAAACAAAGATATTTTCTCATTCAATAAAGAGAGCTGTAAGAGAGGTGACTACATTTAATTTGACTAATTTAGCAGGCGCTGTTATCCAGAGTGACTTACAGTTAGAGCATTCATCTTAAGATTCTGTAGCTAGGTGAGAACTACATCACAGTCGTGTTAATGTAAATTTTTCCTCACTTAAGAAGTTCAGCAAAGTTAGTGCTAGTAGGAAAACAGAAGTACATGTTAAATTCATACAATGGGGGTGGGGATAAGGGTTGTCTTATTTAAGATACTCTTTGAAGATGTAGGGTTTCAGACCTACTATCCTAGCTTCAGGGGGAAGGTCATTCCACCTTTGGGGTGCCAGGACAGAGAAGACATTCGACTGGGCTAAGAGGGCACTGACCCCCTGTAGGGGTGGGACGGCCCGGAGACCAAAGGTGGAAGAACGGAGTGCTTGCGGTTGGGGTTAGGGTTTCAGCATAGCCTGAAGGTAGGGAGGGGCAGTTCCCCTTGCTGCTCCGTTGGCAAGCACCATGGTCTTGTAGTGGATGCAAGCTTTGACTGGAAGCCAGTGGAGTGTGCGGAGGAGAGGGGTGCCATTGGAGAACTTGGGAAGGGTGAACACTAAGTGGGCTGCGGCATTCTGGATAAATTCCAGGGGTTTGATGGCACAAGCGGGGAGCCCAGCCAACAGAGATGCAGTAGATCAGACGGGAGATTACAAGTACCGCTTCCTCTGTGAAAAATTCGTACTCTATGGATGTTGTAGAGCATGAACTTCCAGAAGCGAGTCACTGCTTTGATGTTTTCAGAGAATGACAGGGTGTTGTCCAGGGTCACTAAAGTTTTTTGCACTTTGGGAAGTTGACATCGTAGAGTTGTCAACTGTAATAGAGGTCTTGGAGCAGGCAGGCCTTCCCCAGGAGGAATAGCAGCTTCGTCTTGTTGAGGTTGACAACACCATTGCGCCCCTCAATCCCTCAAGCCAATTATAGCTAACAGCAGCAACTTGGACTCATCTACTATCCCCCCAGGAATTAGATCTGTCTCCACCTCATTCAGGAAATGAACTGTACGTGTGTACTTTTGTTGTTCTTACATATTGTTATTTTCTCAAGGTCTCCAGCAAAGTTGCTAATCTGAGAAATTAGAGCTCCGTAGCTAAGGCTTTTCAACAGCCTAAATATTTCCCTTCTGATAATGAATGTTTAACTTTTAAATTAAACTAACCTAGTACAGTACTGTCACATATAAGGAGCATAATACCCCACTTTGAGGACAAAACATTATTGAAAAGGTGTTATGAAACTAAGTCCGGAGTACATGTTTAGTTTTAAAGTATTTATTTTGTCTGACTGTCATTGTTTGTCAGACTACTTAAAAGAGGATGCTAGAGAAACAAAAGTACACTGAGCCAAATTTTTAAACGTGACCACAGGAAGACAAATACATATTGTTAATGTGGAGTAAGGACAGTCAAATAATTGAAGTGAACAATTAGAAAAAGACTAAACCTAAACTCAATCTATGTCAATCAATGTAGACTATCACTCTATTTCTCTCCAAGCAATCATATCATATGGGACAGAATATGACATGTCTTTATTGAAATGCTCTATGACAATTACATAATCAGTGGTTTGGTGAAGAAGAAGAAAAGAAACACAGGGACATAGCAACTGTTGAACGACACTACATAGTCAGCAACACACTGTCCAAACAACACTGCTATAACTAACATCACAAGAGTTAACACTAACTCTAACAAACATTCAGATCAAATGGAGTGGAATAGGGTCACTGATCTCACTCTCTCTTACACATTACTTACAAGGGCTTGTAAGTACGTCTAACACATCATTGTGATCTCTACAGTGCTGTTGGATGGTCGTCATTGACCTTGCATAGGCTTAAACACTGGTATACACTGATTTATAAGGCCATGTTTGGTAAAATGCCACTATCTCTGTTCTTTTTTTAGTCAGGTCGGTAAATAAATATCAATTACGGTCCCATTCTCATTTGCTTCTAACAGTACCAAAAATTAGAACAGGTCATGGTAGAAATAGTTTCAGTTACTTAGCTCCGTGGTCCTGGAATTCTTTCCTGAACATTTAAAAATTTGATCTAGTTTCGTTGGTGGAGTTTAAACACTTGATCAATGTATATAATCATAGAAGAGTGTAATTGTCTTTAGGCCAGCTGTTTTTAGTCAAGACATTCATGTTTTTAACGTTAAATATTTGTTGTACTGTATGTGTGTTTATAGTTTTGTTTAATGTTGTGTTACTGTATGTAAGTTGTTTTGTCTGAAATGTTGTTCCCCCTGCTGCTATTGGACCAGGTCTCTCTTGGAAAAGAGATGTTATCTCAATGAGAAAAACCTATATTTATAAAAACTTTATTTATAAGTAAGCATTTCACTGTTGTATTTCGGGGCATGTGACAAATAAAAATGTGATTTGATCACCTAGGTACAATACAGCTAGCCGAGCCGCACACATTCAGCCAGATAATTAACTCTTGCCCTCCATAAGGGTCAAAGACAGTTATATCTCTCACCTGTTTACGGGTGTGGAGGAGATCTCCAGGTAGAAAGACTGGCTGGGGAGGCTGGTGTGGCGGAGGAAGGGGCTGAGCTGGGGAGTGGAGGGCACAAACAGAAGGGACTGCAGGCTGCCGTCCGAGGGGGTCCATGGGCATCCAGGGATGCAGTGGAGGAACTGTAGAGGGGGGCCAGGCCAGGGGCATGGGCAGTGTAGTCATACACTCCCTCCAGGTAGTTGATGGCGGCTGCTCCTCCACCCCCACGGGTCTCCTCAGGGTACATGTCACTGCAGGAAGTGAGCGGTGGCTGCGGCAAGAGTTTCTGGGGGGAGATGGCTAGGCTCTCCAGGGTTGCTTAGGATCTGAGAGGAGCTCCACAAGGTTTGGAGGTCTGCACCTGGGACTGTCTGACCAGCATCACACTCACAGAACAACAGCACTGATAACCAGTATGATTTAGACTGGCTCACTAAGGGGTGGGAGGGGAGAGGTGCTTTGTTTTGCCTCTCTTTTTTTCCTCTTCCCGCTCCGTCTCTTGCTCTGTTCTTCAATGTGTGCCAAACAACTCAATACAGGCTGTTACGCTGAAGAGGATTGGGAGTGGGGTTCACTGTGTTCTCTCTCCCCCCCTCTTTCTCTTTCCCTCCTAGTTTCCGGCTAGACACACAGACCCCAAAAAATTCCTACCTCCCCTCCTACCATCGAGAGGCAGAGCTTTTCTCTCTATTCCCTT
>NC_138305.1:60862500-61225000 GCF_965601325.2 Salmo salar
CTGAGATGAACTCAGCCTTGTTGGCTGCAGACCGGCAGTTCCAGAGGCTGCCGGAGACCTGGAACTCCACGTGGGTCGTGCGCGCTGGGACCACCAGGTTAGAGTGGCAGCGGCCACGCGGTGTGAAGCGTTTGTATGGCCTGTGCAGAGGGGAGAGAACAGGGATAGACAGACACATAGTTGACAAGCTACAGAAGTGTTGTTTCTTGTATTATTGTCTCTTGTGTCTTTAGAGAACTGTTTCACTTTGATATCCTTTTTCTTCTGTCCTGATTTTCTCTTTCTTTTCTTCTGTTAACTAGATATTCTTTGTTGTTTTTCGTTAGCTAGCTAGCTTCTTCCAAAAGAGTCCCTAGCAACTGCTTAGCAACTGGTAAACAATTCAGCTTGCTAAGATAACTACAATTTTATGAAAAAGTTATTTTTCAAAAGCCTATCTTCTTTGTTTGTTGCTTGTTTTTTTCTCCTATTCAGTCTTGCAGTTTTCTTTAGCTTTTTTCCGATGTACTTCACTCTAAAAACCATGTAAATTTCAATATTTGTAGGAGCTCATTTTTCAGCTGCTGCTGCTCAAATAAACATACGTATATATATACACATATATATATATATATATATACACATGTATATACATATACATGTATATACATATGTGTGTGTATATATATATATACACATGTATATACATATACATGTATATACATATGTGTGTGTGTATATATATATATATATATATATATATATATATACATATGTGTGTATATATATATATATATACATATGTGTGTGTATATATATATATATATATATATATATATATATATATATATATATACATATGTGTGTGTATATATATATATATATATATATATATATATATATATATACATATGTGTGTGTATATATATATATATATAATATATATATATATATATATATACACACACCCACACACACACACACACATATACACACACACACACACACATACACATATATATATATATATATACTTACCTTCATGTCATTATGGATCAATCTTCAGCTCTTCCTTTGGGTCTAATCATGAGCATTGTTGTGTAGTGACTGTTCCTTCCCTTTCTCATCTCGCTTTGTCCTGTCTTTCTTAGATCTGGCATCGTTTCACAATGAGAACAAGAGATAGGTAGGTAAAAATACAAATAAAATAAAAGAGAAACAAATTAAAGATACACCATCAATATCGATCACGGCCAGATGAAAAACGTACCCAATTTGAACAGGTTACTACTCTGGCCCAGAAACTAGAATATGCATATTAATGGTAGATTTGGATAGAAAACACTCAGAAGTCTCTAAAACTGTTTGAATGGTGTCTGTAAGTATAACAGAACTCATATGGCAGGCAAAAACCTGAGGAAAATACAAGCAGGAAATGAAAATCTTGTGGCTGTACTATTTTCAAGTCACTGCCAATGGAACACACAGTGACAAAGGATTCATTTTGCACTTCCTAAGGCTTCCACTTCTTTGATGAACAGAGACCGAATGAGAAGGTGGGGAAGTTGGTCATCCAGGGAATGACATCACTTCATTGGCGCGCATTCATGAGGGAGGAACCTCCTGTTCCAAAACATTTTTCAAGACACAGGAAAGGTCCGGTTGAAATGTTACTGAAGTTTCACGTTACAATGGCCCTAAAGATTGATGTTATACAACGTTTGACATATTTGAACGAACGTAAATAGATTTTTTGGGGGGCTTTTCGTTGTGACATTTTCCTCGCGCATCCTACATTTTGAGAAGCCTACTGAACACGCTAACATGGAGTTATTTGGACATAAATTATGAACTTTATCGAACAAAACAACATTTGTTGTGGACCTGGAATTCCTGGAAGTGCCTTTTGATGAAGATTATTAAAGGTAAGTGAATATTTCTAATGTTATTCATGCATTTAGATGACTCCAAAATGGCGGCTATCTGTATTGCCTAGTGTATTTTTCTGAGCGCAGTACTCAGATTATTGCAGTGTGCTTTCCCAGTAAAGTTATTTTGAAATCTGTTAATGTGTTTGCATTCAGGAGATGTAAATCTTTAATTCTTTGAATAACAGTTTAATATTTTATCAACGTTTATAATGAGTATTTTTGTAAATTCACCGGCAGATTTGGGGGAGATACATTTTCTGGACGTCACGTGCCGATGTAAAATGCTGTTTTGGATATAAATATGAACTCGATAGAACAAAAAAATGCATGAATTGTCTAACAAAATGCCCTAGGAGTGTCATCTGATGAAGATTGTCAAAGGTTAGTGCATAATTTTAGCTGGTTTTCTGCTTTTGGTGACACCTGTCCTTGCATTGAAAATGGCAGTGTATAATGTTTTGTCTATGTACTCTCCTAACATAATCTAACTTTATGCTTTCGCCGTAAAGCCTCTTTGAATTCGGACAATGTGGTTGTTTTAAGGAGATGTTTATCTTTCAAATGGTGTAAAATAGTTGATTGTTTGAGAAATTGAAAATATTCTATTTTTGCTATTTTGAATTTCGCGCCATGTATCTTGTCAAGCAATCCCGTTACCGGGATAAGAACGGGAAGGGGGGGGGGGGGTCCCCAACAGGTTTTAACCTGTTAGGGCTAGGGGGCAGTATTGACACAGCCGGATAAAAAACACGTACCCGATTTAATCTGGTTACTACTCCTGCCCAATAACTAGAATATGCATATAATTATTGGCTTTGGATAGAAAACACCCTAAAATTTCTAAAACTGTTTGAATGGTGTCTGTGAGTATAACAGAACTCATATGGCAGGCCAAAACCTGAGAAGATTTCAAGCAGGAAGTGGCCTGTCTGAGAAGTAGTGTTTCATCTTGGCTCTTTTTATTGAAGACTCAGGATCTGTGCAATAACGTGACACTTCCTACGGCTTCCATAGGCTCTCAGAGCCCGGGAAAAAGCTGAACGATATCGAGGCAGGCTCTTTTTGGCAAGTGGCCACTCAGAGTACTATGGGCTTAGGCGCGTGCCCGCGTCGACCGAATGCTTTCTTTTCCTTTGTCTGTTTACCTAAACGCAGATTTCCGGTCGGAATAGTATCGCTTTTTTATGAGAAAAATGGCATAAAAATTGATTTTAAACAGCGGTTGACATGCTTCGAAGTACGGTAATGGAATATTTAGAATTTTTTTGTCACGAATTGCGCCATGCTCGCCACCCTTATTTACCCTTTAGGATAGTGTCTTGAACGCACGAACAAAACGCCGCTATTTGAATATAACGATGGATTATTTTGGACCAAACCAACATTTGTTATTGAAGTCCTGGGAGTGCATTCTGACGAAGACAACAAAGGTAATAACATTTTTCTTATAGTAAATATGACTTTGATGAGTGCTAAACTTGCTGGGTGTCTAAATAGCTAGCCCTGTGATGCCGGACATATCGAGTGCATAGAGGAGTTCTGTATCTATAATTCTTAAAATAATTGTTATGCTTTTTGTGAACGTTTATCTTGAGTAATTTAGTAAATTCACCGGCAGTGTTCGGTGGGAATGCTAGTCACATGCTAGTCACATGCTAATGTAAAAAGCTGGTTTTTGATATAAATATGAACTTGATTGAACAAAACATGCATGTATTGTATAACATAATGTCCTAGGGTTGTCATCTGATGAAGATCATCAAAGGTTAGTGCTACATTTAGCTGTGGTTTGGGTTTATGTGACATTATATGCTAGCTTGAAAAATGGGTGTCTGATTATTTCTGGCTGGGTACTCTGCTGACATAATCAAATTTTTTGTTTTGCTTGTCAAAATGGTAGTTCATTGACCGACAGCACTGCAAACTGGAAGAGAATAGACTCCTGTTTGGCCTGCTGGCTAGAGAAGCTCTCCTCTCTGTACTGAGTCTCTTCACTCAGTAAACAACCCAGATTCAGACTTCATGTCAAGTACTAAACAAGTAGTCTTGATCATGATAATTTTTTATACACGTTCCCAGGATAAGATTAACAGCATAATAATATGGGAAGAATATGAGAGAGAGAGAGGGGGAGAGATGAGAGAAATGAAAATAATTGGTTCCTCTTTTCTTACTATAATTCTGGCTTCATTTTCACAAAAGTATGAAAGTGTAACGATCGTCGTATATACTGGACCAAGGCGCAGCGTGTTGAGTGCTCATTTTATCTTTATTTTGAGACGCGTAACAAAAACAAAACAAGAAAATGTACGAAACGAACAGTATTGCAGGCTAACACAGCAGTGCAACAACAACTTCCCACAAAGGGACAGGTGAAAACAGGGCTACTTAAGTTTGACTCTCAATCAGCAACAACGATGTACAGATGTTCCTGATTGAGAGCCATACCAGGCCAACAAAGAAATACACAACATAGAAAAACATAGAAATACAAAACAAGAACCTTACCCAAAAACCCCGGAACACATAAATCAAACACCCCTCTTACATAAATACATATCCCATTAAACACCAAACCACATAAAACAAATACCCCCTGCCACGTCCTGACCAAACTACAATAACCAATAACCCCTTATACTGGTCAGGACGTGACAGAGAGAAGACCAGTCATTGAAGTTCTTGATTAAACTAAGTCCGTTTTTGTAATAAATGAGACGTCATTTTCTTTTCAGATTTTTTTCAGAGAAAAATCCAGTCATTTAGGATCACAACAGCACCAGCACTGGTTACAGAGGGATTCTGATGACATGAGTAAACAACATATTTTGTACTATCAAACAGAAAAAACAATTCTTATGTACTGAATAAGACAGGTGTTGGTGCTATTCTTTAAACTACGGATGTAACGTTCATCTATAGGTATCGCCTCATCGGTCCCAGGTGCAAATGTTTAAGATATAAGTGCATCGGCCCGCGGGACCCCAAACCGATCCAAATCTAGCATGCATGGTCAGAATATCAATTCAAACTTTATGACTCGCCAGTTCAATATTTGTGTTTGCTCATATTACTTTCTTTCTACCTTCTGAAAATAACGCCCGTCTTTAGTGACAACTGATGCATTCTCCCCTTCTGTGTCAAACTTAGCATCTTACTGCGTTGACAATTATTGATCTACAAGTCATTTTCCATGCCGAATAAACCCAGGCAATATCAACAGCCTAGTCAAACAGAGCACTGTACGCAGTACGTGCTGACCAAAGAGGTGTATTCCTGATCTTGCATACTGTATCTGTGCAGCACCTTCAGCATTCAAATGCTTGTAAAATAAAATAGTTGCACAATACTAGGCTTAATTAGTTGAGTGCCAACTAATATAATTTGATGGGTTATTGTTATCAAATGCAGAGTTTAAAATTGTGTTTTATGGAATAAAAGTAAGCTACTGTCACGACTTCCGCCGAAGTCGGTCCCTCTCCTTGTTCGGGTGGTGTTCGAAGTCACCGACCTTCTAGCCATCGCTGATCCACTTTTCATTTTCATTTGTTTTGTCTTTGTTTTACACAGCTGGTTTCAATTCCACAATTACTTGTTCATTATTTAACCCTCTGTTCCCCCATTGTTTTTTGTGAGTGATTGTTTGTATGTATATGGTCTGTTATTGTGGGCTAGTTGATTGTGTTGTATTTATTGATTCTTTGAGTAAATTATGTTCCTTACTCCTCCGATTACAGAATCACTCACCAAAACGAATGGAGTCAGCAGGAGCAGACGCCTTCCCTGTGGGAGTAGAAGAGCGCGTCCAGCAGCATGCGACCATGTTGCAACGTCTGGGCACCGCCATGGATCGCGTGCTGCAGACGATGGATCGTTGGGAGAGAGGAGGAGGATTTCCAGCGCCTCCACCACCATCGACCCCACTGTCCACCCCCCCTTCACCCAGTCCCAGCAGGATTCGGCTCGCGCTCCAGAGGGAGAATGATGGGACAGCTGCCGGATGCCAGGGATTCCTACTACAGCTGGAGCTCTACCTGGCGACCATCCACCCAGCTCCTTCGGGACGTGAGAGCGTGTCCGCCCTCGTCTCCTGCCTCACAGGCAAAGCCCTGGAGTGGGCCAACGCCGTATGGAGTGAAGGAGACGCGGCGTTGGACCATTATGCAGAGTTCACCCGCCGTGGTCAGGCAGTTTTTTTTCTCGACCACCCACCTGAGGGTCGAGTGGCGGGTGAACGACTGTTCCACCTGAGGCAGGGGACGAGGAGCGCGCAGGATTTTTCATTGGACTTCCGGACACTGGCCGCCAGCACGGGATGGAACGACAGGGCCCTGATCGATCACTACCGGTGCAGTCTGCGCGAGGACGTCCGTCGGGAGTTGGCCTGCCGAGACACCACCCTCACGTTGGACCAGCTGGTGAACCTGTCCATCCGGCTGGACAACCTGCTGACTGCCCGCGGACGTCCGGATCGGGGCCTGTCAGTTCCATCCCCCAATCCTCCGCTCCGACGCCCATGGAGCTGGGAGGTGCTGCACTTAGGGCGACCGGAGGAGGGGCCATTCCCTGCACCATCTGTGGCCGCAGAGGGCACACTGCTGGTCGGTGCTGGGGGGGTTCCTCAGGGAGTCGAGGCAGCAGGCAGGGCACTATCTTGTCACCCCAGCTGAGTCGGCACCAGGCTCACACAGTTTTCCCCGCATGCCCAGCATACGGCGCTCGTAGATTCAGGCGCAGCTGGGAATTTTATTGACCGTTCTTTTGCCCATAGTTTAGGGATTCCCCTGGTTCTACATCGTGGAGCTCCGCCCCATAGGGGAGCTCTGCTCCTAGTGGTTTACCCCGCTGCCTAGGCAGCGAATAGCCTGAGAGAAAATTATGCACACACCTGCAGCCAATAGGAGTACAGGTGTCCCTATATAAGGGGATGCTTCCCCTCAATCAGCCTCCCATTATCTTCAGCGACAGGACTGGACTGAAGAAGCCTAGAAGAGAAGAGAAGAAATCTCAGGATGAACCCGTCGTCAATATCCTGTTGTTGATGTCGTCCGAATATGAGCACACCTTTTCCACCCCCAAAAGCTCTTTTAAGAGCTCAGTGTCGCTGCTCCACTATGGCGGCTCTGGACCCACACAAACTTTGTTTTGTGTGCTTAGGTTCAAAGCACGCTAGGGGCGGCCTCACAGATCCCCTGGAATGCCCTAGCTGTTCACTCCTTTCTTTAAAGGAGAGGAAACAGCGATGGGCGTTTTTCAGTGAGGATTTCCCTCTTGAGGACGCTATATCCATGATAGCCTCAGAATCATTTGATGACGGCGCCTCTAAAGAGGATGAGGATGTTGAGAAGTGTCTGGGTTTTTCACCAAAAGAATCCAGTCCACCGACCGAGGCTGAAAGGACCCCCTCCCTAGGGAGAGAGAGGGGATTTTCTCATCCTTAGGCGAGGAGGAGATGGGCTCTGAATTTTCAGCAGCCCCCTCCTTTGCTGTGGCCTCTCTGCGCTCTGATTTTACAGGGCTCATTGAGCGGGCTGCGAGCAGGCTGGATATTACACTGCCCCCCATTCCCTCCGTTCCGGAAGTGGATTTGATGGTGGGCGGCCCCTATTCCAGACCAAGATGGGCAACGGTACTTTTGGCGCCGACCATGCCCTCGCTCGCTAGATATGTGGAGGGTGCATGGGAAACGCCTTTGACGGCCAGAGCGCCGGTGAAGGCGTATATCCCATTCACCAAGGTAGACGGAGAACGACTCCAAGAGATACCTAGGCTCGAGGCAGCACTAGCGGCTTACCTCGTGCCAGGTTCGAGCTCTTGGCCGTCTGCCAAGAGACCCACATTACCAACGACCAAGGACCGCCTCACAGCGCAGCTGGCTGAGAAGGCCTTTGCTCTAAGTACACAGGCTGTGGCAGCAGCGAATAATATTGCCCTCTTAGCAGCCTCTCTCTCCCGTCTCACCACGGGTAGAGAGGGGCTGTCGGGAGAGGAGATGGAGGAAGCGTCGAAGATTTCCGGCGCCATTCTCCATCTCACACAGGCATCGGCTGTATGTGCGGGGAGATCCAAGGCCACTTTGGTGGTCCTGGAACGACACCTCTGGTTGTCTTTGACGGCTATGAAGGAGACCGACAAAGCCGCCCTATTAAACGCCCCCATCTCTGACAGCGCCCTTTTTGGAGCCGCCGTCACACATGCGACGGCGCGTTTCGGGAAGCTTGAGGAGGAGAAAAAGCAGCTGGCTAGACACCTGCCTTTGGCAGGAGGGTCGAAGACAGCTACAAAAGATCCCCATCGCTACACCGTCTCCAGTAGACCAGGGTCTACGGCCAGACGGAGAGCCCGTCGAGCAGCTGCACCTGGAGTGCCGAGAGCGGGCCCAGCCCCTCCGGCGGCACCAGAGAAGGCGGCCGTGAAACCGGCGAGAGAGACCCCGTTCATTTCGTCGCCCTGGCAGCCGAGAGGCAGTCAGAAAAGACGACGGCCATGACGGGACGAGGGGGAGAGGACGGGAGAGAGCGCTGCACTTCTTGTGAGGGCGCCCACTGTTCATCCCCCACCCCTGCAAAGGGATGGAGGAGTCATTGTGTCTGTGTTCAATAAAGAATGTGTTCCATTTGACTTTGTCACAAGAGAACCTCTTTTCCATAACAAAACAGAGACCGCTCAGATTCCTTCTCTCTCTATCTCTCGCTCTTCCTCTCACCACTGTGTGCAGCAGCGGAGCTGAACGCACACAGAGGAACGTTGTGAGTGGGAATGACAAGAGGAAAGCAAGACGGACGCTCGTAATGAGCCGTCATGCTATACCTCATAAAAACCCAGCACTACACACACTGAGGAGTGAAGTAGATAGGGGTTTTAATAGCAGCATGCGTACACAGCCCCTTAGCGGGTCGATGAAGCAATCGCTGTTGGGAGACTGCACACTAATTCAGGCTGGCGCCTCAATTAGTGTAGTGCAGACCCGTGCTGAGTTCACAGAGGGCTGGAACCACAAGGTTACATGTAGAACCGAAGTGTCGGCGCCCCCGATTCTCACAGAACGCGTTAGTGTTCCCTCCCCCTTTCGTAGGGGGCCCACCTTGGGCTGTCCCAGCACTTCAGTGTTGGGAGACAGCGGCGGCTTGGGCCATAGAGGAATACAGGTCCTTCCTACTGTCTGTACCACAGCTTCGCGCTCTCCCGCTCTCAGAGCACTATTGGGAGTGGCAGCGAAGCTGCACCCTCTACTCCTGGCTAAGTCGGACGCTGGAGAAGGGTTATGCCATTCAATTCCATCGAACCCCACCCCCGTTCTCGGGTGTGGTGGAGATGGTGATGAAGACGCCAGAGAAAGTAGCCGCTCTTGTGAAAGAGATTACGGAACTTTTGGCGAAGGAGGCGGTCACAGTAGTTCCCCAGGAGCAAAGGAACAGCGGGCTATACTCGCCCTATTTCCTAGTGCCAAAAAAGACGGGGGGAATGAGGCCGATATTGGATTTACGCACTCTCAACGAGAGCGTAGCCAAACGGCCTTTCCGAATGCTCACGACAAAACGCCTACTGGAATGTATTCACAACAGAGACTTGTGTGAGCATAGATCTAAAGGACGCGTATTTTCATGTGCCGGTACTTCCGCGTCACAGGAAATTTCTGCGTTTCGCCTTTCAAGGGGTGGCGTACGAGTATGCGAGAATGCCATTCGGGTACGCTCTGGCACCTCGCACGTTTTCCAAATGTGTAGAGGCGGCATTGGAGCCGCTGCGCCGTCAGGGGATAAGGCTATTAGCCTACCTAGACGACCTACTGGTCTTGGCCCCATCAGCAGAGCTGGCGATTACACACACGACACAGACAGTGATTCACCTCACGCGTCTGGGGTTCGCTGTGAATTGGAAAAAGAGTGCGCCTTGGCCCAGTCGGCAGATTGTCTATCTGGGGTTACAGATAGACACTGACTATGAGGGCGCGAATTTCGGATCCTCGACGGCCTGCCCTGTTGCTAGTCCTGAGAAAGTGTTATCCGAATCACATGGTGACGGCGCATTCCGTCATGACACTTTTGGGTCTAATGTCGTCTGCCCACTCCGTGGTTCCGCTGGGACTTTTGCACATGCGCAAAACACAGCGATGGTTTGCTCAACTACGACTGGACCCAGTGAGGCACCGTCGTCGGTTGGTGACAGTTCCCCTCTCGCTCAGAGCGGATCTGAACTATTGGAGAGACCCGTGCGTAATGACACAAGGGGTCGCAATAGGCAGAGTGTCATCCTACATCCCAGTGTACACAGATGCTTGTCTGACTGGATGGGGAGGGACATGTCAGGCTCGGGTAGTCGGGGGTGTGTGGTCACAATCGGGACGTCACATCAACCTCCTGGAATTGGAAACGGTTCTACTGGTTCTGACCCACTTCGTGTCCACCCTACGGGGGCACGACATGCTGGTCTGGTCAGACAACAGAACGACAGTAGCCTACATAAATCGCCAAGTGGGAATCAGGTCTCCTGCACTCCACCGGTTGGCGGAGGAATTGTGGCTGTGGGCTCACGAGCACCTTCGCTCGTTGACAGCAGCACACATCCCAGGCTGTCAGAATATCGGTGCAGACCTCATGTCTCGAGGGGGTCCCCGAGATGACGAGTGGTGACTGCACCCCGAGATTGTTCTCCAAATATGGGAACGGTTCGGGAGAGCCGAGGTGGACCTGTTCGCATCACGTGTGAACGCGCAATGTCCCCTATGGTTTTCTCTACGAGCCCAGGACGAACCGCCACTAGGGATAGACGCTTTTGCGCACCAGTGGCCAAAGGTTCTCCTGTACGCATTTCCACCGCTGTCCTGCATTCTCCCACTGTTAGCCCGTGTGAGAACAGGAGGGCTGTCAATCATATTGATAGCCCCCGACCGCCCAGGGGCTCCGTGGTACGCGGAGATGATTCAAATGTTGATTGCGCCATCATGGCCAATTCCACATCGACAGGACGCGATGTCTCAGGCGGCAGGCATGATAGAGCAATGGCCTCTGATCGGCCAGCCACTGAAGGTCTGGCTCCTGAGAGGGACAGGTTAGAGTGCCGTGGGTTATCTGATTCAGTAATCAGAACCATACAGGGCTCACGTGCCAGTTCCACATACAGGACTTATGCCAGTAGATGGAACGTGTTTTCACAATGGTGCGTTACAGAGAATGTGGACCCCGTGTGCTGTCAGGTTGAGAATGTGCTCTCTTTCCTACAGTTCATGTTTGACAAGCAGCGCTCACCTGCCACCATTAAGGTGTTCGCGGCAGCGATTTCAGCTTGTCATGAGGGGTTTGGCAGAGACACTGTGTTCAGTCATCCTTTAGTGAAACGGTTTCTATTGGGGACGCGGCGGCTTAGGCCAGTGGCTAGAGCCATGCTACCACAGTGGGATTTAACGTTGGTACTCGAGGCGCTCTGTGAGACGCCGTTCGAACCATCGAATCAAATTCCCCTCAAGATGTTGTCTCTGAAGACGGCACTGTTGCTTGCCTTGACTACAGCCAAGCGTGTCAGTGATTTGTGTGCTCTTTCGACGAGACCCGACTGCCTTGCCATAAATGGCAACTTGAGCAGAGCGGTGTTACGTCCTAACCCGGCATTTACGCCGAAGGTTATTAAGAACTCATACAGGTCACAGACTGTTGAGCTATGGGCTTTCTCCCCCCCTCCTCATGAGGAGCAGAGAGAGGAGAGACTTCATCGCCTGTGCCCGGTGCGCGCTTTAGCGTGCTACGTGCAGCGCACGGCGATGATTAGGTCATCACCTCAGTTGTTTGTGTGTCACGGTGCTAACGCACTGGGTAGACCACTTTCAAAGCAGCGGCTGTCTCATTGGCTTTGCGAAGGCATTGAGACGGCTTATGAGGCGGCGGGCCGACCAATGCCTCATGGCGTAAGAGCCCACTCCACTCATGGAGTAGCGGCGTCTACGGCACTGTTCAGAGGAATTGGGGTAGAGGATATTTGTGCAGCGGCGTCGTGGTCGTCATCGTCTCCTTTTATCCGATTCTACCTATTGGACATGTCGTCTAATTCTTTAGCTCGTTCTGTACTCAGCGTAGTTGAGGACAGAACTTGAGTTAAGAAAGGTTGCAGGACTAATGGGCTGGGTTCCCATTAGGTCCGCTCTTTTTTTGACAGACACGTGAGAGACACATGTAACATAGCCTTTGTTTGACATAGTCAATACAACAGGGAATGTTTAGACTGCCACCAGTGTGTCATCGTGCTGGGAAATAGTACTGTAACCTAGTGTTACTTGACTATTAGACCGGTCACTAAAGTTGAAGGAATATTGAGGCATCATACATCTGCTAAAGCAGGATAGTTGGCCTAAAATATATCGTCTGCCCACGAATCATTGGCTCTACCTATGGTTTGAGTGTGGTGAGTTACACTGAGAAAGCAGTGAACATGTCTTCTAAATTGGTTCAGCCTGTACTCAGCTTTGCTGAGGTGAAGGCTAGAAATAAGGCGGAAAAACACAGGACTAATGGACAGGGTTTCCATCAGGTCCGTTTTTCCCTGTTTATTAGAAGGACTGCAGGACATGACTCCTGGCTGAATGGCACAGTGGAGTCATGTATTATAATTTGCCCACCAGGCTGACTGTGTTGGGCAGAGGGATTAGGGATATAGTTTTGTAATTGATATTACAGTACTATTAGACCAATCTGAATATCAATAGAGTTGAGTTCATCTATCTGTGGTACAGTAAGTATGACTCATATTCTATGATCTGGTCATTAGTCATTGGCTTTGCCTTTAGACTGAGTGAGCGGATTAGATCAAGGACGCAGCACATTGTAACTTACTGTGGTTCACAGTAAGTTACAGTACTGTGGGAATTGGTCACAGCCATTGCTGAGCTGACCTTTTCTTATGTAGAAAGTGTTTGGCTCGGCAGGGAGTACATTTTGGGAGCGTTTCGCTCCGCCTTAAACCACTAGGAGCAGAGCTCCCCTATGGGGCGGAGCTCCACGATGTAGAACGATAGTTACCGGAGTGTAACTCCAGTTCTATGAGTGGAGCGGAGCCCCATAGGGCTTAAGGCCCTGCCGACCCCCAGTCTCGCTGAAGATAATTTTTCGGGAGGCTGATTGAGAGGAAGCATCCCCTTATATAGGGACACCTGTACTCCTATTGGCTGCAGGTGTGTGCATAATTTCCTCTCAGGCTATTTGCTGCCTAGGCAGCGGGGTAAACCACTAGGAGCAGAGCTCCCCTATGGGGCTCCGCTCCACTCATAGAACTGGAGTTACACTCCGGTAACTATCGTTCCTGTGGATATGCCCTTCCCTGTGCACGCCCTAAAAACAAAGGTGTCCATGTATGCTGGTGACTCAAGTTTTATATTCAGTCTGCAAGCTAGATCCCTGCAATGTCTCATTGAAACCTAATTATGATAAGTGTACAATATTACTGTATGTATTGGATCTTAAAAAAAAATACAACTTTTACATTACCCTGCAGTTTACTTATAAAATGGGCTGACGGTGAAGCAGACATACTTGGTATTCATATCACAAAAGATTTAACCTGTTGGGGCTAGGGGGCAGTATTTTCACGGCTGGATAAAAAAACGTACCCGATTTAATCTGGTTACTAATCCTACCCAGTAACTAGAATATGCATATACTTATTATATATGGATAGAAAACACCCTAAAGTTTCTAAAACTGTTTGAATGGTGTCTGTGAGTATAACAGAACTCATTTGGCAGGCAAAACCCTGAGACATTTTCTGACAGGAAGTGGATACCTGATGTGTTGAATTACCTTTAAGCCTATGCCATTGAAACACACAGGGGTTGATTAATGTTTTGGCACTTCCTATTGCTTCCACTAGATGTCACCAGCCTTAACAAAGTGTTTTGAGTCTTTTACTGTGAGATCTGACCGAACAAGAGCCATGGAACGGTGATGGCCGATTAGACTCTGGCGCGCGAGTTCATGTTGGGTACCCTCGTTCCAATACGTTATAAAAGAGAATGCATTCGTCCACCTTGAATATTATTCATGTTCTGGTTAAAAAAGGCCCTAATGATTTATGCTATACAACGTTTGACATGTTTGAACGAACGTAAATATATTTTTTCCCCTCGTTCATGAAGTGACGTCCGGCGGGCTTAGATCATGTGCTAACAAGACGGAGATTTTTGGACATAAATGATGAGCTTTTTTGAACAAAACTACATTCGTTATGGACCTGTGATACCTGGAAGTGACATCTGATGAAGAGAATCAAAGGTAATGGATTATTTACATAGTATTTTCGATTTTAGATCTCCCCAACATGGCGGCTAGTCTGTATCGCAACGCGTATTTTTCTGGGCGCAGTGCTCAGATTATTGCAAAGTGTGATTTCCCAGTAAGGTTATTTTTAAATCTGGCAAGTTGATTGCGTTCAAGAGATGTAAATCTATAATTCTTTAAATGACAATATAATATTTTACCAATGTTTTCTAATTTTAATTATTTAATTTGTGGTGCTGACTTGACTGCCAGTTATTGGAGGGAAACGATTTCCTCAACATCAATGCCATAGTAAAACGCTGTTTTTGGATATAAATATGAACTTGATAGAACTAAAAATGCATGCATTGTCTAACATAATGTCCTAGGAGTGTCATCTGATGGAGATTGTAAAAGGTTAGTGCATCATTTTAGCTGGTTTTATGGTTTTGGTGACCCTGTCTTTGAATTGACAAAACATTACACACAGCTATTGTCAATGTACTCTCCTAACATAATCTAACTTTATGCTTTCGCCGTAAAACCTTTTTGAAATCGGACAACGTGGTTAGATTAAGGAGATGTTTATCTTTCAAAGGGTGTAAGATAGTTGTATGTTTGAAAAATTTGAATTTTGACATTTATTTGGTTTCAAATTTGCCGCTCTTGAAATGCACCTGCTGTTGATGGAGTGCACCACGGGGGGGACGCTAGCGTCCCACCTAGCCCATAGAGGTTAAATGAGCTTTCCACAATGAATTTCAATAGAAACTTGTATCAGGTATGAAGGTAAGACCCAGATGCAGACAACGTCGAATTAACCTCTATGGGCTAGGTGGGACGCTTGCCACCTACGTAACAGCCACTGGCAGCCTGTGGCGCGATTTTCAAAACGTTAAAAATCCTATTACTTCAATTTCTCAAACATATGACTATTTTACAGCTATTTAAAGACAAGACTCTCGTTAACCTCTATGGGCTAGGTGGGACGCTAGCGTGCCACCCGTGGTGCACTCCATCAACAGCAGGTGCATTTCAAGAGCGGCAAATTTGAATCCAAATAAAATAAATGTCAAAATTCAAATTTTTCAAAAATACAACTATTTTACACCATTTGAAAGATAAACATCTCCTTAATCTAACCACGTTTTACGATTTCAAAAAGGTTATATGGCGAAAGCAAAAATTTTGAGTATGTTAGGACAGTACATTTACAAGAGTTGTGTGTAATGTTTTGTCAAGTCAAAGACAGGGTCACCAAAACCATAATACCAGCTAAAATGATGCACTAACCTTTTACAATCTCCATCAGATGACACTCCTAGGACATTATGTTAGACAATGCATGCATTTTTAGTTCTATCAAGTTCATATTTATATCCAAAAACAGCGTTTTACTATGGCATTGATGTTGAGGAAATCGTTTCCCTCCAATAACCGGCAGTCAAGTCAGCGTCACAAATTAAATAATTAAAATTAGAAAACATTGGTAAAATATTATATTGTCATTTAAAGAATTATAGATTTACATCTCTTGAACGCAATTAACTTGCCAGATTTAAAAATAACCTTACTGGGAAATCACACTTTGCAATAATCTGAGCACTGCGCCCAGAAAAATACGCGTTGCGATACAGACTAGACGTCATGTTGGGGAGATCTAAAATCGAAAATACTATGTAAATAATCCATTACCTTTGATTCTCTTCATCAGATGTCACTTCCAGGTATCACAGGTCCATAACGAATGTAGTTTTGTTCAAAAAAGCTCATCATTTATGTCAAAAAATCTCCGTCTTGTTAGCACATGATCTAAGCCAGCCGGACTTCTCGTCATGAACGAGGGGAAAAAATATATTTCCGTTCGTTCAAACATGTCAAACGTTGTATAGCATAAATCATTAGGGCCTTTTTTAACCAGAACATGAATAATATTCAAGGTGGACGAATGCATACTCTTTTATAACGTATTGGAACGAGGGTACCCAACATGAACTCGCGCGCCAGGTGTCTAATGGGACATCATCGTTCCATGGCTCTTGTTCGGTCAGATCTCCCTCCAGAAGACTCAAAACACTTTGTAAAGGCTGGTGACATCTAGTGGAAGCAATAGGAAGTGCCAAAATATTCCTCAGCCCCTGTGTTTTTCAATGGGATAGGTTTAAAGTCAATACAACACATCAGGTATCCACTTCCTGTCAGAAAATGTCTCAGGGTTTTGCCTGCCAAATGAGTTCTGTTATACTCACAGACACCATTCAAACAGTTTTAGAAACTTTAGAGTGTTTTCTATCCATATATAATAAGTATATGCATATTCTAGTTACTGGGTAGGATTAGTAACCCGATTAAATCGGGTACATTTTTTTTATCCAGACGTGCAAATGCTGCCCCCTAGCCCTAACAGGTTAATCTAACCACACTGTCCGATTTCAAAAAGGCTTTACAACGAAAGCAAAACATTAGATTATGTCAGCAGAGTACCAAGCCAGAAATAATCAGACACCCATTTTTCAAGCCAGCATATAATGTCACCAAAACCCAGAAGACAGCTAAATGCAGCACTCACCTTTGATGATCTTCATCAGATGACAACCCTAGGACATTATGTTATACAATACATGCATGTTTTGTTCAATCAAGTTCATATTTATATCAAAAACCAGCTTTTTACATTAGCATGTGACGTTCAGAACTAGCATACCCCCCGCAAACTTCCGGGGAATTCGCTAACATTTTACTAAATTTCTCACGATAAACGTTCACAAAAAGCATAACAATTATTTTAAGAATTATAGATACAGACCTCCTCTATGCACTCGATATGTCAGATTTTAAAATTGCTTTCTGGTGAAAGCACATTTTGCAATATTCTAAGTACATAGCCCAGGCATCACGGGCTCGCTATTTAGACACCCGGCAAGTTTAGCACTCACCATAATCATATTTACTATTATAAAAGTTTGATTACCTTTTGTTGTCTTCGTCAGAATGCACACCCAGGACTGCTACTTCAATAACAAATGTTGGTTTGGTCCAAAATAATCCATCGTTATATCCGAATAGCGGCGTTTTGTTCGTGCGTTCCAGACACTATCCGAAATAGTAAAGAAGTGTCGCGCGCATGGCGCAATTCGTGACAATAAAATTCTAAATATTCCATTACCGTACTTCGAAGCATGTCAACCGCTGTTTAAAATCAATTTTTACGACATTTTTCTCGTAGAAAAGCGATAATATTCCAACAGGGAATCTCCTTTTCGGCAAACAGAGGAAAAAATCCCAAAGGCGGGGGCGGTCGGGTCACGCGCCTAAGCCCAGTGTCCCTTGATCGGCCACTTGAGAAAGGCGATAATGTGTTTCAGCCTGGGGCTGGAATGACGACATTCTGTTTTTTCCCGGGCTCTGAGCGCCTATGGATGACGTGGGAAGTGTCACGTTAGAGCAGAGATCCTTAGTAAATGATAGAGATGGAAAAGAAGTTCAAGAAATGGTCAGACAGGCCACTTCCTGTAAAGGAATCTCTCAGGTTTTGACCTGCCATTTGAGTTCTGTTATACTCACAGACACCATTCAAACAGTTTTAGAAAATTTAGGGTGTTTTCTATCCATATGTAATAAGTATATGCATATTCTAGTTACTGGGTAGGAGTGGTAACCAGATTAAATCGGGTATGTTTTTTATCCAGCCGTGTCAATACTGCCCCCTAGCCCTAACAGGTTAACAATGGTTTCATAATCCAACAAGGGCAGGCAATAGACAGGTAATGGAATGTAGGGGTCAGTAAACCAGAGGTGATGCAACGGTACCAGATGGCAGGCAGGCTCAGGGTAGGCAGAGGTCCATAATCCAGAGGTGGGGCAAAGGTACAGGTCGGCAGGCAGGCTCAGGGGCAGGCTCAAAGTGTCAAAACCAGGAGGGCGAGAAAGCCAGAGACTGGGAAAAGCAGGAGCTGAGACACAAATGCTGGTTGACTTGACAAACAAGACGAACTGACAAGAGACAGAACAAAGGTATAAATACACAGGGGATAATGGGGAAGATAGGTGACACCTGGAGACAATCAAAGACAGGTGAAATAGATCAGGCTGTGACACCTTGTAAAAATAGTCAAGATCCTGCATCCATGGAGAGGTAAATACCCATCTATTTATGGAAAAATTGCCCTGATTAACTCCTTATGTAACCGATGTGAAATGGCTAGTTAGTTAACGGTGGTGCGCGCTAATAGCGTTTCAATCAGTGACG
This sequence comes from Salmo salar, assembly GCF_965601325.2. NCBI lineage: Eukaryota > Metazoa > Chordata > Actinopteri > Salmoniformes > Salmonidae > Salmo > Salmo salar. The sequence continues at coordinate 60,880,902 of NC_138305.1, forward strand.
TCACTCGCTCTGAGACCTGAAGCGTTTGTTCCCCTTGCGTTGCAAGTGCCGCGGCTTTTGTGGCGCGATGGGTAACGATGCTTCGTGGGTGTCAGTTGTTGATGTGTGCAAGGGTCCCTGGTTCGAGCCCAGGTTGGGGCGAAGAGAGGGACAGAACCTACACTGTTACATTGGTGCCATGACCCGGATCATTGGTTGCTGCGGAAAAGGAGGAGGTCAAAAGGGGGGTGAGTGTAACCGATGTGAAAAGACTAGTTAGTTAGCGGTGGTGCGCGCTAATAGTGTTTCAATCAGTGACGTCACTCGCTCTGAGACCTGAAGTTGTTGTTCCCCTTGCGTTGCAAGGGCCGTGGCTTTTGTGGCGCGATGGGTAACGATGCTTCGTGGGTGTCAGTTGTTGATGTGTGCAAGGGTCCCTGGTTCGAGCGAAGAGAGGGACGGAACCTACACTGTTACACTTAGTCATATCTCAGTTTACTCACTTACTTATGGAGATGCCTACTCCTGATGATTCATTTTTCAAATCATATACGAGCAAAAAATATTTTGCTTTATCTGGGACGCTAAACCAGACAAAATAATGCGTGCCTATCTATATAATGAATGTGAATTGGGTACTAAGAAAAGCTCATCTAAAAGCAAAACTATAGTTTGTTGACAACAAATTTGTGGAGTGGTTGAAAAATGAGTTTTAATGACTCCAACCTAAGTGTATGTAAACTTCTGACTTCAACTGTATATGATGACTAACAAAGTTAACCTGTTGGGGCTAGGGCTAGCCTTAATCCCTCAGTTGGGATTGATAGCAAGGCGGGAAATTGAAAACATCAAAAATCTAATAATTTCAATTTCTCAAACAATCAACTATTTTACACCATTTAAAAGATAAACATTTCCTTAATCTAACCACATTGTTCGATTTTCAAAGAGGCTTTACGGCGAAAGCATAAAGTTTGTTAGGACAGTACATAGCCAAAAAAGTACAAACATCCATTTTCAATTCAAGGACAGGCGTCACCAAAAGCAGAAAACCAGCTAAAATTATGCACTAACCTTTGACAATCTTTATCAGATGACATTCCTAGGACATTATGTTATACAATACATGCATTTTTGTTCCATCAAGTTCATATTTATATCCAAAAACAGCATTTTACAGTGGCAGAATTTTTTTCCCCTCAAATGCTTCCGGTGGATCAGCATTACAATTTACAAAATTACTATTCGAAAACATTGGTAAATTATAATATTGTCATTCAAAGAATTATAGATTAACATCTCGTAAATGCTACCGCATTGCCAGATTTCAAAATAACTTTACTGGGAAATCACACTTTGCAATAAACGGGGTCCTATGCTAAGAACAATAGGCTAGGATATACAGGTTAGCACCATCTAATATCAATAATACTATTGTAAATATCCCTTTACCTTTGATTATCTCCATCAGAAGGCACTTCCAGGAATCCCAGGTCCACAACAAATGTGGTTTCTTTTGACAAAGTTCATAATTTATGTCCAAATAACTCCAAATTGTTCCATGTTGTTAGGCGTTCAGTAGGCTCCTCAAAAGTAGGGCAGGGGGGGGGAAGTCACGACGAAAAGTTTAAAAAAAATTCTATTTACGTTCATTCAAACATGTCAAACGTTGTTTAGCATCAATCTTTAGGGCCACTTTTAACCTGAAACATCAGTAATATTTCAACCCGACCTCTCCAGTGTCTTAAACCGTTTTTTGAAAAATGTCTCGCCTCACTTGCACGCGCAGGTGCGCGCAATAATGAAGTGATGACTCCCAGGGACGTCAACTTCTCTTCGTTGTCATCCGGTCTCTGTTCATCATAGACGCTTCAAACAACTTTATAAAGATCGTTGACATCTAGTGGAAGCCGTAGGAAGTGCGAAATGAATCCTTTGTCACTGTGTGATATATTAGCAAAGACTCGAAAATAGTACAGCCACAAAATTCTCATTTCCTGGTTGTATTTTTCTCAGGTTTTTGCCTGCCAAATGAGTTTTGTTATACTTACCCATTCAAACAGTTTTAGAAAATTCAGAGTGTTTTCTATCCAAATCTGTTAATGCATATCCCAGCTTCTGAGATGGTGTAGGAGGCAGTTAAAAATGGGCACATATTTTTTTCAAAATTGTCAATACTGCCCCCTAGCCCCAACAGGTTAATTTTGCTGTATTTGACTCTGGTGACAATAAAACAGGCATTGTAATTGTTGAGGGGTAAGGTCTTTCTGGTTTCATTCTACCAAATCTCCATTAGAGTGTAGTGTTAACAATGTTGAGCTTATAGGCCTAGATGAAGTACATTTTATTGGATTTATAGGCTATACAATACATATAGACTACCTCATATAATTATAATAAAGGATGATGGATGATGATAATAATATTACCCAAAAATATATGGTTTTAATATATTTCATTTGAATGAATAATTGAAGTTTCTCATTAAAGTATAGAAATTACTCAAATTCTTCCTTATTTACAATAAATAATTAAATGTCCTACTTTAAACAATCAAGGTGTCCCAATTTGCCAGTATTGACTTAAAATGTGGTCTCAGCACAATGTGTTTTTTGAATAGTCATCCATCTTGTTTGAATATTTCTTAATTTTTTTCTTTTGTATAGTTTAGTAGAGTTCTTAAGCTATTTAGAATGTTATCTGTAAGGTGTTCCCGGAAAATGAATTTTCAGAAAGTGTCCCACTTTACCAACACTCACCCTAAAATTTGGCCAATGCATTTACATTTTTCTGCAGTACTTCCAGCACCCCTTCCTGCAGTGCTATGTTTTCTTCCATGTGCTGTGCTCGCCAAGGCCAAATAAATGTATCAACACTTATTATCATTAATTCAATCGATTGTGGTCAGTAACCCAATATGAGATTATTGTGTAGGTAGGCCTACTGTTACAATAATATTTAAAATAATCTATCAGCAAGTAACCTAGCATAAAATTACGTGAATAGATTCAGTAAATGAATGAAGCCAATCGTGGTTTCAACTATATTGTTATTGAAACGATGTAGGCCTTATGACCTTTTTAAACAATAAAAATATGTCAAATGACTTGAATAGCCTATTGGAAAGGTGTCAAATGTGTATTCACATCAGTAGGCTAAGTGACTGAAATGCATCGGAAAAGTATTGGAAAGTTCAGGAAAACATCAGGGAAGCTCATCAGGTAGGCGATAGGCCTAATGTGTGTAGAGTTCCCATGCTTCGCCATGACGCTTTCCCAAACAAAATGGTGCTGGAATTATCAGCTGACCACACATGGAAATTCCTTTACATTTATTTTAACCGGTGTTCTAGTGGTATTTTTTGGTAGTCCTCCGGAGCACCATTTTTTATTATTAAACCATCATTTCTGAATGAAAGTTAGTACCAACATGAAGTTTATTGTATAAAATCATTTTAGAATATAGGTTACATACAATGCATCATCCAACTTGCATTATTTCCTATGCCTTTACATACTGTAAGAGGAAAATGTTATTTTTTTAAATCCTAAAACACCAAATTACGCCCATTTTATTATAAATTATGACATCATCACGGTCAGTCGTGAATGATAATTCTTCACGTTTCACAGGTGAAACGTCCATGCTGCATACATGCCAACCATTTTATCACAATCCGTTTCATGGGAATATGCATTTCGATCTTCTTGAATGATGTAAGGAAAGGTGACTAACTAGCCTAACTAATCGAATTTTAGAGAAGATGAAGTTGAACACAGCCACCACATAACGAAAAAAAACAGCATTTCAGCACAATCATCCTAAATTGTCATAAGAAATTACATGGTGTTTTTGGTATAACAGTAGCCTGATATTATTTTTGGTTTGTTATGAAGAATATAATTAATAATGAAGTGATCTTGCAAGACAAAGCACCATTCTGAGAAGAGGCGGAGAGCTGCTCCGCTGTGCACCCACAGCACTACAGCCCTGATTATAACGGTTGGACTGGACGTCCATGAGTAAGAGACGCCTTCAAGACCGCTTAGTGGAACACAAGTACGCCATAAGGGTAGGCATTGAAGACTACCCCATGGCAAGGCACTACAAGTCCTTACGCCATGGCGACCATGCCTTCCTACAAGCTATAGGTATTGATCATGTTCCGGCCTCAATTAGAAAATGGGACCATCTTAAACAACTAAACCAAAGGGAAAGATTTGGGATTTACAAACTACAGGCCACTAAGTGTCCTGGTTTAAATTAAGATCTGGATTTCTCACTTTTCCTGTAGGGTTGTGAGTTCCCTTTGCCGTCATCTAGTGGACATAATGCTGTATTGCCCTCAGGTGTGTTTAGACTGCTGTGGTCCATGTTTGCTGTGATCTAGTGTACTATAAAAATAGATGGCTCTCCTATTCTCAGTTGTGGAAAAGTACCAAATTGTCATACTTGAGTAGAAGTAAAGATACCTTAATATAAAAGTAAAAATGAGTCATCCAGTAAAGTAAAGTCTAAAAGTATTTGGTTTTAAATATACTTAAGTATCAAAAGTAAATATAATTGCAAAAATATACTTTAGTAAAAGTTTAAATAATTTCAAATTGCTTATATTAAGAAAACCAGATGGCACAATAATGTATATATTTTTTTTAAATGTACAGATAGCCAGGGGCACAATCCAACACCCACACATAATTTACAAACAAAGCATTTGTGTTTAGTGAGTCCGCCAGATCAGAGGCAGTAGGCATGTTGTCTTGACAAGTGTGTGAATTGAAACATTTTCCTCTCCTGCTAAACATTCAAAATGTAATGAGTACTTTTGGGTGTCCGGGATGGAGTAAAAAGTACATTATTTTCTTTAGGAATGTAGTGAAGTGAAAGTTGCAAAAAATTGAAATAATAAAGTAAAGCACAGATAACAGTAGTACTTAAGTCGTTTTTTGGGATAAGTACTTTACACCACTGCCTATTCTTACCACTTTGCAGTGGCGACCCGTCGTTCAGGGAAAAGCCCTACCGGTTTTTGTTTTTTGTTGTTGCCTGTTTTGCATGTTATTTTGCCATTAATACGTGTCAAATATAAGTTTACAGACAATGTAAAACATTTTTTTTTATAATAATTGAGTTAATAAAGCTGCATACAAACGTGGTCTCTTTTTTGCTTTCTTGAGTAAGGCAGCTCCCAAATGCAGGTGTTTCAGCCTAGCTCAGTGTTTTCTGTGGTGGTGGGGCAGCCAGCGAAAATACGGAGCGTAGGGGTTGGTAATGTTCTCTAGTTACGCCGTGGTTGGCTCAGTATTCTGTCACTCATGGGGACACTACGTTACCGCAAAATCTACAGGGAGAGCTCGAAAATTCAAGCTGCCATAGAGTTACATTAGAAGTAACCTTCCAAGAAGGGTCAAGGTCATTGGCCACAGATAAAATGATGACAAATCACATTATACCAACAGTAGCTTTGATTGGACTGATGTCAACATAATTTTGAAATCTTAGCTAGCAAGCTAGCAGTCATCATCATGAATCAAGTCAACAATCTACTGGCAAATAAATCCTTGTCATTTGAAGAGAAATTATGAAGAGAAATTATAGATGAAACGTATCAGTGCACATCGGCCATAAACATTACACATCAAAGCTGGAAATCACAAATTCAACAATGAGTCATTTGGAAGGAATCAGTGGCTAACTGCAAGCATTGCAAAGTAATCACTGGCCTGCTATTCAGTGGTGTGGATATGTGGTCCAAGTCTGGGTTTAGTGGTGTCTTTTACAAGTTTAAAAGGATAAACATTCAGCATTGGCCATGCTGTCAATCCAGCATGACTTTTGCCATGTTCAAAACAACTGGAGTTCAAGAGAACTAGGAACTCTGGGGGAAAAAAACTAGCTCAGACTGGGAAAATATGTTTTGAACTTTCATCCAACTTGGAATTCCAAGTCTCGAACTGAAGATAACTAAAGTCATGATTCGACCTTGTTCCCCCCCATGTGACTCACCTTAATATGTGGTCCCTTCTCCCCTCATTATTTAGCCTACTGTTCTGACTTGGTGGTGCACATGTAGCCTATAGCCTGTTTTAGAGAAATGTCAAATATTTTAAGAGATTTCATTGTCTGCTTATTTTTTATTTCACCTTTTATGCTTATCAAGACAACTTGATATGCTTATCAAGACAAGTGGTTTGATACATTCACCTCTGAAGGTAAATAATGTACTTACATTCAGTAGTCTTGCTTTGATTTGTCATCCTGTGGGTCCCAGAGATAAAATGTAGCATAGTTTTGTTTGATAAAATCAATTTTGATATCCAATCATGATCCATGTTGTATACAGCGTTTCTCATGAATTCCGACTCAACTTGCATCAAAACAATTGATGAAATTTAACACTATACCTTGTTTTACCCCGTCAAGTTCGATTTCTGTGTAATCCTCAGACACTCTAGAAGGCAACCAAACTGTTTCACCATTCTACATTAAGTATTGGCTACACAACACCTCTTTTAGCCCATGAAGGACAGACATCATTGAGACGGGCGGTGTTCACTGGATTGACTGTATCTTGGTCCAATGACCACCTATCATTTTGAAGCATAACTAGCTAGCCAATGAGCTGGGCATTACATGAGTATGTGATGGCCCTTTGTATGAGTAAAGGCCATTGTGCTAAGCCCACGCGCAATGGGATTCATTCTCCATTGAAAATAAACTGGACGAAGAGGAGTTTGCATTATGCATAGCTCAATTAGTTCTTCAAACTCTTCTGAGAACTGTAAAAGTAGGACATGGATGAAATTATTGAAGAATTTGACTGGGAGAGTGAACCAGAACTAATAGAGGACTCTTCCAGTGAGCGTAAGTTTTGGCTGAACGCGGAAGAAATGTTTTTGGAAGGAAAATGTCCTTTTAGACCATTAAGTAAAATATGTTTTTGCTTCTCATGCTATTGTAGTTGTTTAAATGGTTGCATATTCATTTGAGATATTTTTGTGGGATACCATATATTAGTATAGCCTATGTGTAGGTTATTTTGGATATGACATTGTGTGGCTGTCATTCAGTGTCATTCAGTGTCTTATTGTCTATTGGTCCACATATTTCATTATATTGATTGTGCTCCCCATTCCCCATATATAGAATACAGTGGGGGAAAAAGGATTTGATCCCCTGCTGATTTTGTATGTTTGCCCACTGACAAAGAAAGGATCAGTCTATAATTTGAATGGTAGGTTTATTTGAACAGTGAGAGACAGAATAACAACCAAAACATCCTGAAAAACGCATGTCAAAAATTTTATGAATTGATTTGCATTTTAATGAGGGAAATAAGTATTTGACCCCCTCTCAATCAGAAAGATTTCTGGCTACCAGGTGTCTTTTATACAGGTAACGAGCTGAGATTAGGAGCACACTCTTAAAGGGAGTGCTCCTAATCTCAGTTTGTTACCTGTATAAAAGACACCTGTCCACAGAAGCAATCAATCAATCAGATTCCAAACTCTCCACCATGGCCAAGACCAAAGAGCTCTCCAAGGATGTCAGGGACAAGATTGTAGACCTACACAAGGCTGGAATGGGCTACAAGACCATCGCCAAGCAGCTTGGTGAGAAGGTGACAACATTTGGTGCGATTATTCGCAAATGGAAGAAACACAAAAGAACTGTCAATCTCCCTCGGCCTGGGGCTCCATGCAAGATCTCACCTCGTGGAGTTGCAATGATCATGAGAACGGTGAGGAATCAGCCCAGAACTACACAGGAGGATCTTGTCAATGATCTCAAGGCAGCTGGGACCATAGTCACCAAGAAAACAACTGGTAACACACTACGCCGTGAAGGACTGAAATCCTGCAGCGCCCGCAAGGTCCCCCTGCTCAAGAATACATATACATGCCCGTCTGAAGTTTGCCAATGAACATCTGAATGACTCAGAGGACAACTGGTGAAAGTGTAGGGGTCAGATGAGACCAAAATGGAGCTCTTTGACATCAACTCAACTCGCAGTGTTTGGAGGAGGAGGAATGCTGCCTATGACCCCAAGAACACAATCTCCACCGTCAAATATGGAGGTGGAAACATTATGCTTTGGGGGTGTTTTTCTGCTAAGGGGACAGGACAACTTCACCCCATCATTTGACAGGACCATGTGCTGTCAAATCTTGTGTGAGAACCTCCTTCCCTCAGCCAGGGCATTGAAAATGGGTCGTGGATGGGTATTCCAGTATGACAATGACCCAAAACACACGGCCAAGGCAACAAAGGAGTGGCTCAAGAAGAAGCACATTAAGGTCCTGGAGTGGCCTAGCCAGTCTCCAGACCTTAATCCCATAGAAAATCTGTGGAAGGAGCTGAAGGTTTGAGTTGCCAAACATCAGCCTCGAACCCTTAATGACTTGGAGAAGATCTGCAAAGAGGAGTGGGACAAAATCCCTTCTGAGATGTGTGCAACCCTGGTGGCCAACTACAAGAAACGTCTGACCTCTGTGATTGCCAACAAGGGTTTTGCCACCAAGTACTAAGTCATGTTTGCAGAGGGGTCAAATACTTATTTCCCTCATTAAAATGCAAATCATTTTATAACATTTTTGACATGCGTTTTTCTGGATTTTTTTGGATGTTATTCTGTCTCTCACTGTTCAAATGAACCTACTATCAAAATTATAGACTGATCATTTCTTTGTAAGTGGGCAAACGTACAAAATCAGCAGGGGATCAAATACTTTTTTCCCCCACTGTATGTTTATTTGATGTGTTGATGCAGGGCTCATCCGTAAAATGATTGATGTTCATCTCCTGCTAAAATAAAGGTTAAATTAAATAAGTAATAGTAAACTTGAGTTCTAACTGATCTGGATCCTTCAGTCTGACCCTTTGGCTGTCTCTGGCTCCACACAAACCCCGTCCGGACATCTAGATGTGTGAAGGTTAGTGTATTTTATGTAGGGAAGCTAATGACCCATCATGTATGACATTCCTTGGAGTGTGTAAACTAAAAAAATATAATACCATAATATTTTTGCATGTTTTCTATAGTTACGTACTTGGGAATTTATCAATTGACCAATTCAGACACTTGGGTACATTTGGGTAAACTCGTGAGGGGCACCAGGGATACAAAATATTATGTAGAATCAGTTTGATGCACACACTGGTGCCATCTTCTGGATAACATCTAAATTACACCCATATTCCTAGGTCAGTGTATGGCCTTCTTTTCGCGTTTCAAAGAAAACATGTTTTTTTGTTTTATCTTGAACCATATCTAATGTATTATTCTCCTACATATATTTCACATTTCCACAAACTTGAAAGTGTTTCCTTTCAAATAGTATCAGAAATATGCATATCCTCGATTCAGGTCCTGAGCTACAGGCAGTTGATTTGGGTATGTCATTTTAGGCGGAAATTGAAAGTGTCCAATCCTTAATTAATGTCTTAATCAAAATTACGGATTGCCTCTTATCCACTTGTCGCCCCCTTATGCCATAGTTTGTACATCTCAATTGTCAGTAGAAACCACATTTGTTTAAGCAAGTCAGCCATTTCAGCTATGTTTTTTTAAAAGGCAATAAATGAGGTTGAATTAACTATTTCGCTACTAGACAAGGCTCCTCTGATAGCCAGGTGTAGTGGTGGTAAGGTGTTGGGACTGCGGTTGGGATAGCTTTATGTAGGCCCTAACAGTTTGTGGGCACCGTTTGTCTCCATTATAGTTCAATTAATGTATTGTTTAGTGTTGTGCTGTGTAGTGGCTTTGCTGGCATGCATCTAACACTTCTTTGGGGAGTTTTCCCCACCAAGATTTGCATGCTAAAATAGTCACTGCTACTTTGCCCAGTTATATTCAAGGTTAGAACTACTTTTCTACGGGTTCTGATACTTCTAGACTTTATTTGCATTTTGATAACATATCTACAGTATTTCACTTTTTAATGTGTATAGTATTGCTTACTAGGTATTGTCCAATGAATCTGTAACCACTCCCGCTTCAAAACAGGGTTGATTGGAAAAAGCTGTTCAAAAGAGAACGTGGTATTATCATATCTTTGTACTCCCTGACGAAGGCCATGCAGCCAAAACGCGTTGTCGTTTTTCACCTTTGTTTCCCTTGAACATGTCATAGAAATGAAGGCATTTTAATTAATATTATTAAGAGTGCCTTGGTCCTCCTTTCTTTTTGATTACCAGTGTACCCCTTTTGTCGACCAAAACCTACTATTGTGTACCTTAGCAGTGCTTCCCTTCCTTTTTTCTACAAAATAGTACCATACTTGGCAACATTCTGAAGATAGAAAATGTTGGTAATGCTTTTGGAATGACAGTAACAACCATAACAGTTTAACTGCTACATGCATACTGGGCAACAAAGGTCACCACCTAACTATGTTATTTATTGACATTGTCATCAAACAAAGAAAATGTATGGTATATCACCATTCATTCTCTCTCAGCAAAAGTTATCCTACATGAACACATACTCCAAGACCCTTAGTCGATATTCGCTCTGGTAAAATTTGGCCTAATTTACTACATTGGCCAGGAAAGCATTACTGGTGTGGCACCAGGAAAAAAATGCATCGATTTATATTTTGCTTATGACAGAATTTCACACTACTTTGCCTCATATAAACATCACTGAATTAGCTAAACATTTTGTTTAACATAACTTCAGATGCATTGCCTACTTTGCTCATTTAAAAGATCACCGTTGTGGCCAGAGATTTTTTATAACCTTTAACTAGGCAAGGCAGTTAAGAACAAATCTCATTTACAATGATGGCCTTCACCGGCCAAACCCGGACGCCGCTGGGCCAATTGTGCACCGCCCTATGGAACTCACAATCACGGCCGGTTGTGATACAGCCTGGATTCGAACCCCAGTGTCTGTAGTGATGCCTCTAGCACTGAGATACAGTGCCTTAGAACGCTGCGCCACTCGAGATGGTTTAGACATGATTGTGTCAGATGTAACCTGTTGAGAAATAACTTTTCCGATGGACTATATCAACGTTACACAGCGCATGCATTAGTACTCGTTCTTAAAAAACATTATTGCAAAAACTATTGGCGTCTGCTGAATGCAAACCTATGTCAAACTTGCTACAGAATACCAATATCAAGAGGGTTTACTACAGAAATATGTTTAGAATAACTACACACGGTTTATTGCACGCTTCAAGATTGAGCTCTTGTACTGTATCAAGCAAGTCTTAGGATGACATTGCAAAACCCTAGTTATTTAGATATTCAAATCAGTATAAATGCAATCTTCATAATGAAAACATTAACTTACCTTCATAATAATATAGATACCCTTCATGGAAGAACTATTAGCCTTTCTTATTTCCTAAATTCGTTCGTAGATGCCATGTATCAAATTCTGTGGAGATCGGTCATTCAGTGCCAGAGGAGTATTGAGTGTTTTTCAACAGAATTCAAAATAGCGAATAATCCATCATGGCAGCCATTGCGTTCTTGAGGCAAATTTGCTCCTTGTGAGGGGAGGGACCTATGTACTGAATTTCAGGACTTTAGGTCACATGGGGTGAGGGGCATTTCCCTTTTCAATCGTTTGTTATAGCGCCACTATGTGGCCAATTGGTATGGCATTGCATGAGAGTACGTGGCCTATGGATGGCCTTTACCATTATGCAACTTTCCATCCTCCTAGGCCTTGTTATCTCAGCCAAATTTGCATTGTAGTGTATTATAGTGCTTTATTTTATTTCTACATGATAATCAGAGACATACTATATATTTCAGAAAGTAACAATACTTTTTTCACAGTCAGTCTGCCAGTGAAGAATGTTTTATCTACAGTAGGAGCAGAAAATATATTGTCAGGCTGAAAGGTGAAGGTAAGTACAATGTCAAAGGTTAAAGTTTAAGATTGTTGCACTTCTATTGGCTTTCATCCTCTGTAATCAATGATACCGGAACCTGCCATTGAAATCACATCTGTACCATGGTTAAGGTAGAATTTCTGCAAAATCCAGACATTGTCTTACATATGTATGAGAAAATGGGGCACATATTCTATACAATCAGAAATAGAAAAGATAAAGGATGGGGAGAATGAGAAAATACTCACAAAATATAATTACAATATACAAGATAATAAGACCACACACACACACACTTTCTCGAACTCACTTTTAACTTTTCCACACACACACACACACACACACACACACACACACACACACACACACACACACACACACACACACACACACACACACACACACACACACACACACACACACACACACACACACACACTCTCCATGGGACAGCAGACTCCCGAGTTGCAGCAAGGGCGATGGAAGCTCACCAAGACAGCAAGCGTACATCACATTGATTACCAGCCAGGTGGGAAGCTTCAGATGTGTGGGACTAGGACAGTGGCTTGGTGTGTGTTTAGGGGGATTGATGCTTCACTCCAGGGGTGGGGGGGATCACCTCTGTGTGAAGGGGCTGGTGCTGCAGGAGAGGGGGTGAAGGGGGCAGGGGGGAAATCGAGGGGGGAAGTTGTCGCTCAGTCACTCTGGGCAGGGTGGGTTGGAGCTGAGTCTGTGTGTTTCTCCATAGAGCATTCTCTCGCTCCCCTTTTCACTATCACTCACTTCCTGGTCAGGACAGTCGGTCTCCCAGTCAACCCTCTTGCATCTATAGCTGGGGTAGAGAGAAATACATGTTATTAATAAATGGATACCATTATCCTTGGAAACACACGTTATAACCATAACTACTGTTCCCTGAAGGTGGGAAACAAGGTTCAACATAACTATGGGGAGTTGCACTCTAGCGACTTCGATTGAAGAACAAAAATCATGTCTTCCACAGGTGATAAGCGTGATGCTCGGATTCATTCCTTCAATTCAGTACTGCACTTCACAGAGCCTAGGAACGGGCGGTGCGGGGCCAAACAGGTGTTGTACCTTATTTCCCTCCTTCAGGGAACAGTAGTTATATTCATAACATTACGTTCCCTTTCAGTCAGTACTTGTGGTACAACACAAGTATGGGGAACTAGAATCCCGCCCCAAGCTGGCCCCAACGGATACCAAATGAAATGGCCCATGGCAGACCACCCAGACCTCCACCCCTCAAGATGCAGTAGTTGGGTATTGTGCACACGGGACACGCTGCCTAATGACCCTCTCCTGTCCTAGCTGTATGCATGCTGTGGGCTACACTGGGAGCAGTGACATCCAAGCGATAAAACCTCAAAGTGAGTGGTGATGCTCGCCGCAGCACAGATATGCCCTACAGTCAACCCTTTAAATAATGTCTAAGACGCTGCCAGACACCTGGTGGAGTGGGCGCGAAACACCGCTATGTAACCCTTGGCCCTTTCTGCAATATGCCAGGGAGATAGTCTCCACAGTGGGAGAGACGCTTAGAGAGTGCCCTGCTGTGAGCTGGAAAAACACACATAAAACTGGTCACCTAACCGGAAATCCCAGGTCCGCTCAATGTACGTGCGTAAAGCTTGTACTGGACACAGGGCATGTAACCTCTGTTGCGCTTCAGAAGCAAAAGGAGGAGGCAATAAGGGAAATTGCTCAAAAGCTAAATTCCAGTGGGACATAACCATGACTTTCGGGAAGGCAGCATTCGGATGCAACGTCCCCTTACCGTTGCCAGGGGCGAACTGAGTACAGGAAGGGTATTTGGATGACGCGTGGAGGTCCCCAACACGTTTAGCCGAGGTCAAAGCCATGAGCTGGAAGGTCATGTAGGAGAGGATCTTAAGATCCACCGATTCCAGAGTCTCAAAGAGCGCCTCCAAAACCATAGCCAAATCCCATGTTGGCGCAATAGGTTTAGAGACCGGTCTGAGACAGCACACACCTTTAAGGAACCTAACAACCAAGTGTTGGGCCCCCAGTGTGGAGAATGCCCGACGCTGCTCGAAAAGCTCCTGTAGGAACACTAGGATGTCTCTCACGAAGCACTGAAAATGAACAAGTCCTTTATCTTGGCACCAGAGCTCAAACGCCTGTCACTTATACACATACAGCCCTCTCATGGAGGGTGCCCTTGCAGACTGAATAGCAGCAATAACCTTCAGAGGTAAACCTCGCGCCCTCTCAGAGGCCAGGCCCAGAGGAACTAAATTATGTTGATTTGCTGATGCTACAGTGCCTTCAGAAAGTGATCACACCCCTTAGAAAAATTGTAACATTTGTAGAAGATTTCCCCCCCAAAAAAAACACGTCTTGATTAGATAAGTATTCAACCCCCTAAGTCAATACATGTTAGAATCCCCTTTGGCAGAGATTACAGCTGTGAGTCTTTATGGGTAAATCTCTAAGAGCCTTACACACCTGGATTATGCCACATTTGCCCATTATTCTTCAAACTCCAATTGTTTGTTGGTCATTGCTAAACAACCATTTTCAGTTCTTGCCATAGATTTTCAAGAAGATTTAAGTAAAAACTGTAACTCGGCCACTCAAACATTTCACTGTCTTCTTGGTAAGCATCTCCAGTGTAGATTTGGCCTTGTGTTTTAGTTTATTGTCCAGCTGAAAGGTGAATTCATCTCCCAGTGTCTGGTGGAAAGCACACTGAACCAGGTTTTCCTCTAGGACTTTGCCTGTGCTTAGCTCCATTGCATAAAAAAATGCATCCTGAAAAACACCCAGTCCTTAACAATTACAAGCATACCTATAACATGATGCAGCCACCACTATGCTTGAAAATATGGAGAGTGGTTTGCCCCAAACATAACACATTGTATTCAGGACAAAAAGTGAATTGCTTTGCCACTTGTTTTGCAGTAGTATTTGTGCCTTGCTGCAAACAGGATGCATGTTTTGGAAAATTGTTATTCTGTACAGGGTTCCTTCTTTTCACTTTCAATTAGGCTAATATTGTGGAGTAACTACAATGTTGATCCATCCTCAGTTTTCTCTTATCACAGTCACTAAATCTATAACTGTTTTAAAGTCACCATTAGCCTCATGGTGAAATCCCTGAGCGGTTTCTTTCCTCTCCGGCAACTGAGTTAGGAAGGACGCCTGTATCTTTGTAGTGACTGGGTGTACTGATACACCATCCAAAGTGTAATTAATAACGTCACCATGCTCAAAGGGATATTCATGTCAGGTAGAGAGATGAGGTAGTCATAAAAACATTATGTTAAACACTATTATTGCAAACAGAGTCCATGCAATTTGTGACTTGTTAAGCACATTGTTACTCCTGAACTTATTTAGGCTTAACAAAGGGCTTGAATACTTATTAACTGAAGACATTTCAGCTTTTCCTTTTCAGATTTTTTCTCCAAAAGCATAATTCCACTTTGAAATTATAGGGTATTGTATGTAGGCCAGTGAGAGAAAAAAATATATTGAATCCATTTTAAATTCTGGATATTGAAAAGGCAAGGGGTGTGAATACTTTCTGAAAGCACTGTATGTATTGGCTATTGAGAGGCTTTGAAGCCACTGGTGGGCCATATTGGCACTCCCCAGTAGGAGCAGTCCTCCATAGGAAGGAAAGGAATTCTACAGTATTTCAGTTAAATGTTTAAAGGACAAAATGACAAGTATTTTTTGTTGTTGTAGTGGGGACAGTAACATTAGTAATCACCGTCCATATCCCCAGAATTGTGTAGCCATTGCACAGCGCATCCCTGTTGTGACCACCTTGCGGAATAACACCTGGCCCATGAGAACCACTTGCGACAGTACCTGGGGGTCCTCCCACTGGGCCAGTGCCCGCAGCCATGCCATGGACACCCAACGCGACCGGTTTAGGTGGCGAGTTGTGTCCAAGCGAGTGGCTAGCACCCAGTGCTTGAAAGGCTGCATCAATAATAGCCCCAGGGGAACGCCTACTACCATAGAAGCCATCATCCACAGTAAGCGCAGGAACTGGCGAAAACGCACTGGCGAAAGGAACTGGCAAAAAATCCAAAATTGGGCAAAGCTGAGCCAGAACCTGGATACCCTCTGCATGGATATAAAAAGTGTGATTCACGTGCAAGTCTAACTCGAGACACAGGAACAGAATGCACTGCAATGGGGTCCGACAGCTCTTTTTCTGGTTTGCAATAAAACCTAGAGACTGAATATGGGACACTAGCCTGGATGTGTGCAACATAGCTTGTTCCCTTGACTCTGCTGCTATCAGCCAATCGTCCAGATAGGCCAACACCCTCAGCCACTGGCCCCTCATGGGTGCCAGAGCTGCCTCCACTACCTTTAAAAAGGCACGAAGCGAGAGGGACAGTCAGCACAACAGGATCAAAAACTCGTAGGCTATCGCTTCATAATGGAACCTCCAAAATTTCCTGTGACCAGGGTACATGGGCACATTAAAATATGCCTCCTTCAGGTTGATTGTGCTGATCCAATCGCCGGGACGCATGGACCATAACAGCCTCTGGTTTGTGAGCATTCTGAATGTGCAAACCCTGAGGTGCTTGTTTAGGGTACGAAGGTCTAGAATAGAACGTAGCCCCCTTCCCTTTTCGGAATACTGACTGTACCAGCAGGGCCGGTATTGCCTACTTCTGGAGCAGGGAGGATATTTCCTGCACTATGCAGAAATCACTCCGCCATTTCCTGGTTGCAAAAATTTGAATAGTTCACCTAAATTCAGTTTATGCGACAAGACAAGGAAGACAACTGTGTGTCTGAATGTGGAGGAGGGAAAATGCTTGATTGAAATCACATGTGGGATACACAACACTTTTGATACCCATGAACAATGGGGTTGAAACGATGTGTTTACGTGCAAATGTTTGTCTGAAGCCCGGTCCACTCTGGATTCGGGGGCATTGGCCATCAGTGACACACCCAGATTGGCCGTGCCACTTGGGGGTACTGCTGTCACAATGGGTGTTTGGGGAGGCTCTGCCTCGGACTCGTAACAATCTGCCCTGGTGCTGGGTCTGGCCCCTGGGGCACCCCTCTTAGCCAGCGGGGCTCCACCTGTCGGCTTTAGGGAAGGTGCTCCACCAACAGCCCTGAAGGACCTCCGAGGGAGAAAAGCGTGCGGCGCTTATTCCTGCTTCTTTTAACCTTGAACCACGCCTGTGTGGCCTCCAGGGCCGAGCTGAACAACCCCATAGGAGAAAATCGTCTCATCAGGGTACATCTGTCTGTCCCTGTCTGGCACCTGTGAGAGCATCAGCCAAAGATGACAATGTGCCACCACAGTAGCTCCCATGCTTTTCCCGAGCACCAGAACGGTACACCGGGACATGCGCAGAATGAACTCGGCACAGTTCTATGAATGAAGCATTGGACACCAAGCCCTGGTGTCCAATGCGTCATTCATTCATGCCTCTACTCCAAGCCGAGACAAACACAGAAATATTGAGTATCTTTTGGAGATATAAAATAACTGCATGACTAGGGGCATGGTCGCGAAACTGAACTCGGCTTAGCCTTCATCATCTCAGTAGCATTTTTATCCAGCTTACTCATTGCACAAATAAATGAAGAATAACTAATTGTTTGTGATTAGGAAACTATGAGAACAAATACAAACTCCAGCACGTAAAGTCTAGGGGGTGAGCACGCTCTACCATGAAGGGACAGTTTAGTTGGCACAAAGTTAGATAGTCTTGCGTTCCCAAAAATTTTGTTTTTAGTAGTGTGAATCGTTACTGCTCACATCGAGGTGAAGAGTGGAAGAATTTTAATAATGAATCCGAGCCTAATGCTTACACCTGTCAAAGTCGCGAGAGTTTGACTCCTAAAAGTGGTGTTGTACCGAGAGTGCTGACTGAAAGGGAACTGGTCTCCATCTCCCATCCTGTGGATAGCAATTAGGCAACTGAGTTATCTAGAAAAGCCCAATCAGTGATTTTTCTTCTTCTAAGAGATCTTTCTAAGATGTTATACTTTGAGCACTCAGAGTAGTTTAAAACAGAATAACTTTATGACTCATGTGTCTGAGTGGAGAATGCTTTATGGGATATATTGTAGATTACATCTCTCTCTTGCTCTCTCTCTCTCCCCTAATAAAAGTAGGGCCCATTGTTGTTTTTAAAAAGCCACCATGAGAAGATTGTGTGATACCCGACAAAGGAATTCTGGAAATAACAAAATAAATGTGGTACTCTTTTCTATCACTCTTTTTTTGCTAGTGGAATAAAATAACCATAATAACATATCTAGAATGAATACCTTGGTAAAACACAAGAAAGCACTTTCTTTCACTTTCTTGTGGTAGAAGACAAGGCAGAGGGTATGATCAGATGACTAACATTAACTAAATGGATTTATAGTAATTGTGGGGAAATATTTTTGGAACTCTTTGACAACATCCACTCACTGCTTAAAAAAGGTAATTGTATAATATAGACTCCTCACCTGCTCAGGATGCTACTGTGAGCTCTTAGGAGACAGGTTTGATCTCCTTCACCACATCCTCAATCACCTGCACCATCACCTCCGCACACTTCACCGACGTCGCCTTCTCTGCCGCTGGCTCCGCTGAGCTGGCAACTGTCACAGCCATGGCAACAGCAACCTCCTCTTCCATGCTGTTAACTGGGGCGTCTTGAATGGCAGCCACAGCCTCTGTTGAAACATCCGTTTGATGCTCTTCCAGTGCTGTCTGGGGGCCGTCCGATGTCTGTTCCTGAACTGCGGCACTGTCGTCTTTCATGTTTGTTTCGACAACATCGGCGACAGTTGGAACAGGGGCGGGGGTATCTGGTGTGGGTTCAGGGGTGGGGGTGTCTGCCGTTTGTTCAGGGTCTGTTGTGTCTTCATTGGCCGGGGCTTCCTTTGTCTCTGGTGAGCTTACAATGGCATCTTTTTCTACCACCTCCACCATGATTTCCTCCGCTGCCTCTTCAATGATCTCTGTTGCCTGTATGACCACCTGTGTGGTCTGTGGGACTACAACCTCTGTAGTTGTCTCCTCTGGCTGGGCTGGGGCTTCAGCAGTCTCTGTGGGGGCATCTGGGACTGGGGTCTCTTCTGTCACAACCGTTGCTTCTGACTTCTCTTCAGCTGTCTCTGGTGTGGGAACCTCTGCTATCACTTCCTGAACCACCGCTTTTACCTCAGCTTGTTGAACCTCGAGTTGGAATTCATTAACTACTTCCTCTCCCTCAGATTGTGGAACTTCCTGAACCTCTAATGCGTCAATGTTGCCCTCTACCTCTTTGATCTCCTCCTTTGCCTTTCCATCTGTCTCACTCTCTGTCTGGTCCACCTCGGTTACAACTTCAACCTCTACAACTTTCTCCACACTTACATTGACCTCCATTGCTTGCTTTAATTCCACTTCCTGTTTTATTTCCTCTACTTCCTCTTTGAGAACATCCTCCACCTCCTTGGTAACCTCTTCCATGAGACTCTTTGTGATTTCAACTGAGACTGGAACGGTGTCAATGATCTGGACAGCCTCGTGGACTTCCTTTGGTGCTTTTTCAGCCTCGGCTGGTGCCTCTGGAGTAGCAGACACCTCTGCTGGGGTTTCTGGTGCTGGTGCCTCAACTTGGACTACAGGAGTTTCAGCAATGACAGGTTTCTCCTCTGCTACTAGTTCAATCTCTTTCTCTATCGTTGCTACCACCTGGACTGGTGGTGCATCTTCAGTTGTGATGGTAGCAGTGGCAGGCGCTTTGGGTTCAAACTCTGCTTCAGACACTTTCTCCACAGCACTCTGGATGACCACCTGAGCGACGACCAAGCCCGTCTCCTCCATGGCCTCTGCCTCCTTTGTCTCTTCAGCCTCTGTAACGCCAACCTCAGTCACCTGCACTTGAATTTGGTCATCGCCAGCGGGCTCTGCAACTGCCACTGAGACCTTTTCCACTGCCATGGCCTCTGTGACCTCCACTTGCTGGGTTTCCAAGGACTCAGACAGTGGGCAGACGAGGTACGTGGTCTGCTTTACAATGGCAAACTCTTCAGCAGGGGCAACAATGGCTGCCTCGCACACTTCAGTGACTGTGGGCTGGTTAGCATCAGTTAGTGAAGTGACCATTTCTCGGGCAGCAGGCTCATTCACCTCCTCTACAGCAGTGACCTCTTCGACGGCAGCCATCTCTTCTTTACTTTTGACCTCAATGACAGGTGCCTCAGAGCCATCCAAAATGTTAGCAGCAATGGAGTCTTCGACAGTTGGTACAATGGGGTCCACAATGTTCTCATTCACCGCAGGGGCCTCAACAATTTCAACCTCCATCTTGATATTATTGATCGTGACGACCTTTTCATCTTCATGCTCTTTACCCTCAGTGGCTATATCAGGATTTGGGATGTCTTCAATAGTTTTCTCTAGTGGCGGCTCCAGGAATATGCTTTCGACCTGCTCCACTTGAGCCTGGAACACTGGGTCTTCATTAGTGTCAGCCGCCTCAGTTGGATCAGCCTTATCTTCTACCGGCATTTCAGCAGACAGACCATTGCTGATCTCAGCTAGACATTCCATGGTGGGAATTACAAGCTTCTCCACAGCCACCTTGGCGATCTCCTTGGTGCCCAGGACAGTGCAGATGGCGGAACCCTCGATTTCTTCATGCACCATCAAGACAACATTTGATTTGGTTTCGGCGAACTCGATCGGCGGAGTGGGTTCTGGGACGGAAGCAGCCTCCTCCAGTGGGATCTCTATGATTTCCACAGAAGTCAGGCTTGGGAGATCACTGAGCAGCTCCACAGCCTCCTGCTGGACCTCCAAAGACTCTGTCTCAGGCTCATTGGACAGAGGGGTGGTTTTGCCATACGTGGCTGGGATCATCTCTTCAGTTACCTCAGAAACAGACAGATCAGGCTCCTGGCAAATGACTGCTTCTGGGATCTGCTCTAAAATGTTCTCGGCATCAGAATTTTCAGTCACCTTGGCAACAGACAACTCAGGTTCCTGCTTTTGGCATGAGACTGCCTCTGAGGTCTGTTCTGCAATGTCCTCTGCGATGGTGGTGTCAGCAGATTTGGGGGTGGCGGCACCCTCTTCTGGGATGTCACTCAGCTGATCATGTGGAATCTCCTGGAGGTTTTCCATGACCCCCGTGGCTGAGATCCAAGAGGGGGATCTCTCTTCAATGGAAAATTGGACCTGAGTGATTGGTGCTGCTTCCTCAGAATCCACTGTCTCCACTGTCATTTCGGCTTCAGCCTCTTCTTTACTCTCGGCATGCTCGTTGTCGAACTCTGAGAGAGGGACCACGGCTGGTGTGTCGGAATCTTCCTCAACAAACCCCAGATTGGAGGAAAGCAGCTTCTTCTTTCTGCGTCCGGGAATGAGTTTCCTCAGAGAGAAGGAGGACTCTTCTTTGGGAATTTCACTGTCTGAGATTACCTGTTCGCCACCAGATTCATCTGTCTTCTCCTCGTTTTTGGGCTTCTTTCTATGGGTGACAAAACGCTTGAGAGTATCCCAGGTGGAGTCTCCTGCGGCGGGGCTAGTGGATGGTTCGGGGGATGACACTGTGTTTTCCTTGTCTGCCTCTCCAGAGCTGCCAAGAGGAGACTCTGCTGTCTTAACCTGCTCTTCCCCAGTTGGTGGTGCCTCCTCTTCGATTTTGGTCTCCTCATCTTCAGAGGTCTTCCTGGTCCTCTTCTTGTTGCCCATACACATCAGGGCCTCCCAGGAGAGTGAGGTGTCCATCTTCATCTTTTTGGGGTCCTCTGTGCTGCCCTCCAGGTCCTCTGTGGTTTCGGTTTTTGGCTCCTCCTCAGTGAGTTCCGGCTCCTCTTTCTTTTTCTCCACAAACACGGCGCTCTCAGTGGAGAACAGGGTGGCCGACATGGCCTTCTCAACAGTTGTCTCGTCCTCGCTCTCAGAGGGCCTCTTGACTCGTTTCTTGGGTGTCACCAGCTTCTTGAAGGAGGACCAGTGCATGATACCTTCTTTCTTCTTGCCTTCGTCTGATCTGGTTACCTCCTCATCAGCCTCTAGGCTGACCTCAGCTTGGGTAGCTTCCACCCCGATGGCATGCTCACCAGACTCCTCTGGAGATGATGCCCCACTGTCAGGTTTCTGGACCTCTGCTGACTCTGTAGAGGGTTGGAGCTGTTCAGGTGCCTGTTCCCCAGACTCGGTCAGCTTGGTCTCCGTATCTTTCTTGTCTTTCTTCTGTTTCTTGGTAGAGAGCTTCTTCAGGCCAGCCCCAGTAAAGAGCTTTTTCAGTGGGCTTCCCTGGGCCTTGACCTTATTCTGGGATGAGAAAAGCTCAACCTCGGTGGTGACCTCAACTGGGGCCTTGTCTGAATCCACAGCTCCTTCAACATTCTCCTCTGCTTGTTTGGCATAATCAGTAATAGCGGCTTCTGAGATTTCCATGTCAACTTCGGCTTGGATCTCCTCGTTGATCTCTTCGGCAGATGCTTCAGGTGTCTCAGTTTCTGATAGTGTCACTGGCTCCACCTCCTTCACCTCTTCCTTTGCTTTCTCTCGCTCCACCCCAGCCTCTGCTTTCTCCTCTCCCTCCTTTATCTTCTCCTCAGCAGCTTTCTCTTTTGGTTCCTCCTCTTTGGCCTTTTTGATACTTGCCTTCTTGCGCTGGTTGGAGAAGATTCCCTGTGTAAAGAACCTTCTGAAGGGGGACGCGGGGGCCTCCTGGCCACGTGGGGTAGTTGCAGCTGCAGCTGGGTCCGAGGGCTCTTTCTCTGCAGCCTCTCCATCCACAGTCTCAGATGGGGCATCCACTGGAGTTGCAGCCTCAACAGCGTCAGCCTCAACAGTGGCGGTCTCTGGCTCAGCCGCCTTCCTCTCCTCTGCAGTGGCGGCTTCCTCTTTAGTTTCCTCAGACCCCTTAGTCCCTCCTTCCACGTCCTTGTCCATCAACTTCAGCATCTGCACCGGATCAGTCTTCTCATTCTTGTCCTTCTTCAGAGTGAACTTGAAGCCGATGAAATTGAAGATCTTCTTGAAACCCACCTCGTTGGCCTCACCCGATTTCTCCTCAACCTCCTTCTCTTCAGGCCCGGTGATGTTGTTGGCGTCAGGAGACTCATTCTCCTCCTTCTCTCTGTTCACCTGAGAGGCCACCGCAGCCTGGAGGGAGTCCATCATCTCAGGAACAACCTCCTTCTGAGACACGGACACGCCACCAACTGAAATGACAGGGAGATAAGTATTCATCTTTAGGTTGAGGTAATACACATTCCCACAAACAACAACCAGCAGGCACTCTTTATCTCACACGGGCACATAGGGTGGAGCCAGACTAGAAACAAGACTGTCAGGGCAAAAGGAAAATGGGTAGAAAACAATAAAAAATATCAAACTGATATAATGTACAGTTGAAGTCGGAAGTTTACATACACCTTAGCCAAATACATTTCAACTCAGTTTTTCACAATTCCTGACATTTAATCCTAGTAAAGATTCCCTGACTTAGGCCACTTAGGATCGCCAATTTATTTTAAGAATGTGAAATGTCAGAATAATTGTAGAGAGAATGATTTATTTCAGCTTTTATTTCTTTCATCACATTCCCAGTGGGTCAGAAGTTTACATACACTTAATTAGTATTTGGTAGCATTGCCTTAAACAATTTAAACTTGGGTCAAACATTTTGGGTAGCCTTACACAAGCTTCCCACAATAAGTTGGGTGAATTTTGTCCCATTCCTCCTGACAGAGCTGGTGTAACTGAGTGAGGTTTGTAGGACTCCTTGCTCGCACACACTTTTTCAGTTCTGCCACACATTTTCAATAAGATCGAGGTCAGGGCTTTGTGATGGCCACTCCAATACCTTGACTTTGTTGTCCTTAAGCCATAACTTTGGAAGTATGCTTGTGGTCATTGTCCATTTGGAAGACCAATTTGTGACCAAGCTTTAACTTCCTGACTGATGTCTTGAGATGTTGCTTCAATATATCCACATAATTTTCTTTCATGATGCCATCTATTTTGTGAAGTGCACCAGTCCCTCCTGCAGCAAAGCACCCCAACAACATGATGCTGCCACCCCCGTGCTTCACGGTTGGGATGATGTTCTTCGGCTTGCAAGCCTCCCCCTTTTTCCTCCAAACATAAGGATGGTCATTATGGCCAAACAGTTCTATTTTTCTTGCATCAGACCAGAAGACATTTCTCCCAAAAGTATGATCTTTGTCCCCATGTGCAGTGGCAAACCGTAGTCTGGCTTTTTTATGGTGGTTTTGGAGCAGTGGCTTCTTCCTTGCTGAGCGGCCTTTCAGGTTATGTCGATATAGGACTCGTTTTACTGTGGATATAGATTATTTTGTACCTGCTTCCTCCACCATCTTCACAAGGTTAATTATTGAAACAGTGGATGTTCATTTTTATGCAGATGATACTGTTCTTTATTCAAGTGGTAGTAGTTTATCTTTAGCTTTTAAAAATGCCCAAAGAGCATTTAACATCATACAACAGAATCTGTATGATTTAAAGCTGATTCTAAATTCAGGTAAAACAAAATGCATGGTATTTTCAAATGCCAGGCATGTTACAAATCATGTCATTGCTACATTGGCTGGACCTAATATAGAGCAAGTTAAAGTGTACAAATATTTGGGTGTGTGGGTTGATGATAAGCTGAGCTTCACTGTGCATGTAGAGAACTTGATAAGGAAGCTCAAGCTGAAAATACGATTTTATTACCGGCATAAGGCTTGTTTTTCTTTTGAGGCCAGGAAGGAGCTGGTACGATGTACATTACTGTCGGTTTTATATTTTAGTGATGTTATATATATGCAGGCCTCAGCCACTACCCTGAGAGCACTTGATTCAGTGTATCATGCAGCCCTCAGGTTCATTACAAATCAGAAACGTCTAACACATCATTGTGATCTCTACAGCGCTGTTGGCTGGTCGTCATTGACCTTGAGTAGGCTTAAACACTGGTATACAATGATTTATAAGGCCATATTGGGTAAAATGCCATTTTATCTCTGTTCTTTTTTAGTTAGGTCAGTAAATAAGTATCAATTACGGTCCCATTCTGATTTGCTTCTAACAGCACCAAAAATCAGAACAGGTCATGGTAAAGGTAAATAAAAAAGGTCCTTTGCTGTTGTTTTGGGATTGATTTGCACTTTTCGCACCAAAGTACGTTCATCTCTAGGAGACAGAACGCGTCTCTTTCCTGAGTGGTATGACGGCTGCGTGGTCCAATGGTGTTTATACTTTCGTACTATTGTTTGTACAGATGAACGTGGTACCTTCAGGCGTTTGGAAATTGCTCCCAAGGATTAAGCAGACTTGTGGAGGTCTACATTATTTTCTGATTTCTTGCCTGATTTATTTTGATTTTTCCCATGATGTCAAGCAATGAGGCACTGCGTTTGAAGGTAGGCCTTGAAATAGATCCACAGGTACACCTCCAATTGACTCAAATTATGTAAAATAGCCTATCAGAAGTTTCTAAAGCCATGACATCATTTTTTGGAATTTTCCAAGCTGTTTAAAGGCACAGTTAACTTAGTGTATGTAAACGTCTGACCCACTGGAATTGTGGTACAGTGAAATAACTGCAAACAATGTCTGTAAACAATTGTTGGAAAAATTACTTCTGTCATGCACAAAGTAGATATCCTAACCGACTTGCCAAAACAATAGTTTGTTAAAAAGAAATTTATGGAGTGGTTGAAAAACGAGTTTTAATGACTTCAACTGTATCTAAAGATTTCATTTTCAACATTTGAAGATAATTTAAACCACATTAGAAAAGCAGTAGCTGAGAGATTTTGACCCCTTGAGTGGATTTAATCAATCATTTGATAGATTAATTGCAGTCAGATTTCGTAAAACAAAAGGTTTGATCATTGACACCACCCAACAACAAGCCCTGGAGGAGACTGCAGTGTGTTTCACAATGAAAGCAATTCCATTGCCAACGCTTGAACAAAGATTCAGTCCCAAAACAAAGAAAGCTTACAGACAAGGGTATACTGTAAACTCCTCAGCTGTTGCTTCTTCCAAAATTATAGCTATGACTTTATCCACTCATGCATCTACTGTAAGACGCAGTTTCTTTATTGTTTAGGTTATAAAATGGCAGCAAAAGAAATGGCAGCAGTTTTACGGTCACCCAACCAATTGTGCTGTTATGTGATTTTTTTCGCATTATTTGTAACTTATTTTGTACATAATGTTTCTGCAACCGTATCTTACAGCAAAAAAAAGCCTCTGGATATCAGGACAGCGATCACTCACCTCAGATTAGACAATGATTTTTTCTTCAACAAGCAGGACGCACAGGACATTCTTCTAACACCCGACAAGGCCAACATCCCAGTTAGTTGCAAGAGGGAGAGACGCAGGAACAGAGGACAGAGAGCTGGATGCCTCGTGAGGATCCGCAGAACGCGAGGGTGAAAGCTGCCGTTACAGTCAATATTACTCGCCAACGTGCAATCATTGGACAATAAATTAGACGAGGTACGATCACGAATATCCTACCAACGGGACATCAAAAACTGTAATATCCTATGTTTCACGGAATCGTGGCTGAATGACGACATGGATATTCAACTAGCGGGATACACGCTGCACCGGCAAGAAATAACAGCACACTCCGGTAAGATGAGGGGGGGGGGGGGGGGGGGGGGTGGTCTGTGCATATTTGTAAACAACAACGGGTGCACAAAATCTAAGGAAGTTTCTAGATTTAGCTCGCCTGAAGAGTATATTGTGATAAATTGCAGGCCACACTACATGCCTAGAGAGTTTTCAGCTATACTTTTAGCGGCTGTTTATTTACCACCACAGACAGATGCTGGCAATAAGACCACACTCAGTCAGCTATATAAGGAAATAAGCAAACAGGAAACCACTCACCCAGAGGCGGCGCTCCTCTCCTAGTGGCCGGAGACTTTAACCTCTTACATCTAGACGTTCCGCTAGCGGAACACCTGCTCCAATATCCAATGATGGGCGTGGCGCGAATTACAAATTCCTCTAAAATCCGAAAACTTCAATTTTTCAAACATATGACTATTTTACAGCATTTTAAAGACAAGACTCTCGTTAATCTAACCACACTGTCCGATTTCAAAAAGGCTTTACAGCGAAAGCAAAACATTAGATTATGTCAGCAGAGTACCCAGCCAGAAATAATCAGACACCCATTTTTCAAGCTAGCATATAATGTCACAAAAAACAAAACCACAGCTAAATGCAGCACTAACCTTTGATGATCTTCATCAGATGACAACCCTAGGACATTATGTTAGACAATGCATGCATGTTTTGTTCAATCAAGTTCATATTTATATCAAAAAACAGCTTTTTTACATTAGCATGTGACGTTCAGAACTAGCATACCCCCCCGCAAACATCCGGTGAATTTACTAAATTACTCACGATAAACGTTCACAAAAAAACGTAACAATTATTTTAAGAATTATAGATACAGAACTCCTCTATGCACTCGATATGTCCGATTTTAAAATAGCTTTTCGGTGAAAGCACATTTTGCAATATTCTCAGTAGATAGCCCAGCCATCACGGCTAGCCATTTAGACACCGACCAAGTTTAGCCCTGATCAAACTCCGATTTACTATTACAAAAGTTTCATTACCTTTGTTGTCTTCGTCAGAATGCACTCCCAGGACTGCTACTTCAATAACAAATGTTGGTTTGGTCCAAAATAATCCATCGTTATATCCAAATTGCGGCGTTTTGTTTGTGCGTTCCAAGACACTATCCGAAATGGTAAATCAGGGTCGCGAGCATGGCGCAATTCGTGACAAAAGATTTCTAAATATTCCATTACCGTACTTCGAAGCATGTCAACCGCTGTTTAAAATCCATTTTTATGCCATTTTTCTCGTAAAAAAGCGATAATATTCCAACCGGGAATCTCCGTTTAGCTATACAGACAAAGGAAAACAAAGCTTTTGGTCGACGCGGGCACGAGCCTGAGTCTCACAGTACTGTAACCAGCCACTACCCAAACGCGCTACTTTGTTTCAGCCAGAGCCTGCAAAGCCACGATTCAGCATTTTGCCGCCTTCTGAGAGTCCATGTGAGCCGTAGAAAGTGTCACGTAAGAGCAGAGATCCCCTGTAATTGATAGAGATAATCAACAAGGCCAAGAAATGGTCAGACAGGGTACTTCCTGTACAGAATCTTCTCAGGTTTTTGCCTGCCAAATGAGTTCTGTTATACTCACAGACACCATTCAAACAGTTTTAGAAACTTTGGAGTGTTTTCTATCCAAAGCTAATAATTATATGCATATTCTAGTTTCTGGGCAGGAGTACTAATCAGATTAAATCGGGTACGTTTTTTATCCGTCCGTGAAAATACTGCCCCCTAGCCATAACAGGTTAATGCAGGGATACTTAAATCAGTTCTACCTAATTTCTATCAACATGTTAAATGTGCAACCAGAGGCAAAACAATTCTAGATCACCTGTACTCCACACACAGAGACGCGTACAAAGCTCTCCCTCACCCTCCATTTGGTAAATCCGACCACAACTGCTATCCTCCTGATTCCTGCTTACAAGCATAAATTAAAGCAGGAAGCACCAGTGACTCGGTCTATAAAAAAGTGGTCAGATGAAGCAGATGCTAAACTACAGGACTGTTTTGCTATCACAGACTGGAACATGTTCCGGGATTCTTCCGATGGCATTGAGGAGTACACCACATCAGTCACTGGCTTTATCAATAAGAGCATTAAGGACGTCGTCCCCACAGGGACTGTACGTACATACCCCAACCAGAAGCCATGGATTACAGGCAACATTCGCACTGAGCTAAAGGGTAGAGCTGCCGCTTTCAAGGTGTGGGACTAACCTGGAAGCTTATAAGAAATCCTGCTATGCCCTGCTACGAACCATCAAACAGCGAAAGCGTCAATACAGGGCTAAGATTTAATCATACTACACCGGCTCCGACGCTCATCTTATGTCGCAGGGCTTGCAAACTAATAAAGTCTACATGGGAAGCACAGCCGAGAGCTGCCTAGTGACACGAGCCTAACAGACGAGCTAAATCACGTCTATGCTCGCTTTGAGGCAAGCAACACTGAGGCATGCATGAGAGCATCAGCTGTTCCGGACGACTGTGTGATCACACTCTCTGTAGCCGACGTGAGTAAGACCTTTAAACAGGTCAACATTCACAAGGCTGCGGGGCCAGACGGATTACCAGGACGTGTGCTCTGGGCATATACTGACCAACTGGCAGGTGTCTTAACTGACATTTTCAACATGTCCCTGATTGAGTCTGTAATACCAACATGTTTCAAGCAGACCACCATAGTCCCTGGGCCCAAGAACATGAAGGCAACTTGCCGAAATGACTACAGACCCGTAGCACTCACATCCATAGCCATAGAGCGCTTTGAAAGGCTGGTAATGGCTCACATCAATGCCATTATCCCAGAAACCCTAGACCCACTCCAATTTGCATACCGCCCAAACAGATCCACAGATGATGCAATCTCAATTGCACTCCACACTGCCCTTTCCCACCTGGACAAAACAGGGAAAGCGGAAGGAACACCTATGTGAGAATGCTATTCACAAAAAAAAGTAACACCTATGTGAGAATGCTATTCATTGACTACAGCTCAGCGTTCAACACCATAGTACCCTCAAAGCTCATCACTTAGCTAAGGATCCTGGGACTAAACACCTCCCTCTGCAACTGGATCCTGGACTTCCTGACGGGCTGCCCCCAGGTGGTGAGGGTAGGTAGCAACACATTTGCCACACTGACCCTCAACACTGGAGCCCCCCAGGGACCTCCTTCCCTCCTGTACTCCCTGTTCACCCACGACTGCATAGCCAGGCACGACTCCAACACCATCATTAAGTTTTCAGATGACACAACAGTGGTAGGCCTGATCACCGATAACGACGAGACAGCCTAAAGGGAGGAGGTCAGAGACCTGGCCAGGTGGTGCCAGAATAACAACCTATCCCTCAACGTAACCAAGACTAAGGAGATGATTGTGGACAACAGGAAAAGGATTCTCATCGACGGGGCTGTAGTGGAGCTGGTTGAGAGCTTCAAGTTCTTTGATGTCCACATCACCAACAAACTAGAATGGTCCAAACACACCAAGACAGTCGTGAAGAGGGCATGACAAAGCCTATTAAGGAAACTAAAAAGATTTGGCATGGTCCTGAGATCCTCAAAAGGTTCTACAGCTGCAACATCGAGAGCATCCTGACTGGTTGCATCAGTTCCTGGTATGGCAATTGCTCGGCCTTCGACCGCAAGGCACTAAAGAAGGTAGTGCGTTCGGCCCAGTACATCAATTTTATTTTTTATTTTATTTCCCCTTCATTTAATGAGGTTGGCTTGTTGAGAACAAGTTCTAATTTACAACTGCGACCTGGCCAAGAATAAATCAAAGCAGTTTGACACATATAACAACACAGAGTTACACATGGAATAAACAAAACATACAGTCAATAATACAGTTGAAGAAAATGAGGTAAGATAAGGGAGGTAAGGCAATACATAGGCCGTGGTGGCGAAATAATTACAATATACGAATTAGACAATGGAGTGATAGATGTGCATAAGATGAATGTGATAAATAAACGAATACAGTATGGGGATGAGGTAGTTGGATGGGCTATTTGCAGATGGGCTATGTACAGGTGCAGTGATCTGTGAGCTGCTCTGACAGTTGGGGCTTAAAGCTAGTGAGGGAGATATGAGTCTCCAGCTTCAATGATTTTGTTGCAGTTCGTTCCAGTCATTGGCAGCAGAGAACTGGAAGGAAAGGCGGCCAAAGGAAGAATTGGCTTTGGGGGTGACTAGAGAGATATACCTGCTGGAGCACGTGCTACGGGTGGGTGCTGCTAAGGTGACCAACGAGCTGAGATAAGGCAGGGCTTTAACCTAGCAGAGACTTGTAGATAACCTGGAGCCAGTGAGTTTGGCGACGAGTATGAAGCGAGGGCCAGCCAACGAGAGCGTACAGGTCGCAGTGGTGGGTAGTATATGGGGCTTTGGTGAAAAAACAGATGGCACTGTGATAGACTGCATCCAATTTGTTGAGTAGAGTGTTGGAGACTATTTTGTAAATGACATCGCCGAAGTCGAGGATCGGTAGGATGGTCAGTTTTACGAGGGTATGTTTGGCAGCATGAGTGAAGGATGCTTTTTTGCGAAATAGGAAGCCGATTCTAGATTTAATTTTGGATTGGAGATGCTTAATGTGAGTCTGGAAGGAGAGTTTACAGTCTAACCAGACACCTAGGTATTTGTAGTTGTCCACATATTCTAAGTAAGAACCGTCCAGAGTAGTGATGCTGGACGGGCGGCAGGTGCAGGCAGCGACCGGTTGAAGAGCATGCATTTAGTTTTACTTGCATTTAAGAGCAGTTGGAGGCCACGGAAGGAGAGTTGTAGTGCATTGAAGCTCGTCTAGAGGTTAGTTAACACAGTGTCCAAAGAGGGGCCAGAAGTATACATAATGGTGTCGTCTGCGTAGAGGTGGATCAGAGAATCACCAGTCGCAAGAGCGACATCATTGATGTATACAGAGAAGAGAGTCGGCCCGAGAATTGAACCCTGTGGCACCCCCATAGAGTCTGCCAGTGGTCCGGACAACAGGCCCTCCGATTTGACACACTGAACTCTATCAGAGAAGTAGTTGGTGAACCAGGTGAGGCAGTCATTTGAGAAACCAAGGCTGTTCAGTCTGCCGACAAGAATGCGGTGATTGACAGAGTTGAAAGCCTTGTCCAGGTCGATGAATACGGCTGCACAGTAATGTCTCTTATCGATGGCGGTTATGATATCATTTAGGACCTTGAGCGTGACTGAGGTGCACTCTCCTGACTGTCTATCTGCCAGATAAATACACACACGCCCCTAACCCCCCCACCACAAACACACACACATGCAATATATCCATAAAACAACGGTATTAGAATACAGTTCAATATGAATAATTTTCCCTCTGACAACCTTGCTAATGTTAGCTTTTAATGCATGTCTGAAGAGAATCCTATCTTTTAAGAGCCAACTAATGAAAAATCTTTCTCATCAATTTCTCTAAGGGATAAAAGAATGTGAAAAACACAAGGTAATATATCAAAAGAAACATTAAACTAAGACATTGGAGCATAAAGTTTCAATTTAAATGAAACATAAATTATATACAGTGCATTCAGAAAGTATTCAAACCCCTTGACTTTTTCCACATTTTGTTACGTTATAGCCTTATTCGAAAATTAATAAAATATTTTCCTCAATCTATACACAATACCCCATAATGACAAAGCAAAAACGTTTTTTGAATTTTTTGCAAATGTATAAATAAATAAGTATTCACACCCTTAACTCAGTACATCCTCGAGTGTTCTTGAGTATGACGCTACAAGCTTGGCACACCTGTATTTGGGGAGTTTCTCCCATTCTTCTCTGCAGATCCTCTCAAGCGCTGTCTTGTTGGATGCGGAGTGTTGCTGCACAGCTATTTTCAGGTCTCTCCAGAGATGTTCGATCGGGTTCAAGTCCAGGCTCTGGCTGGGCCACTCAAGGACATTCAGAGACTTGTCCTGAAGCTACTACTTCGTTGTCTTGGCTGTGTGCTTACGGTCATTGTCCTGTTGGAAGGTGAACCTTCACTCCAGTCTGAGGTCCTGAGCGCTCTGGAGCAGGTTTTCATCAAGTATCTCAATGTACTTTGCAACCGTTCATCAGTCCCTCGATCCTGACTAGTCTCCCAGTCCCTGCCGCTGAAAAACATACCCACAGCATGATGCTGCCACCACCATGCTTCACCGTAGGGATGGTGCCAGGTTTCCTCCAGACTTGACGTTTGGCATTCAAGCCAAAGAGTTCAATCTTGGTTTCATCAGACCAGAGAATCTTGAGTCCTTTAGGTGCCTTTTGTCAAATTCTAAGTGGTGTGTCATGTGCCTTTTACTGAGTAGTGGCTTCCGTCTGGCCACTCTACCATAAAGGCCTGACTGGTGGAGTGCTGCAGATTGGTGGAGTGCTCCCATCTCCACAGAGGAACTCTGGAGCTCTGTCAGTGACCATCAGGTTCTTGGTCACCTCCATGACAAAGGCCCTTTTCCTCGATTGCTCAGTTTGGCCGGGCGGCCAGCTCTTGGTGTTTCCAATCTTTTTCCATTTAAGAATGATGGAGGCCACTGTGTTCTTGGGGACCTTCAATGCTGCAGACATTTTTTGGAACCCTTCCCCAGATCTGAGCTCTACGTACAATTCCTTCAACCTCATGGCTTGGTTTTTGCTTTGACATGCACTGTCAACTGTGGGACCTTATATAGACAGTGTTGTGCCTTTCCAAATCATGTCCATCAATTGAATTTACAACAGGTGGACTCTAATCAAGTTGTAAAAACATCAAGGATGATCAATTGATACAGGAGTTCAATTTCGAGACTCATAGCAAATGATCTGAATACTTATGTAAATAAGGTATGTTTTTATTAATAATACATTTTCCAAAAATCCCAAAAAACTGTTTTCACTTGTGTGTAGACTGATGAAGAAAAAAATGTGTTTAATCAATTTTAGAATAAGGCTGTAACATAACAAAATATGCAAAAAGGGAAGGGATCTGAATACTTTCCGAATGCACCGTATATCCCTAAAAACACTTATATTTTAACCTCTTAGTGACCCCTTAACACGCGAATGCCATTAGCGGGATTGATTTGACAACAGCCAGTGAAATAGCACAGCGCCAAAACCAAAATCTCATAATTCAAATTTCTCACACATAACCACACTGTCCGATTTCAAAAAGGCTTTACAACGAAAGCAAAACATTAGATTATGTCAGCAGAGTACCAAGCCAGAAATAATCAGACATCGTGCGTTCAGATCACTATCCAACGGCATAACGCGCGAGCGTAAATCCAGACACGAAAAGTCAAAATGTTCCATTACCGTTCGTAGAAACATGTCAAACGTTGTTTACAATCAATCCTTAGGGTCTTTTTTAACATAAAACGTCGATAATATTCCAACCGGACAATAGCGTATTCATTCAAGAAGAAAAAGAAGGAACGGCGCGCTGGCGCATAACCAAGTCCTTTGTCCTCAGACTGAGCTCCTATTTTCTGCCCAGTAACAGGAGACGGATGAAACAAGTTTCTAAAGGCTGTTGAAGCCTTAGGAAGTGCAACATGACCCCACAGACACTGTAGTTTCGATAGGGATTCAAAAGAAGAACTACAATTCTCAGATTTCCCACTTCCTGGTTGGATTTTTCTCAGGTTTTGTATCCAAATCTACTAATAATATGCATATCCTACCTTCTGAGTCTGAGTAGGAGGCAGTTTAATTTGGGCACGTTTTTCATCCGAATTTGAAAATACTGCCCCCTATCCTTAACAGGTTTTAACATGTTATTGCGGGTGTAGTGAAATGCTTGTGTTCCTAGCTCCAACAGTGCAGTATTATCTAACAATTCACACAAATCTAAAAGTCAAAAAATGGATTTAGGAAATATAAAAATTAGATTAATTAATGTCGGAGTGGCATTGACTAAAATACAGTACAATAGAATACAGTATGTACACATATGAGATGAGTAAAGCATTATGTAAACAAAGTGACTAGCGTTCCAATTATTAAAGTGGCAAGTGATTCCAAGTCTATGTTTGCATGGAGTGCTGCAGAGATGTTTGTCCTTCTGGAAGGTTCTCCCATCTCCACAGTCAAACTCTAGAGCTCTGTCAGTGACCATCGGGTTCTTGGTCACCTCCCTTATCAAGACCCTTCTCCCCCAATTGCTCAGTTTGGTCGGGCGACCAGCTCTACGAAATGTCTTGGTGGTTCCAAACTTCTTCCATTTAAGAATGATGGAGGCCACTGTGTTCTTGGGGACCTTCAATGCTGCAGAAGTGTTTTGGTACATTTTAGTCATTTAGCAGACGCTCTTATCCAGAGCGACTTACAGTAGTGAATGCATACATTTCATACAATTTCATACATTTTTTTTTTGCTGGCCCCCCGTGGGAATCGAACCCACAACCCTGGCGTTGCAAACACCATGCTCTACCAACTGAGCTACAGGGAAGGTACCCTTCCTCAGATCTGTGCCATCCTCTCTGTGCCATCCTCACCATCCTCTCTCTGAGCTCTACGGACAATTCCTTTGACCACATGGCTTGGCATTTGCCCTAACATGCACTGTCAACTGTGGGACCTTATATAGACAGGAGTGTGCCTTTCCAAATCATGTACAATCAATTGAATTTACCACAGGTGGACTCTAATCAAGTTGTAGAAACATCTCAAGGATGATCAATGGAAACAGGATGCACCTGAGCTCAAGTTCGAGTCTCAGAGCAAAGGGTCTGAATACTTATGTAAATAAGGTATTTCTGTTTGAAAATTTGCAAAAATTTTGAAAAACCTGTTTTCGCTTTCTCATTATGGGGTATTGTGTGTAGATTTATGAGGATTTTTATGTATTTAATCCATTTTAGAATAAGGCTGTAACGTAACAAAATGTGGAAAAAGTGAAGGGGTCTGAATACTTTCCTAATGTGCTGTATGTCTAATCTCACCAGATCATTCTCTACATACAGTGCATCACCTCATTAAATAGGCTTTTTGACAGTGTGGTATGTGACATATCTCTCTGTTTAAAGTAGCATAGAGTTACTCCTTCCCCTTGCAGAACAGAGTTATTAAACGGCGAAGTTCACTTTTGTTCGAGTCAGGTCACGGCCTGCTAAATATTTAGGGAGGGAAGTGCCCATGCAGCCCTCCCAGATAGACGGAGACCCTGTTAGGAACCTTAACGTAAATAAACAAACACACATACACAGAGTGGGCAGGGTCGTGAGGAATTCTACCTGGCTTTAGTTAAGATCCCACAAACAAATGACTTTCAGGCTAGTTCAAGTGAATGGGCAGGTGTCTACACACAGTCTTACACCAGATTACCTAGAACAACTGAGCCTCCACGCAGTCCAGATGTGTGTTGGCTATGTGAGTGTGTGACATGCGGATCACATGGCTCGCGTGTGCGAGGGTTGCAAAATAAATGTACACATACATGTTATTCAATCATTGCACCACTCTGCTTGCGCGCGTCAACAAGCGTCTGCGTAGCCAGGCGCTAAAATAGAACTTGGTTCTATTTGTGATGCAAGATGCACTGCATGTCACGCCTCTCCCATCTCCTCATTGGTTTTTAGGAGCATATACCCACATGCCATCTCATTGGTTTTTAGGAGCATATACACACATGGGTGATTGAAAGATGAACTGAGGTCCACACTCCAGTCCAGTTGGTAATGCACCTTAAAGTTGGTTGCCAACCACCATATAAAGTCCAAAGAAGAAGAATCCTGAAGGAGGAGAGATTACTAGAAACAAACTCGGTTTACCCTTTTATCTGTGGATTAATTGTCAGAGTAGAGGACCTTGTGCATTTCAGGTAAAATAACAACCCAATGTTTATATCCCAGGACAAATTAGCTAGCAACAGCAAGCTAGCTAGCTAAATTGCCATATATGTTTAATGCTTTTTGACCTGTCCCCAAATTAATATAGTTGGTTCAGATTTCATTTTGATATTTCAACCTGCGTGTCCTGATCGCGTCTGGTGTGGGTGAACAAAATAAGGCGCACGATGTTGCACACGGACGGTCTGGTCACCATGTGAGGGACCAGTTTCAAAGCTCCAATAGGAGACTGTAGGTTTCCCTTCAGCTGTCACGCCCTGACCTGAGAGAGACGGTTTATTTCTCTATTTTGTTAGGTCAGGGTGTGGGGTGGGCATTCTATGTTTTGTATTTCTTTGTTTTGGGCCGAGTATGGTTCCTAATCAGAGGCAGATGTCTATTGTTGTCTCTGATTAGGAATCATACTTAGACAGCCTTTTCCCACCTGAGTTTGTGGGTAGTTGTTTTCTGTTTCTGTACCTGACAAAACTGTGCGCTTTCGTTTCCCTTTGTTATTTTTGTTCGAGTTTGTTTGTTTGATTTAAATAAATAATCATGAACACGTGCCACGCTGCATCTTGGTCACCTCTCTATGACGATCGTTACAGAACTACCCACCACAACTGGATCAAGCAGCGTGCCCGGGAGGAGATGGATTCCTGGTCTCTGGAGGAGTTGCGAGAGAGGATAGATTGGACTCAGGGGCAAGTATTGGAGAGATACAGAAGCCTGCCGGGGAAGCAGGTGAAGGCAGCAAGAGAGGAACTAGCACGGCAAGGACGGATGCACGAGAGGCAGCCCCCAAATTCTTTTGGGGGGGGCACATGGCTAGATTGGCGGAGTCAGGGTTGAGACCTGAGCCAACTCCCCGTGCTTATCGTGGTGAGCATGTGCCTGCTCCTCGCACTCTCCCTCCAGTGAGTTTATTCAGCCTGGTACGCCCTGTGCCTGCTCCACGTACCAGGCTGTTAGTATGTCTCCTCAGTCCGGTGAGACCCGTTCCGGCGCCACGTAAGAAGCCTCCAGTGATGATCCATGGTCCAAAGCCTCCAGTGATGATCCATGGCCCGGAGCCTGTAGGGATGATCCATGGCACGAAGCCTCCAGTGATAATCCATGGCCCGGAGCCTCAAGTGATAATCCATGGCAAGAAGCCTGTAGGGATGATCCATGGCCCGGAGCCTGTAGAGATGATCCATGGCACAAAACCTCCAGTGATGATCCATGGCACAAAGCCTCCAGTGGTGATCCATGGCATGGAGGCTGTAGCAACGGTCCCCAGTACGGAACCCCCTGAGACGGCCCGCAGCCCGGAACCCGCTGAGACGGCCCGCAGCCCGGAACCCGCTGAGACGGCCCGCAGCCCGGAACCCGCTGAGACGGCCCGCAGCCCGGAACCCGCTGAGACGGCCCGCAGCCCAGAGTCTTCAGCGGCGGCCTGCAGCCCAGAGTCTCCGGCAATGATCCACGGTCACGGTCACGTTCCTCCGGCGACACAGAAGCGGGGGGATCAGCGGGCGGAGTGGGGGCTACACCCCGAACCAGAGCCGCCGCCAAGAATAGATGCCCACCCGGACCCTCCCCTATAGGTTCAGGTTTGCGGCCGGGAGTCCGCACCTTTGGGGGGGGGGGGGGTACTGTCACGCCCTGACCTGAGAGAGACGGTTTATTTCTCTATTTTGTTAGGTCAGGGTGTGGGGTGGGCATTCTATGTTTTGGGCCGAATATGGCTACTAATCAGAGGCAGCTGTCTATCGTTGTCTCTGATTAGGAATCATACTTAGGCAGCATTTCACCACCTGTGTTTGTGGGTAGTTGTTCTGTGTTTCTGTACCTGACAGAACTGTGCGCTTTCATTTCCCTTTGTTGTGTTTGTTTGATTTAAATAAATAATCATGAACACGTGCCACGCTGCATCTTG
Source organism: Salmo salar (assembly GCF_965601325.2). Classification (NCBI taxonomy): domain Eukaryota; kingdom Metazoa; phylum Chordata; class Actinopteri; order Salmoniformes; family Salmonidae; genus Salmo; species Salmo salar. Next base: position 60,919,123 of record NC_138305.1, read on the forward strand.
GTCTCTAAGACGATCGTTACATCAGCATTGACAGAAAGATTAGTGAAGGATCAAGAGGCTCTAGAGGGACATAGTTGCAGGGATCTACAGATCACACAGACACCCACACCCACACACGAAGGGCCAGAGGCTGAACATGGGTGATATTGTATTTTGTGTCAGTCAGGGGCCATACCACACACACTCTCTCACACACACCCCACCCACCTGCACATCGAACACACAAATAGGATCAGGGACAAACTCAAACAGACACATCCATACATAAACACAAGCTCACAGATAATCACAATCACATAGATAAATAAACAACTGTCTCTCTAACCTTCCTCTGCCAGGGTATTGTCCTCTGAGTGGTCATAGAGCTCTGTCTGTTCATCTGCCTTCCCATTCAGACTGGAGATGGAGATCAGTCCATTCTTCTGCTGCAGCTGATGAGGAAGGGGGGAGAGAGAGCACTGAAAGATAACTCCAACAATACAGCAGAGATACTCATCAGTAAAGCACAGCATCCGCACAGTATTCAATCCACTCATTGTCATGTCAAGAGAGCAGAAAAAAACAAATGGTTTTCATCAAGGTTTCAAAATAAAAAAACAGGTATCATAATAATATTCCTCCATCCAACAAATGACATATAATGTCAAATTCATAACAAAGTAGCTACAAACCTCCCAGAGGTGTCATGGCGATAGGGGGCACAAGGGCATGTGCCATCTCAGATTTAAAACTGTGCAGTAATAATACCTGTGCCTCGACACAATCCTGTCTCGGCGCTCTACGGACAAATCTTTTTGTCCAAGCCATGGCTTGGTTTTTGCTCTGACATGCACTGTCAACTGTGGGACCTTATATAGACAGGTGTGTGCCTTTCCAAATCATGTCCAATCAATAGAATTTACCACAGGTGGACTCCAATCAAGTTATAGAAACATCTCAAGGATGATCAGTGGAAAAAGGATGCACCTGAGATCTCATAGCATATGGTCTGAATACTTATGTAAATAAGGTACTTCTGTTTTTAATAAATCTGCCCCAAAAATTTTTTTACCTGTTTTCGCTTCATCATTATGGTGTATTATGTGTAGATTGATGAGGAAAAACATTAATATAATCCATTTTAGAATAAGGCTGTAACGTAACAAAATGTGGAAAAAGTCAAGGGGTCTGAATACTTTCCGAATGCACTGGATATATAAACTCAGCAAAAAAAGAAACATCCCTTTTTCAGGACCCTGTCTTTCAAAGATAATACGTAAAAATCCAAATAACTTCACAGATCTTCATTGTAAAGGGTTTAAACACTGCTTCCCATTCTTGTTCAATGAACCATAAACAATTAATGAACATGCACCTGTGGAACGGTCGTTAAGACACTAACAGCTTACAGATGGAAGGCAATTAAGGTCACAGTTATGAAAACTTAGGACACTAAAGAGGCCTTTCTACTAACCCTGAAAAACACCAAAAGAAAGATGCCCAGGGTCCCTGCTCATCTGCATGAACGTGTCTTAGGCATGCTGCAAGGAAGCAAGAGGACTGCAGATGTGGCCAGGGCAATAGATTGCAATGTCCGTACTGTGAGACGCCTAAGACAGCGCAACAGGGAGACAGGATGGACAGCTGATCATCTTCGCAGTGGCCGACTACGTGTAACAACACCTGCACATGATCGGTACATCCTAACATCACACCTGCGGGACAGGTACAGGATGGCAACAACAACTGCCCAAGTTACACCAGGAACGCACAATCCCTCCATCAGTGCTCAGACTGTCCGCAATAGGCTGAGAGAGGCTGGACTAAGGGCTTGTAGGCCTGTTGTAAGGCAGGTCCTCACCAGACATCACCGGCAACAACGTTGCCCATGGGCACAAACCCACTGTCGCTGGACCAGACAGGACTAGCAAAAAGTGCTCTTCACTGACGAGTCAAGGTTTTGTCTCACCAGGGGTGATGGTCGGATTCGCATTTATTGTCGAAGTAATGAGTGTTACACCGAGGCGTGTACTCTGCAGCGGGATCGATTTGGAGGTGGAGGGTCCATCATGGTCTGGGGCGGTGTGTCACAGCATCACCGGACTGAGCTTGTTGTCATTGCAGGCAATCTCAACACTGTGCGTTACAGGGAAGACATCCTCCTCCCTCATGTGGTACCCTTCCTGCAAGCTCATCCTGACATGACCCTCCAGCATGACAATGCCACCAGTCATACTGCTCGTTCTGTGCGTGATTTCCTGCAAGACAGGAATGTCAGTGTTCTGCCATGTCCAGCGAAGAGCCCGGATCTCAATCCCATTGAGCACGTCTGGGACCTGTTAGATCGAAGGGTGAGGGCTAGGGCCATTCCCCCCAGAAATGTCCGGGAACTTGCAGGTGCCTTGGTGGCAGAGTGGGGTAATATCTCACAGCAAGAACTGGCAAATCTGGTGCAGTTCATGAGGAGGAGATGTACTGCAGTACTTAATGCTGCTGGTGGCCACACTAGATACTGACTGTTACTTTAGATTTTGACCCCCCATTGTTCAGGGACACATTATTCCATTTCTGTTAGTCACATGTCTGTGGAACTTGTTCAGTTTATGTCTCAGTTGTTCAATCTTATGTTCATACAAATATTTACACATGTTAACTTTGCTGAAAATAAACGCAGTTGACAGTGAGAGGACGCTTCTTTATTTGCTGAGTTTACATTTACTACTGTTATCATTTTTAAATTGAGAACACATAAGCTCAATAATATGTAAACAATGTGCATTGCAAATGCCCATAATGCTAATGCCATCATAATTTAGGCCAGTGGTTCCCAACTCTGGTCCTCGAGTACCCCCAACAGTACACAGTTTTATTGAAGCACAACTGATTCAACTTGGCAACTGATCATCAGGCCGTCAATTAGCGGTGATGCAGCCATTCAAGATGCTCTCAATGGTGCAGCTGTTGAACTTTTTGAGGATCTGAAGGCCCATGCCGAATCCTAACACATCTTAACACAGGCAACATGCTGTGAAGGCAGATTTGTTTCCCTTAGGTAGTGGAATGACGTTTGACTCTTTCCAGATTTCTGGGCACATCCCACACACCAAGCACCAATTAAAATTGGGGTGAATATGTGGTTGGTTGTAACTCTAAGCAATTTGCCGTCAAGATTATTTGTACCTGGGATGCAAGATGGCAGCTTTGCTTCTAGCTCCTAAGCAACTTTGCAGTATTTTGTTTTCTTACATTATTAGCCCAGAATGTTGTTGTGTGTTATGACATCCAGCCGTAAAGAACTTTTGGATATCAGAGCAATGGTAACTCACCAGCATTACGACCAGGAATATGACTTTACCGAATTGGATCCTTTGTTCATACCCCCCAGGGCAATTGAACTTAGGCTGCTCCAAGAAGCCGCTGGCGGAGAAGAGGTATTTGGAGTGGACCTCTAGTCCAACTCAGGAGGCGTGCTTACCATCCACTGCTTCCGAGTGTATTACTCGCTAATGTTCAGTCTCTGGAATATAAAGTGGACGAGCTCAGTGTGAGGATCTCCTTCCAGGGAGACATCAGGGACTGTAATATACTCTGTTTCACATAATCATGGCTGTCTCTGGATATACTGTCCCCGTCCATACAGCCAGCTGTGTTCTCAGTACATCGATCAGACAGAAATAAAGAACTCCGGGAATAAGAACGACGGTGGTGTATATTTCATGATTAAGTACTCATAGTGTGATTGTGATAACGTACAGATACTCAAGTCCTTTTGTTCACCTGACCTAGAATACCTCACAATCAAATTCTGACCGTATTACCTGTCAAGAGAATTCTCTTCAGTTATAGTTACAGCCGTGTATATTCCCCCTAAAGGCGATACCATGACGTCTCTCAAGGAACTACCCTGGACTTTGTGCAAACTGGCAACCACATATTCTGAGGCCGCCTTTATTGTAGCTGGGGATTTTAACTTTTAACTTGAGGTTCTATCAACACAATGACTGTAGTACTCATGCTGCTAAAACGCTCAAACCCTTCCGGGATGGCTACAAGACCCCCCCTTTGACAAATCAGATCCCGACTCCATTTTGCACCTCCCTTCCTATAGGCAGAAACTCAAACAGTAAGTAGCCATGCTAAGGTCTATCCAATGCTGGTCTGACCTATCGGAATCGATGCTTCAAGATTGTTTTGATCACGCAGACTGGGACATGGTCCAGGTAGCCTCTGAGAATAACATTGGCATATACATATACAATGACTGAGTTCATCAGGAAGTGTATAGGGGATGAGGGGATGATGTTCACACTGTGACTATTAACTTACCCAAACTGGAAACAGTGGAGAGACAGCAACATTCACACAAAACTAAATGCACGAACCACCGCATTTAACCATGGCATAGTGACTGGGAATATGGTAGAACACAAACAGTGTAGTTATTCCCTCCATAAGGCAATCAAACAGGCAAAATGTCAGTACACAAAGTGGAGTAGCAATTCAACAGCTCAGACACAACACGTATGTTTAAATTTTATTTAACGTTTATTTAACTAGGCAAGTCAGTTAAGAACAAATTCTTATTTACAATGATGGCTTAGGAACAGTGGGTTAACTGCCTTGTTCAGGGGCAAAATTACAGATTTTTACCTTGTCAGCTTGGGGATTCGATCTAGCAACCTTTTGGTTACTGGCCCAACGCTCTAACCACTAGGCTACCCGCCTGCCTATGTGGCAGGGTCTACAGTATATGGCAGGGTCTACAGACAATCAAGGATTTGATTTGATTTGAAAACCAGCCATGTCGCGGACACCGACATCTTGCTCACGGACAAGCGAAACACCTTCTTTGCCCGCTTTGAGGATAACACAGTGCCACCACTCCCAAGGACTGTGAGCTCTCGTTCTCCCTGGCTGACATGAGTAAGACATTAAAGCATGTTAACCCTCTCAAGGCATCCCTATCGGGTCCTCAGAGCATGCGCAGACCAGCTGGCTGGAGTGTTTACAGACATATTGAATCTCTCACTATCCCAGTCTGCTGTCCCCACTTGCTTCAAGATGTCCACCATCGTTCCTATACCCAAGAAAGCAAAGTTAACTGAACTAAATGACTATCGCCCCGTAGCATTCACTTCTGTCATCATGAAGGGCTTTGAGAGGCTAGTTATGGATCATATCACCTCTACCTTACCTGACACCATCGACCGACTTCAATTTGCATACCGCCCAAGTATATCCACAGACGATGCAATCGCCATAGCACTGCACACTGCCCTATCCCATCTGTGTAAGAGGAATACCTATGTAAGAATGCTGTTCATTGACTACAGCACAGCATTCAACACCATAGTACCCTCAAAGCTCATCATTAAGCTCAGGAGCCCTGGGTCTGAACCCCGCCCCGTGCAACTGGGTTGTGGACTTACTGACAGGCCGCCCCCACAACGGTTCATGCTCAGCCCCCTCCTGTACTCCCTGTTCACCCATGACTGCCTGGTCGCATCTGCTACAAGACCATGGTGCTTGCCTACGGAGCTGTGAGGGGAACGGCACCTCCGTACCTTCAGGCCCTGATCAGATCCTACACCCAAAGAAGGGCACTGCGTTCATCCACCTCTGGCCTGCCTGGCCACGCACGTGTCCAACTCAATCATCAAGTTTGCAAACAACATAACGGTTTTAAGTCGGAGTACCAACAACGACGAGACAGCCTACAGGGAGGAGGCTAGGGTCCTGGCGGAGTGGTGCCAGGAAACAGCGCCTCTTCAACCTCAGGAGGCTGAACAAATGTGGTTTGGTCTCTAAGACCCTCACACTTTTACAGATGCACAATTGAGAGCATCCTGTCGGGCTGTATCACCACCTGGTACGGCAACTGCACAGCCCGCAACTGCAGGGCATTCCAGAATGTGGTGCGGTATGCCCAACGCATTATCGGGGCCATGCTGCCTGCCCTCCAGGACACCTAGAAGGCCAAAAATATCATCAAGGACATCAACCACCCAAGCCACGGCCTGTTCACCCCGCTATTATCCAGAAGGTGAGGTCAGTACAGGTGCATCAAAGCTGGGACAGAGAGACTGAAAAACAGCTTCTATCTCAAGGCCATCAGACTGTTAATAGCCATCAATAGCCGGCTACTACCCAGCAACTCAACCCGCACCTAAGATGTACATTTACATTTACGTAATTTAGCAGACGCTCTTATCCAGAGCGACTTACAAATTGGTGCATTCACCTTATGATATCCAGTGGAACAACCACTTTACAATAGTACATCTATATCTTTTTTGGGGGGGAGGGTTAGAAGGATTACTTAATCCTATCCCAGGTATTCCTTAAAGAGGTGGGGTTTCAGGTGTCTCCGGAAGGTGGTGATTGACTCCGCTGTCCTGGCGTCGTGAGGGAGCTTGTTCCACCATTGGGGTGCCAGAGCAGCGAACAGTTTTGACTGGGCTGAGCGGGAACTGTGCTTCCGCAGAGGTAGTGTGGCGAGCAGGCCAGAGGTGGATGAACGCAGTGCCCTTGTTTGGGTGTAGGGACTGATCAGAGCCTGAAGGTACGGAGGTGCTGTTCCCCTCACAGCTCTGTAGGCAAGCACCATGGTCTTGTAGCAGATGCGAGCTTCAACTGGAAGCCAGTGGAGTGTGCGGAGGAGCGGGGTGACGTGAGAGAACTTGGGAAGTTTGAACACCAGACGGGCTGCGGCGTTCTGGATGAGTTGTAGGGGTTTAATGACACAGGCAGGGAGCCCCGCCAACAACGAGTTGCAGTAATCCAGACGGGAGATGACAAGTGCCTGGATTAGGACCTGCGCCGCTTCCTGTGTGAGGCAGGGTCGTACTCTGCGAATGTTGTAGAGCATTAACCTACAGGTTCGGGTCACCGCCTTGATGTTAGCGGAGAACGACAGGGTGTTGTCCAGGGTCATGCCAAGGCTCTTAGCACTCTGGGAGGAGGCCACAATGGAGTTGTCAACCGTGATGGCGAGATCATGGAACGGGCAGTCCTTCCCCGGAAGGAAGAGCAGCTCCGTCTTGCCGAGGTTCAGCTTGAGGTGGTGATCCGTCATCCACACTGATATGTCTGCCAGACATGCAGAGATGCGATTCGCCACCTGGTTATCAGAAGGGGGAAAGGAGAAGATTAATTGTGTGTCGTCTGCCTAGCAATGATAGGAGAGACCATGTGAGGATATGACAGAGCCAAGTGACTTGGTGTATAGCGAGAATAGGAGAAGGCCTAGAACTGAGCCCTGGGGGACACCAGTGGTGAGAGCACATGGTGCGGAGACGGATTCTCGCCACGCTACCTGGTAGGAGTGACCTGTCAGGTAGGACGCAATCCAAGAGTGAGCCGCGCCGGAGATGCCCAACTCGGAGAGGGTGGAGAGGAGGATGTGATGGTTCACAGTATCAAAGGCAGCAGATAGGTCTAGAATGATGAGAGCAGAGAAGAGAGAGTTAGCTTTAGCAGTGCGGAGAGCCTCCGTGACACAGAGAAGAGCAGTCTCAGTTGAATGACCAGTCTTGAAACCTGACTGATTTGGATCAAGAAGGTCATTCTGAGAGAGATAGCAAGAGAGCTGGCCAAGGACGGCACGCTCAAGAGTTTTGGAGAGAAAAGAAAGAAGGGATACTGGTCTGTAGTTGTTGACATCGGAGGGATCGAGTGTAGGTTTTTTGAGAAGGGGTGCAACTCTCGCTCTCTTGAAGACGGAAGGGACGTAGCCAGCGGTCAAGGATGAGTTGATGAGCGAGGTGAAGTAAGGGAGAAGGTCTGGAGAAGAGAGGAGGGGATAGGGTCAAGCGGGCAGGTTGTTGGGAGGCCGGCCGTCACAAGTCGCAAGATTTCATCTGGAGAGAGAGGGGAAAAAGAGGTCAAAGCATAGGGTAGGGCAATGTGAGCAGGACCAGCGGTGTCATTTGACTTAACAAACGAGGATCGGATGTCGTCAACCTTCTTTTCAAAATGGTTGACAAAGTCATCCGCAGAGAGGGAGGAGGGGGGAGGGGGAGGAGGATTCAGGAGGGAGGAGAAGGTGGCAAAGAGCTTCCTAGGGTTAGAGGCAGATGCTTGGAATTTAGAGTGGTAGAAAGTGGCTTTAGTAGCAGAAACAGAGGAAGAAAATGTGGAGAGGAGGGAGTGAAAAGATGCCAGGTCCGCAGGGAGGCTAGTTTTCCTCCATTTCCGCTCGGCTGTCCGAAGCCCTGTTCTGTGAGCTCGCAATGAGTCGTCAAGCCACGGAGCAGGAGGGGAGGACCGAGCCGGCCGGGAGGATAGGGGACAAAGAGAGTCAAAGGAGGGTTGAGGAGGCAGAATCAGGAGATTGGTTGGAGAAGGATTGAGCAGAGGGAAAAGATGATAGGATGGAAGAGGAGAGAGTAGCAGGAGAGAGAGAGCGAAGGTTGCGACGGCGCCATACCATCTGAGTAGGGGCAGAGTGAGTAGTGTTGGAGGAGAGCGAGAGGGAAAAGGATACAAGGTAGTGGTCCTCCGACCACTACCTTGGAGGGGAGTTGCAGTGAGATTAGTAGAAGAACAGCATCTAGTAAAGATGAGGTCAAGCGTATTGCCTGTCTTGTGAGTAGGGGGGGACGGTGAGAGGGTGAGGCCAAAAGAGGAGAGGAGTGGAAAGAAGGAGGCAGAGAGAAATGAGTCAAAGGTAGACATAGGGAGGTTAAAGTCACCCAGAATTGTGAGGGGTAAGCCATCCTCAGGAAAGGAACTTATCAAGGCGTCAAGCTCATTTATGAACTCTCCAAGATGCTGCTGCGTTATGTACATAGACATGAAATCACTGGTCACTTTAAAAATGGAACACTAGTCACTTTAATATAATATTACATACTGCTTTACTCATTACATATGTATACACTGTATGTGAACTGTATGTGACCTGTTTCAGGAAACGAGGCGTATATCGCGGGTCACTACTTCACATGAGAACCGTTTGAATGTAAACATAATTTTTTTTAAATCAAAATTGTTTTTTTTAGCAGAAATGCCTTCTCGAACATGTGAACTTTCATGTACCTTAATAACAAACGTGTATGCCATCTGTCAATACGAATACAATTGTTAAATTACAAGCCTAGTTGGTTAAGCTACACAAAAAGGGGGCAACCTTCTCGCTACCAATGATTGGCTGAGATTATGAGTTGGTTGGACAAGCCGAGAGATGATTTTGGATTGGTCTGCCATATAGCACGCTTCCGTCTATTTGAGCTGGTCAGTTTGTATAGGTAATCCTGTCTAACAAGGCTTTTTTATGTATTGCGTAGTAAAACTTAACAAAAGACTCAACTATGCAAATATCAATTTCAATAGAACGTCACTGCAACAATTGTTTCAGAGCATTCTCGTCTGAGTGTGCCAGAGTGCAGAATAACTGATGAATTTACGAACGTTCAATACCGGTTGAAAATGACTGGTGTCAGTAAACATCCGCAAAAAAGCGTAAATAAATTGTTGTCATACAGTCACCAACGCTCTGGATAACATGAAAACAGCCTAACCAGCTCTGCTAGGGCGAGTAAAATGGTCAAAGTTTGGGTGGGGGTTAAAGTTGAAGTTGATTCTTATGACATTGCACACAGTCAGTGTGAACCAGAGTGACTTGATGCTAATCAAGCTGTACAAACAAAATGGAAACGACACAATACATCTTATTTAATGAAAGGGGTTGCAGTCTGCCATGAAGCATTAATCTATGTATGCGGGGAAGAGTCTAGCTACAGTTTCAGATATTATACGTTTCTAATTTTGTCAGAAAGTTGTTTTCATTGCAAATTAAAGCTTACTGTTAGCTAGCTATCTGACGTTAGATGTCTGGCTCGCTAGCTAACATTATGTTTGAGATCTGTGTGTAGTAATGTTCTCAGAATGCCATTTTGCATTGCTAAATAGCCTAATGTTAGCTAGCTAACTAGCTAACATTGAACCTATTTGGTTAAGTTTAGCTAGCTGTGACAATCGGTTTGTATTGCTAGTACTCTATGGATTAGGATTATGGATCATTGTTTAGCTAGCATGTGCAAACAAAAGACTCCATTTCGCCAGATGATTATATGACCCATCAAGTTAGCCAGGTGTGTCTGACGGTGATTACGGCTAACTGTTGTATAATAATGCCAAAATATTTGTATCTGGAATTTGTCTTTCAGCATCAGTAGAACATGCCTGACTCTCTTCCACCAGTCATACAAGGAGAATTATCTAATGCCTCCCATCAAAAAGAGAGCTGGTCCAAGCAAGCACAGGTTACACCTGAAGCATGAGGACTTGCAGCGAGTGGTGAACTTCATCAACAACTATGCAGAGGATAATGCAATAGTATTACCTGGACGCCACCCAGGACCCAAACACTTAGGTGGAAAGCTGCTGCCATCCCATGTGACAAAAGCAGCAGTGTGGCGTCTCTACAAGTAATCGATGACAACACTTGGTATGCAAAGCATAAACAACACATTTTGATTATTTCAATGACCTGATAATGATGCATTAAAAAATGACATTACATTTTATGTTACATTTTCTTTTGATTAACTTATCTTAATGGTATTTTGTTGTTTGCAGGTGCAATATCCTTCTGACCCTATGCAGCCACTTGGTATGTAAAGCATAAACAACATGTTTTGATTATTTAATTGACCTCCAACATGATTGGCATTACTTTTATTGATCTCACATTTTTTTCTTTATTTTCCAGAGGTACGTGTAGTCGGGCTTACATTTTCTTTTCATTAACTTATCTTAATGTTCTTTGTTGTTTGCAGGTGCACTATCCTTCTGACCCTATGCAGCAAGGTCCCATCTACTTTTTAACTCCTTGCAAGTGTGGCTTGTTTGGTGTTTGCTGTGAAGGATTGCCACAACAAGTCAACTACTTGATTGACGAAGGCATGTCATCCAGCAAAGGCAGCAGCGCAGTCATCAACTACATGCACCATTTCTTCACCAACTACGGAGTTGGGGGACACGTGTGGACCTGAATTGTGATAACTGCAGTGGCCAAAACAAGAACAAGTTTGTGCACTGGTATTGTGCCTGGCGGACCATGCGCAAGCTCCACCACAGTCTGGACATTCACATCCTGTTCACAGGCCACACCAAGTTTGCCCCCGACTGGTGCTTCGGCCTCATTAAGCAGCGCTTCAGAAAGACCAGAATGAACACTTTGTCTGAGATTGCTGGTGTTGTGAAGGACAGCACCGTGACAGGGGTCAACATCCCACAGATGGTTGGACTGGAGGATGGTACGATGCTGGTGGAAAGCTATGGCTGACAACATCACCTGACTCCACAGCCACTGTTCAAGCAGTACCAGCACTTCAGGTGAATATTATTTTCATTGCATTGTATGAGGTTGTTCTTCTTATCTAAACTTGGGAGGTGAAATGATGTTGTGCAAGGTTGTAATGTCAAATGTTTTTGTTTGTTATATCCTGTTTTACAGCTTCGATGCTCTGGAGCCTGATGTTGTTATCGCCAAAGAGCTTCCGGACTCAGTCGGGATCAGGTTTCAGCTGGTGCGCAATGCGAACATCCTTCCTCCCATAGATGATCAGCCTGTACAAGCACCATCTGGACTGGACAGCTAGACAAACTGATGTTTTTGAGAAAATCAGGTAGTTTTGCAACAAAGAGGCTATGGACATCACATGCCCTGCACCAAAGTCAAGGGCAGGACAGAAACAGGCTCTCCGAATATAGATTCCCTTGTTCATGCTTGGTTCGGACGGACCAGTAATCAGCACTATCTGCAGTGCCATATGTTGCTGCTACAATTTTTTTGTTATCCTGGTGCTCAGCCACTTTACCCCTGATTGTATGCAAATAACTACCTAATCTGTCACTGTTCTTGTTATTGATATTGTTCTTGTACATACTGTTTATTATTTTATTTATATTGACACTATCCATTTCTGATATTGCTACTATGCAAGTAACCATTTGGCTGTACTGTTTAGACCTTCTGCAGAGACCCATCCACTTGGCAATATGTGGCTGGAGGTTATAGCATTTCTTTCACATGACACATCCATTTAGACAAGTGTGTCTTGGTAAGCATCATCTAATATCTATAAAATATTTTTATCTGGACACTTTCTGTTTACCTGGAATTTTTCCTTTTGTAGGCTACTACCTTTACTACGCTACTCACTGCTTAGCACATGACTTCACATGTGAATCCTTAAAGAGATGGGTGGGGCTGGCTTAAGAGTGTGTGAACAATATTGAAAGGGTGTGGACAAAGGAGAGCTCTCCAGTAGGTACCAAAACATTGAAAGGCAAGTGAGTTTACAAGTTTATCAACTTTCAAATCAGAATTACTTTCCCATTGTTCCTCAAATGCAGTGTATGATATACCATTTTGTAGCTCTGAGTCTCTACTTTTATACAATGTAAAAAAAAAAAAATGTTCAATTTGCTACATAAGACCGATTTCAGCCGGTCGGTCATGTATTCTATTTTACTGTCTTTTAGTCAATGCCACTCTGACATTGCTAAATCCTAATATTTATCAATTCCATTCTTTACTTTTAGATGTGTGTATTTTTGTGAATTGTTAGATACTACTGCACTGTTGGAGCTAGGAACACAAGAATTTCGCTACACCCAGAAACACAAGCATTTCGCTACACCCGCAATAACATCTGCTAAATATGAGTATGTGACCAATAAAATTTGATTTGACCTGACCTATCATCAGAACGAGACAGCAGCAGCATCCTTTCCACCTCTTCTCTTTCTACTTGGTGGAATTCAAACTTGTAATGCCTTTCACACATGATACAATATTTTATCAGTGTATATGATAGGGGGCCATTATTTGGCATTTTCTATCACCCTTGACTTAATTTTGTGCTGACAATATCCTTTCTTTTTACCTTTGTTTAGCTTGGTCTTGTCATGCAGCGCCAATCTCTAGTAACAGCATATTCGGGAATAGTACTTTCTTCTTTCATATCTCCACATACATAATAGCGTTATACCATCAAACTCCACTGATGAGACATGTTATCTTCGTTATCTCTAATGAGTCATGTTATCCTCTGAGACATGTAACCCTCGATTGAGATCCTGAGACATGTTATCATTAACCTGTACAGTGCCTTGCAAAAGTATTTATCCCCATGACATTTTTCCTATTTTGTTGCAGTACAACCTGTAATTTAAATGCATTTTTATTTGGACTTCATGTAATGGACATACACAAAATAGTCCAAATTGGTGAAGTGAAATGAAAAGAATAACTTGTTAATTGGTGCATGCATATGTATTCACCCCCTTTGCTATGAAGCCCCAAAATAAGATCTGGTGCAAACAATTACGTTCAGAAGTTACATAACTAATTAAATAAAGTCCACCTCTGTGCAATCTAAGTGTCACATGATCTCAGGATACCTGTTCTGAAAGGCCACAGGGTCTGCAACACCACTAAGCACGGGACACCACCAAGCAAGCGGCACCATGAAGACCAAGGAGCTCTCCAAACAGGTCAGGGACAAAGTTGTGGAGAAGTACAGATCAGGTTTGGGTTATAAAAAAATATCTGAAACTTTATACATCCCACGAAGCACCACCAAAACTCACAGACCAGGCAACGAGGGCATTAATCAGAGAGGCAACAAAGAGACCAAAGGTAACCCTGAAGGAGCTGCAAAGCTCCACAGCAGAGATTGGAGTATCTGTCCACAGGACCAATTTAATCCGTACACTCCACAGAGCTGGGCTTTACGGAAGAGTGGCCAGAAAAAAAGCCATTGCTTAAAGAAAAAAATAAGAAAACACGTTTGGTGTTCGCCAAAAGGCATTTGGGAGACTACCCAAACATATGGAAGAAGGTACTCTGGTCAGATGAGACTAAAATTGAGCTTTTTGGCCATCAAGGAAAAAGCTATGTCTGGTGCAAACCCAACACCTCTCATCACCTCGAGAACACCATCCCCACAGTGAAGCATGGTGGTGGCAGTATCATTGAAGGAATTGAAGGAATGATGGATGGCGCTAAATACAAGGAAATTCTTGAGGGAAACCTGTTTCAGTCGTCCAGAGATTTGAGACTGGGACAGAGGTGCACCTTCCAGCAGGACAATGACCCTAAGCATACTGCTAAAGCAACACTCAAGTGGTTTAAGGCCTAGTCAAAGCCCAGACCGCAATCCAATTAAGAATCTGTGGTATGACTTAAATATTGTTGTACACCAGCGGAACCCATCCAACTTGAAGGAGCTGGAGCAGTTTTGCCTTGAAGAATCCCAGTGGCTAGATGTGCGAAGCTTTTAGAGACATACCCCAAGAGACTTGCAGCTGTAATTGCTGCAAAAGGTGGCTCTACAAAGTATTAACTTTGGGGGGGATGAATAGTTATGCACGGTCAAGTTTTCTGTTTTTTTGTCTTATTTATTGTTTGTTTCACAATAAAAAATATTTTGCTTCTTCAAAGTGGTAGGCATGTTGTTTAAATCAAATTATACAAACCCCCCAAAAATCCATTTTAATTCCATGTTGTAAGTCAACAAAATAGGGAAAATGCCAAGGGGGTGATTACTTTCGTAAGTCACTGTAGATCCGACGGGAGGTGGTGGAATTAGGTATTTACATCACACCACCCCATGTCGTGCTATTATCAGTGGTTCAGACCACATGGACATTTATATTGTTACATCCTATGCACCATAATCAACTTCAATGGTTCTCTTGCCGCAACTTCCTATACATATAAAACACACCATGCTCAAAAACACCTTGTGCTAGTAGTCCCAGACTACGATGGGCAGTGGTGGACAGAACCCCATAGATAACATTTTAGATTGAAAACTCAGCTCACACAGAACTGGAATACTCAGCTCACACAGAACTGGTTGGGATATTCATTCAGACCTCTTTCACACTGGAGCTCATCCCCTGACAGCTGTCATTCACTCAGTACTTAATAGCTACATTTCAATCCTCTTATTATCCACATTTCAATTTGCTTATTATCCAAATTTCAATCAGTTTAACATGTCCTTTCCACACTCACACTTCTTTCACATCCACATTCACTTAGTACTATTCCAAAACACACTTGGTAAACTCCCTTATTGCCCCATGTGCATCTTCAATAATTGTCTGTTAATGTATTCCTATGCACCATATGTATCTTTCACATACATATATAATAACACCCCATGCTATTAGAAGTGGCTGCAGACCACGTAGGCACTTCTCTTATAAATACCAACAGACAGTTGTCAGCAGGGTTTTTCCATGGTACCGTTACGCACTCAGTCCAGTCTTCTCATAAGACGAGTGAATAACCTTCTATAAGACTATGGTTACCTTTTTATGCATTACTCACCTTAATTTTATTGGTTTATCATTTATTTTTTATACAAATTCATTTAACCTCTTACATCTAGACGTTCCGCTAGCGGAACACCTGCTCCAATATCCAATGATAGGCGTGGCGCGAATTACAAATTCCTCAAAAATACAAAAACTTCAATTTTTCAAACATATGACTATTTCACAGCATTTTAAAGACAAGACTCTCCTTTATCTAACCACACTGTCCGATTTCAAAAAGGCTTTACAGCGAAAGCAAAACATTAGATTATGTCAGCAGAGTACCAAGCCAGAAATAATCAGACACCCATTTTTCAAGCTAGCATATAATGTCACAAAAACCCAGAAGACAGCTAAATGCAGCACTAACCTTTGATGATCTTCATCAGATGACACACCTAGGACATTATGTTATACATTACATGCATGTTTTGTTCAATCAAGTTCATATTTATATCAAAAAACAGCTTTTTACATTAGCATGTGACGTTCAGAACTAGCATACCCCCCGCAAACTTCCGGATGAATTTGCTAACATTTTACTAAATTACTCACGATAAACGTTCACAAAAAGCATAACAATTATTTTAAGAATTATAGATACAGAACTCCTCTATGCACTCGATATGTCCGATTTTAAAATAGCTTTTTGGTGAAAGCACATTTTGCAATATTCTAAGTACATAGCCCAGGCATCACGGGCTAGCTATTTAGACACCCGGCAGGTTTAGCCTTCACCAAAATCAGATTTACTATTATAAAAGTTTGATTACCTTTTGTTGTCTTCGTCAGAATGCACTCCCAGGACTGCTACTTCAATAACAAATGTTGGTTTGGTCCAAAATAATCCATCGTTATATCCAAATTGCGGCGTTTTGTTCGTGCGTTCCAGACACTATCTGAAAGGGTAAATAAGGGTCGCGCGCATGGCGCAATTCGTGACAAAAAAAATCAAAATATTCCATTACCGTACTTCGAAGCATGTCAACCCCTGTTTAAAATCCATTTTTATGCCATTTTTCTCGTAAAAAAGCGATAATATTCCGACCGGGAATGTCCATTTAGCTAAACAGAGGAAAGTAAACAAAGCTTTCGGTCGACGCGGGCACGAGCCTGAGTCTCACAGTACTGTAACCAGCCACTACCCAAACGCGCTACTTTGTTTCAGCCAGAGCCTGCAAAGCCACGATTCAGCTTTTTACCGCCTTCTGAGACCCTATGGCAGCCGTAGGAATTGTCACGGGACAGCTAAGATCCTCACTCTTCAATAAACAGAGACAAGAAGAACGACACCTTGTCAGACAGGCCACTTCCTGAATGAAACCTTCTCAGATTTTGGCCTGCCATATGAGTTCTGTTATACTCACAGACACCATTCAAACAGTTTTAGAAACTTTAGGGTGTTTTCTATCCATATGTAATAAGTATATGCATATTCTAGTTACTGGGTAGGAGTGGTAACCAGATTAAATCGGGTACGTTTTTTATCCAGCCGTGAAAATACTGCCCCCTAGCCATAACAGGTTAAATTGACTTACTGAAATTTAGGAGACATGTCCTTCAATTGTTCATGGATGATGTGTCTACTCCTGGGCAGCTCACAGTAAGTGTCTGGGCTGGTCCTCGTTCTCTTTTGGTCAGATTGGAATTTCCCTCATGCTTCATAAAATGTGCCACCGGTTTTCCTTGCAGACCCCCACTGGAAAGCACCGCAGACAGAATCAATCATCCTTTTCGTGATGCCAAATTGTAGTGGAAATTCTACACATGCGACACTCAAAGTCAATCTTAAATGAATCATTGTTTATTAACAGTTACAGTGCCTTGCGAAAGTATTCGGCCCCCTTGAACTTTTCGACCCTTTGCCACATTTCAGGCTTCAAACATAAAGATATAAAACTGTAATATTTTTGTGAAGAATCAACAACAAGTGGGACACAATTATGAAGTGGAACGAAATTTATTGGATATTTCAAACTTTTTTAACAAATAAAAAACTGAAGAATTGGCCGTGCAAAATTATTCCGCCCCTTTACTTTCAGTGCAGAAAACTCTCTCCAGAAGTTCAGTGAGGATCTCTGAATGATCCAATGTTGACCTAAATGACTAATGATGATAAATAGAATCCACCTGTGTGTAATCAATTCTCCGTATAAATGCACCTGCTCTGTGATAGTCTCAGAGGTCCGTTTAAAGCGCAGAGAGCATCATGAAGAACAAGGAACACACCAGGCAGGTCCGAGATACTGTTGTGGAGAAGTTTAAAGCCGGATTTGGATACAAAAAGATTTCACAAGCTTTAAACATCCCAAGGAGCACTGTGCAAGCGATAAAATTGACATGGAAGGAGTATCAGACCACTGCAAATCTACGAAGACCCGGCCGTCCCTCTAAACTTTCAGCTCATACAAGGAGAAGACTGATCAGAGATGCAGCCAAGAGGCCCATGATCACTCTGGATGAACTGCAGAGATCTACAGCTGAGGTGGGAGACTCTGTCCATAGGACAACAATCAGTCGTATACTGCACAAATCTGGCCTTTTTGGAAGAGTGGCAAGAAGAAAGCCATTTCTTAAAGATATCCATAAAAAGTGTCGATTAAAGTTTGCCACTAGCCACCTGGGAGACACACCAAACATGTGGAAGAAGGTGCTCTGGTCAGATGAAACCAAAATCGAACTTTTTGGCAACAATGCAAAACGTTATGTTTGGCGTAAAAGCAACACAGCACATCACCCTGAACACACCATCCCCACTGTCAAACATGGTGGTGGCAGCATCATGGTTTGGGCCTGCTTTTCTTCAGCAGGGGCAGGGAAGATGGTTAAAATTGATGGGAAGATGGATGGAGCCAAATACAGGACCATTCTGGAAGAAAACCTGATGGAGTCTGCAAAAGACCTGAGACTGGGACGGAGATTTGTCTTCCAACAAGACAATGATCCAAAACATAAAGCAAAATCTACAATGGAATGGTTCACAAATAAACATATCCAGGTGTTAGAATGGCCAAGTCAAAGTCCAGACCTGAATCCAAACGAGAATCTGTGGAAAGAACTGAAAACTGCTGTTCACAAACGCTCTCCATCCAACCTCACTGAGCTCGAGCTGTTTTGCAAGGAGGAATGGGAAAAAATTTCAGTCTCTCGATGTGCAAAACTGATAGAGACATACCCCAAGCTACTTACAGCTGTAATCGCAGCAAAAGGTGGTGCTACAAAGTATTAACTCAAGGGGGCTGAATAATTTTGCACGCCCAATTTTTCCGTTTTTTATTTGTTAAAAAAGTTTGAAATATCCAATAAATTTCGTTCCACTTCATGATTGTGTCCCACTTGTTGTTGATTCTTCACAAAAAATTACAGTTTTATATCTTTATGTTTGAAGCCTGAAATGTGGCAAAAGGTCAAAAAGTTCAAGGGGGCCGAATACTTTCGCAAGGCACTGTAACTGGAGAGGTTCCACAGGTGTCACAATACTCAAAAATAGCGATACAATAAATCACTTATCTTTGAAGATCTTCATCTTTTTGCAATCCAAAGGGTCCCAGTTACACAATGAATGGTCATTTTGTTCGATAAAGTCCTTCTTTATATCCCCAAAAAGTCAGTTTAGTTTGGCGCGCTTCATTCAATAATCCACTGGTTTATTGAATGAAATGCATACAAAATGAATACCAAACATTACCAATATACTTCGTCCAAACAAGTTAAAAAACATTTCTAATCAATCCTTAGGTACCCTAATATATAAATAAACGATAAAATTTAAGACGGAAAATAGTATGTTCATTCCCAGAGATAAACAACCAAGTGCGCATCCTCACCGGAACGCGGCACAAACATTTTCCAACCAAGCAGAGGCATAACGAAAGTACAAGAGAGATAAAATAAATCACTTACCTTTGAAGATCTTCATCTTTTTGCAATCCAAAGGGTCCCAGTTACACAATGAATGGTCGTTTTGTTCGATAAAGTCCTTCTTTATATCCCAAAAATGTATGTTTATTTGGCGCATTTGATTCAGAAACAGACCTGTTCCAACATGCCTACAAAGGAATCTAAAAAGTTATCTGTAAACTTCGTCCAAACAATTCAAACAACGTTTCTAATCCAACCTCAGGTACCCTAATATGTAAATAATCGATAAAATTTAAGACGGAATAAACTGTGTTCAATACCGGAGAAAAATAACGAGGAGTGCGCACTCATTCACCCGCACAAAAAGACTAGAGTGCTTTTGAGGGATCCTTTGAAAGAATACGAATACTTTTTCATTTTTCAAAAAACAAGCATGAAACAATTTCTAAAGACTGTTGACATCTAGTGGAAGCCATAGGAACTGCAATCTGGGTCCTAATTATTAGACTTTCCCATAGAAAAGCATTGAAAACTCCAATGACCTCAACAACAAAAAAATTCCTGGATGGATTGTCCTTGGGACTTTCGCCTGGCAAATCAGTTCTGTTATACTCACAGGCATTATTTTAACAGTTTTAGAAACTTTAGAGTGTTTTCCATCCAATACTACCATGCATATGCATATCCTAGCTTCTGGGCCTGAGTAACAGGCAGTTTACTTTGGGCACCTCAGTCATCCAAACTTCCAAATACTGCCCCCTAGCCTTAAAAAGTTAACCAAGTTATGAGCACTACAACCGAGTGGCACTGATACAGGTTTGGAACAATGTTCAGCCATAGTGGTAAAAATATGATCAATACAGGCTGACGATGTAGTACCAGACCTACACCCAAAATAATAATTAAAACAAAGTGGATAGTAGAGAACATGTCTACCATTTACCCTCACTTCTTGAGACAGACCAAAGTCTTAGAAATGCAGTTTTTGAAACGGTTCTTTGCCCTGTACGCATTGCCCTGTACGCTACCTATGGCCCTGCTAGCTGTCTGAATCTCACTTGGACATTTATGATCACTCGGCTAAGCATGCCTCTCCTTAATGTCAATATGCCTTGTCCATTGCTCTTCTGGTTAGTGTTTATTGGCTTATTTCACTGTAGAGCCTCTAGCCCTGCTCATTATACCTTATCCAACCTTTCAATTCCACCACCCACACATGCTATGACATATTCTGGTTTCAATTATGTTTCTAGAGACAATATCTCTCTCATCATCACTCAATGCCTAGGTTTACCTCCTCTGTACTCACATCCTACCATATTTTTATCTGTACATTATACCTTGAAGCTATTTTATCGCCCCCAGAAACCTGCTCCTTTTACTCTCTATTCCGGACGTCATAAACGACCAATTCTCATAGCTTTTAGCCACACCCTTATCCTACTCCTCCTCTGTTCCTCTGGTGATGTAGAGGTGAAACCAGGCCCTGCAGTGCCTAGCTCCACTCCAATTCCCCAAGCGCTCTCTTTTGATGACTTTTGTAACCATAATAGCCTTGGTTTCATGCATGTTAACATTAGAAGCCTCCTCCCTAAGTTTGTTTTATTCATTGCTTTAGCACACTCTGCCAACCCGGATGTCCTAGCCGTGTCTGAATCCTGGTTTAGGAAGTCCACCAAAAACTCTGAAATCTTCATCCCTAACTACAACATTTTCAGACAAGATAGAACGGCCAAATGGAGCGGTATCGCAATCTACTGCAGAGAGAGCCTGCAGAGTTCTGTCCTACTATCCAGGTCTGTACCCAAACAATTTGAACTTCTACTTTTAAAAATCCATCTCTCTAAAAACATGTCTCTCACCGTTGCCGCCTGAAATAGACCACCCTCTGCCCCCAGCTGTGCTCTGGACACCATATGTGAACTGATTGCCCCCATCTATCTTCAGAGCTCGTGCTGCTAGGTGACTTAAACTGGGACATGCTTAACACCCCAGCCATCCTACAATCTAAGCTTGATGCCCTCAATCTCACACAAATTATCAATAAACCTACCAGGTACCACCCCAAAGCCGTAAACAGGGGCACCCTCATAGATATCATCCTAACCAACTTGCCCTCTAAACACACCTCTGCTGTTTTCAACCAAGATCTCAGCGATCACTGCCTCATTGCCTGCATCCGTAATGGGTCAGCGGTCAAACGACCTCCAGTCATCACTGTCAAATGCTCCCTGAAACATTTCAGTGAGCAAGCCTTTCTAATCGACCTGGCCCGGGTATCCTGGAAGGATATTGACCTCATCCCGTCAGTAGAGGATGCCTGGTTATTTTTTTTTTAAATGCCTTCCTCACCATCTTAAATAAGCATGCCCCATTCAAGAAATGTAGAACCAGGAACAGATATAGCCCTTGGTTCTCTCCAGACCTGACTGCCCTTAACCAACACAAAACATACTGTGGCATTCTGCATTAGCATCGAACAGCCCCCGTGATATGCAACTTTTCAGGGAAGTTAGAAAAAGCTAGCCAAGGCTAGCTTTTTCAAGCAGAAATTTGCTTCCTGGAACACAAAATCAAAACAGTTCTGGGACACTGTAAAGTCCATGGAGAATAAGAACACCTCCTCCCAGCTGCCCACTGCACTGAGGATAGGAAACTGTCACCACCGATAAATCCACTATAATTGAGAATTTCAATAAGCATTTTTCTACGGCTGGCCATGCTTTCCACCTGGCTACCCCTACTCCGGTCAACAGCACTGCACCCCCCACAGCTACTCGCCAAAGTTTTCCCCATTTCTCCTTCTCCCAAATCCAGTCAGCTGATGTTCTGAAAGAGCTGCAAAATCTGGACCCCAACAAATCAGCCGGGCTAGACAATCTGGACCCTTTTTTTCAAAAATTATCTGCCGAAATTATTGCAACCCCTATTACTAGCCTGTTCAACCTCTCTTTTGTGTCATCTGAGATTCCAAAAGATTGGAAAGCAGCTGCTGTCATCGCCCTTATCAAAGGAGGGGACACTCTTGACCCAAACTGCTACAGACCTATATCTATCCTACCCTGCCTTTCTAAAGTCTTCGAAAGCCAAGTCAACAAACAGATTACCGACCATTGTGAATCCCACCGCACCTTCTCCACTATGCAATCTGGTTTCAGAGCTGGTCATGGGTGCACCTCAGCCACGCTCAAGGTCCTAAATGATATCGTAACCGCCATCGATAAGAAACAATTCTGTGCTGCCATATTCTTTGACCTGGCCAAGGCTTTCGACTCTGTCAATCACCACATCCTCATCGGCAGACTCAATAGCCTTGGTTTCTCAAATGATTGCCTCGCCTGGTTCACCAACTACTTCTCTGATAGAGTTCAATGTGTCAAATTGGATGGCCTGTTGTCCAGGCCTCTGGTACTCTCTATTGGGGTGCCACTGGCTTCAATTCCTGGGCCAACTCTTTTCTCTGTATACATCAATGATGTCGCTCTTGCTGCTGGTGAGTCTCTGATCCACCTCTACGCAGACGACACCATTCTGTATACTTCTGGCCCCTCTTTGGACACTGTGTTAACAACCCTCCAGACGAGATTCAATGCCATACAACTCTCCTTCCGTGGCCTCCAACTGCTCTTAAAACCTGTTGGGGATAGGGGGCAGTATTTGCACGGCCGGATAAAAAACGTACCCGATTTAATCTGGTTACTACTCCTGCCCAGTAACTAGAATATGCATATAATTGTTTGATTTGGATAGAAAACACGCTAAAGTTTCTAAAACTGTTTGAATGGCGTCTGTGAATATAACAGAACTCATATGGCAGGCAAAAACCTGAGAAGATTCCAAACAGGAAGCGCCCTCTCTGACCATTTCTTGGCCTTCTTTGTCATCTCTTTCCAAAACAGAGGATCTCTGCTGTAACGTGACACTTTCTAAGGCTCCCATAGGCTCCCAGAAGGCGCCAGAACGTTGAATGATGACTCTGCAGTTACTGGCTGAAAAACAGTAGCGCATTTGGTAAGTGGTCGATCTGAGAACAATGAGACGGGCGCACGCGTGCACGTGAAGAGTCCATTTTACTTTCTCAGACTCCCGGTCGGAATATTCTCGCTATTTTACGAGAAAAATCGCTTAAAAATTGATTTTAAACAGCGTTTGACATGCTTCGAAGTACGGTAATGGAACATATTGAATTTTTTTGTCACGATACGTGCCGGGCGCGTCACCCTTCGTTACCCTTCGGATAGTGTCTTGAACGCATGAACAAAACGCCGCTATTTGGATATAACTATGGATTATTTGGAACCAAACCAACATTTGTTGTTGAAGTAGAAGTCCTGGGAGTGCATTCTGACAAAGAACAGCAAAGGTAATCCAATTTTTCTTATAGTAAATCTGAGTTGGGTGAGTACCAAACTTGGTGGGTGTCAAAATAGCTAGCCTGTGATGGCCGGGCTATCTACTCAGAATATTGCAAAATGTGCTTTCACCGAAAAGCTATTTTAAAATAGGACACCGCGATTGTATAAAAGAGTTCTGTATCTATAATTCTTAAAATAATTGTTATGTTTTTTGTGAACGTTTATCGTGAGTAATTTAGTAAATTCACCGGAAGTGTTCGGTGGGAATGCTAGTCACATGCTAATGTAAAAAGCTGGTTTTTGATATCAATATGAACTTGATTGAACAAAACATGCATGTATTGTATAACATTATGTCCTAGGAGTGTCATCTGATGAAGATCATCAAAGGTTAGTGCTGCATTTAGCTGTGGTTTTGGTTTTTGTGACATTATATGCTAGCTTGAAAAATGGGTGTCTGATTATTTCTGGCTGGGTACTCTGCTGACATAATCTAATATTTTGCTTTCATTGTAAAGCCTTTTTGAAATTGGACAGTGTGGTTAGATAAAGGAGAGTCTTATCTTTCAAATGGTGTAAAATAGTCATATGTTTGCGAAATTGAAGTAATAGCATTTCTAAGGTATTTGAATATCGCGCCACGGGATTCCACTGGCTGTTGACTAGGGTGGGACGCAACGTCCCACCTAGCCCAGAGAGGTTAAATACAAGTAAAACTAAATGCATGCTTTCAACCGATTGCTGCCTGCACCTGCCTGCCTGTCCAGCGTCACTACTCTGGACGGTTCTGACTTAGAATATGTGGACAACTACAAATACCTAGGTGTCTGGTTAGACTGTAAGCTCTCCTTCCAGACTCACATCAAACATCTCCAATCCATAGTTAAATCAAGAAGTGGCTTCCTATTTCGCAACAAAGCATCCTTCACTCATGCTGCCAAACATACCCTCGTAAAACTGACTATACTACCGATCCTCGACTTCGGCGATGTCATTTACAAAATAGCCTCCAACACTCTACTCAACAAATTGGATGCAGTCTATCACAGTGCCATCCGTTTTGTCACCAAAGCCCCATATACTACCCACCACTGCGACCTGTACGCTCTCGTTGGCTGGCCCTCGCTTCATACTCGTCGCCAAACCCACTGGATCCAGGTCATCTACAAGACCCTGCTAGGTAAAGTTCCCCCTTATCTCCGCTCACTGGTCACCATAGCAGCACCCACCTGTAGCACGCGCTCCAGCAGGTATATCTCTCTGGTCACCCCCAAAGCCAATTCCTCCTTTGGCCATCTCTCCTTCCAGTTCTCTGCTGCCAATGACTCGAACAAACTACAAACATCTCTGAAACTGGAAACACTTATCTCCCTCACTAGCTTTAAGCACCAGCTGTCAGAGCAGCTCACAGATCACTGCACCTGTACATAGCCCATCTACAATTTAGCCCATACAACTACGGCTTCCCCTACTGTATTTGTTTATTTTATTTATTTTGCTCCTTTGCACCCCATTATTTCTATTTCTACTTTGCACTTTCTTCCACTGCAAATCTACTATTCCAGTGTGTTACTTGCTATATTGTATTTATTTTGCCACCATGGCCTTTTTTGCCTTTACCTCCCTTATCTCAACTCATTTGCTCACATTGTATATAGACTTATTTTTCTACTATATTATTGACTGTATGTTTGTTTTACTCCATGTGTAACTCTGTGTTGTTGTATGTGTCGAACTGCTTTGCTTTATCTTGGCCAGGTCGCAATTGTAAATGAGAACTTGTTCTCAACTTGCCTACCTGGTTAAATAAAGGTGAAATAAAATAAATAAAAAAAAACATGGCATCGCAGGAATTTTGATAGCACACAGGGCTGCGAGCCAGAAGGTTGTAAGGGTTGAAAATTCTCCTTTATAGTAAAAGCATTGCATGAATCTATCATCATATTTGCAGGTCTGTCATGTCCTGACCAGTAAAAGGGGTTATTTGTCATTGTAGTTTGGTCAGGGCGTGGCAGGGGATATTTGTTTTGTGTGTTTCGGTGTTTTTGGTTTAGGTTCTATGTTTTCTATTTCTATGATTAAATCTAGTTTTCTATTTCTATGTTGTGGTTTTGGTAGGACTTCCAATTAGAGGCAGCTTGTTGTCGTTGCCTCTAATTGGAGGCCATATTTAGTTGGGGTTTGTTTCACTTGTGTTTTGTGGGTGGTTGTTTTCCTGTATAGCCTGTGTTGCCTTACGGAACTGTTTCGTCATTTTGTTTATTTTGTTTAAGTGTTATCTTTGAATAAATTAAGAAGATGAGCGCTATACCCGCTGTGCCTTGGTCCAATCCTTACGACGCCTATGACAGAACCACCCACTAAACAAGGACCAAGCAGCGGGGATTGGAGCACCGAGGAGAAGGATGGACGTGGGAGGCAGAACGACGTTTCTGGGAGAGGAAATTAAGGGAGCTACGTGAGGCCGAGAGGCATCGGGGCACACGGGGAGTTGGGCAGAGTCAGGATGGAGACCTGAGCAAACTCCCCGTGCTAATTATGGGGAGCGACAGATACGCACTGTGTCGCCCATATGCACGCACAGTCCGGTGCGGTCAATAAGGGCTCCGCAGCGTTGCCGGGCGAGAGTTGGCCGGCAGCCAGGGAGAAGTGCGCCGGCGCAGCGCTTCTGGCCACCAGTGCATCTCCTCGGTCAAGTTTACCCTGTTCCTGCTCCCCGCACTAGCCCTGAGGTGCGTGTTACTCGTCTGGCGCCCCCAAAGCCAGCCCCAGGCATCAGGCCTCTAGTGCGCCTGCCCAGTCCAGTATGTCCTGTTCCTGCTCACCGCACTAGCCCTGAGGTGCGTGTCACTAGTCTGGCGCCTCCAAAGCCAGCCCCACGCATCAGGCCTCTAGTGCGCCTGCCCAGTCCAGTATGTCCTGTACCTGCTCCCTGCACTCGCCCTGAGGTGCGTGTTACTAGTCTGGCGCCTCCACAGCCAGCCCCACGCACCAGGCCTCCAGTGTGCCTCCATAACCCGGTACAGCCAGTGCCTGCTGTGAGCACTCGGTCTCCAGCGACGCTCCTCAGCCCTGAACCTCAAGCGGCGCTCCCCAGCCCTGAGCCTCAAGCGACGCTCCCCAGCCCTGAGCCTCCAGCGACGCTCCCCAGCCCTGAGCCTCCAGCGACGCTCCCCAGCCCTGAGCCTCCAGCGACGCTCCCCAGCCCTGAGCCTCCAGCGACGTTCCCCAGCCCTGAGCCTCCAGCGACGCTCCCCAGCCCGGAGTCTCCAGCGACGCTCCCCAGCCCGGAGTCTCCAGCGACGCTCCCCAGCCCGGAGCCTCCAGCGACGCTCCCCAGCCCGGAGCCTCCAGCGACGCTCCCCAGCCCGGAGCCTCCAGCGACGCTCCCCAGCCCGGAGCCTCCAGCGACGCTCCTCAGCCAGGAGGCTCCAGAGACGCTCCCCAGCCTAGTCTTCTGAACGGGAGCTACACCCAGAGCCAGAGCCACCTCCGTAGTGGGAGGATTGGGAAGGGGGGGTGTAGCACAGGGACCGTTGTTGACGGTGGCCACCCTCCCTTCCCTCCCTTTAAGTTTGGGGTTGTTTTTGAGGTGCTTTCGGGGTCTGCACCTTTGGGGGGGGGGGGGGGGGTACTGTCACGTCCTGACCAGTAAAAGGGGTTATTTGTCATTGTAGTTTGTTTGTTTTGTGTGTTTCGGTGTTTTTGGTTTAGGTTCTATGCTTTCTATTTCTGTTTAAATCTAGTTTTCTATTTCTATGTTGGGGTTTTGGTAGGACCTCCAATTAGAGGCAGCTGGTTGTCGTTGTCTCTAATTGGAGGCCATATTTAGTTGGGGTTTCACTTGTGTTTTGTGGGTGGTTGTTTTCCTGTATAGCCAGTGTTGCCTTACGGAACTGTTTCGTCGTTTTGTTTATTTTGTGTAAGTGTTATCTTTGAATAAATTAAGAAGATGAGCACTATACCCCCTGCGCCTTGGTCCAAACCTTACGACGCCTATGACAAGGTCAGAGAAAAAAAATTGCCTTTTCTAAACATTTCATGCAATTCAACGTCTTTTTACAGATTAGCATAATATTTTTTAATACCACACAAATTACGGAAATTACATGCTAAGAATGGACAAAGAGATAGGACTATGTGTTTATCTTATCCTATTTCTCCAATGCCAAATCAGTGCGTCTTGTTTGCAACAAAACTGTCCCTGTTTGCAAATAATTAAATCTGAGATGTCATTAAGAATCTGAGCATGGTACAGTACTTACAAAATTTAGGCCTACATTTTCACCCCAGACAGAGTATGACTACCGAAGCAGAAAAAAATTAAGCTTTAACTGCTGGCTACTCTTCCATGGCTTAACCCAACGGAGAGGATAACTGTCACGTCCGGACCAGTAATGGGGTCCTTTGTCATTGTAGTATGGTCAGGGCGTGGCAGGGGTGTTGTTTTTGTGTGTTTTGGGGTCGGCCTTGGGATGAGAGATGTGTACCTAACTTGAGCACAGGGATGTATTATCTGCAGGTACCAGCTGTAGCAGAACACAGGAGGTCATTGGAGATGTTGATGGCTAGAGACTTATCAGTAAACCACGAAGGCAATAGGAGAGCAGGAGACAAATTCCGAGCTATAGCTATTCTCACAGCAGTCGATGTAGGGACAGTAACTGAAGGAGCAGTACTAGTAGCGTAGGATGCTATATTGATAGCATGGAATTGGACTACTGCGCAAATGAGGGGTATTGTGAGACTATAGTCATGGGCCATGTTGGAAGTAGCAATGGTTACTTTAGTAGCATTGTTGGGATATCAGTGTATGATGACTCATGTCACATGGATTGGTTACTGGTAACTGGGGGACCGATGGGAGGACGGGATGGGGTTATTCAAATATCACAAATGATGTTGTCAGGAAATAACCCATGTGTTGCAGTGTGTGTATATCCTCAAGTGAAAGCAGAGATATAACCAAGGGCACGAGCTGAATTCTGGAGATTGAGTGTACATCTAGAGACACCAGGCGGGGTGTTAGAACATCATTGGTTTGAGAGACACACTACTACGAACAGTACCTGCAGTGGTTAAGATTGTCATGTCTCTCCTTGGGGCGTGCATAGTTCTGACGTGAAGTGAGGTCCAACTGCATAATGGGTGAGTGAAGACACCATGACAGAGGAAGCGGAGCGAGTGAGAGACTAGATTCCACTGTAAGACATACGGATGGGTTGGGTCTGGGAACTACTATAAACATCATAGTTGGTTTGGGGTTTAACCTGTTGGGGATAGGGGGCAGTATTTGCACGGCCGGATAAAAAACGTACCTGATTTAATCTGGTTACTACTCCTGCCCAGTAACTAGAATATGCATATAATTAGTAGATTTGCATAGAAAACACTCTGAATTTTCTAAAACTGTTTGAATGGTGTCTGTGAGTATAACAGAACTCATATGGCAGGCAAAAACCTGAGAAGATTCCATGCAGGAAGTGGAAATCTGATTTGTGGAATCACCTTCAACACTTTGCCTATGAGACACACCGCGAGTTAGGATTAGCACTTCCTAAGGCTTCCACTAGATGTCAACAGTGTTTACAAAGTGGTTTGAGTCTTCTATGGTAGAAACTGACCGAAAGAGAGGCTTGGAAAGTTGGTCACAGGGGGAGGGCCATTACTACTATGACGCGGGTGCCCATGGGAACCCTTCTGTTCCGAAACGTTTAGTAAGACAATACAATCGTCTGCCTTGAATATTATTGAAGCTCTGGTTGAAAAAGGCCCTAAAGATTTATGTTATACAACGTTTGACATGTTTGAACGAACGTAAATATATATTTTTTGCTCTTTCGTGGCGACAAGTCCCGCGCGCTACAGTACATTATGAGTAGCCTTCGGAACGCGCTAACAAGAAGGAGCTATTGGGACATAAATTATTAACTTTTTCGAACAAAACTACATTTGTTGTGGACCTGGGATCCCTGGAAGTGCCTTCTGATGAAGATAATAAAAGGTAAGGGAATATTTACAATAGTATATTTGATTTTAGATGGTTCCAAGATGGCGCTAACATGTATCGCCTAGCCTATTTTTCTGAGCATACCACCTCGTTTATTGCAAAGTGTGATTTCCCAGTAAAGTTATTTTTAAATCTGGCAATGTGGTTGCATTCACGAGATGTTAATCTATAATTCTTTGAATAACAATATTACATTTTAAATGTTTTCGAATAGTAATTTTGTAAATTGTAGCGCTAATTCACCGGAAGCATTTGAGGGAAAATATTTTCTGAACGTCACGCGCCGATGTAAAATGATGTTTTTATATATAAATATTAACTTTATCGAACAAATGCATGTATTGTGTAACATGATGTCCTAGGAGTGTCATCTGATGAAGATTGTCAAAGGTTAGTGCTGCATTTAGCTGTGTTTTGGGTATTTGTGATGCATGCAAGTTGCTTTGAAAATGGCAGTGTGATTTTTTTGGCAGGGTACTCTCCTAACATAATCTAATGTTTTGCTTTTGCTGTAAAGCCTTTTTGAAATCGGACAACGTGGTTCGATTCAGGAGAGGTGTATCTATAAAATGGTGTAAAATAGTCATATGTTTGAGAAATTGAAGTTATAGCATTTATGAGGTATTTGTATTTCGCGTGACGCGATTCCACTGGCTGTTGACTAGGGTGGGACGCAAGCGTCCCAGGTTCCCAGAGAGGTTAACTGCTTTATGGGTTAATGCATCATATGATAGAGGATTGTCCATTGTACGGTGAACGAAATGTTGAAGGCATTGATGTGAAAGCATATACAGTGCTGAGTTACCTCAAGAGGATGGAATGTGGATTAGGGATACGCACTTGTATATCAGGTGTCGTGCCTATCAGGTGAAATGGAGATGGGGAACAAAGTGAAAATGACATGACTTGGGAACACCTCTCAGGACCTGGGGCCTAAAGGGGAAGACTGGGCAAAAGCATGAGGAAGCTTTTTAGAGCTTTCATTTTTGTGGAACCCAGCAGGAAAGTATCCTGGAGGCATAGAGTCAGTTGAAAAGAGAGTGGGAATTGTCATGGTCTCAGACTTTGTTTGTCATGCATATATATTTATGCATAGCTTATCACATCGTTAATACTGTTATGTTTTGTGAGTCTTTTTGTTGCTTTCCAAGTCTTGTGCTATCACTCTCTTAGGAACCAGAAGTGGGAAGTGGAGAAACTAAAAGCTGCTCCATCTGCCATTGAATGAGACCGCAGATTCAGCTGGAATGGAATTTTGTTGTGTGATCATAGTTCGGAGGCCATAATTCTCTGAATTTTTACACCTCGCGGTGACTGTTTGGTCGTTGTTTGTTCATTTGTTTAATTCTTGTTTTATAATAATTTGTAAATTTTTTTATTCATGTTTTATTATCATTGTTTATACCTTTATTAGTAATTTCCAAGTTTATATGAATTGAACATTAGGATGCTATTGTTCGAGACGAGGGACTGTTGGGTTCGACATTTTGAACATTGAGATATTAAAGACATGATAGATCAGACGCATAATATATTAAGGAGTGAAAGAGACTGGATCTCTGTAGAAAGACAGATAGCTGTGGAATGTGTCGTATGAGAGGAGAGCAAGGTGTGAAACGGGAGACAGATGGACCTCTGTGGATTAGATGAAGGAGGGGTTGAGGTCAGGAGGTGAGGACAGATTCTCTTAAAGGAGCAATAAAGGTTTGGTATCCTGTTAACCCCTTTATTAGCTTCCTGTAGAGCCATAAAATGTAAGGATTGGAGAGAAGGAGGTCTTAAGTGGGATATAAATATCTGGATGGGACAAATGTTGGGTTGTCTGATTACAGCTGTACCGAACTTTGGGAAGAATTAAACTTGGTTAACCTGTTAGGGCTAGGGTGCAGTATTGACACGGCTGGATAAAAAAACATACCCGATTTAATCTGGTTACCACTCCTACCCAGTAACTAGAATATGCATATACTTATTACATATGGATAGAAAACACCCTAAATTTTCTAAAACTGTTTGAATGGTGTCTGTGAGTATAACAGAACTCATTTGGCAGGCAAAACCCTGAGACATTTTCTGACAGGAAGTGGATACCTGATGTGTTGTATTACCTTTAAACCTATCCCATTGAAAAACACAGGGGCTGAGGAATATTTTGGCACTTCCTATTGCTTCCACTAGATGTCACCAGCCTTTACAAAGTGTTTTGAGTCTTCTGGAGGGAGATCTGACCGAACAAGAGCCATGGAACGATGATGGCCCATTAGACACCTGGCGCGCGAGTTCATGTTGGGTACCCTCGTTCCAATACGTTATAAAAGAGTATGCATTCGTCCACCTTGAATATTATTCATGTTCTGGTTAAAAAAGGCCCTAATGATTTATGCTATACAACGTTTGACATGTTTGAACGAACGTAAATATATTTTTTCCCCTCGTTCATGACGAGAAGTCCGGCTGGCTTAGATCATGTGCTAACAAGACGGAGATTTTTGGACATAAATGATGAGCTTTTTTGAACAAAACTACATTCGTTATGGACCTGTGATACCTGGAAGTGACATCTGATGAAGAGAATCAAAGGTAATGGATTATTTACATAGTATTTTCGATTTTAGATCTCCCCAACATGACGTCTAGTCTGTATCGCAACGCGTATTTTTCTGGGCGCAGTGCTCAGATTATTGCAAAGTGTGATTTCCCAGTAAGGTTATTTTTAAATCTGGCAAGTTGATTGCGTTCAAGAGATGTAAATCTATAATTCTTTAAATGACAATATAATATTTTACCAATGTTTTCTAATTTTAATTATTTAATTTGTGACGCTGACTTGACTGCCGGTTATTGGAGGGAAACGATTTCCTCAACATCAATGCCATAGTAAAACGCTGTTTTTGGATATAAATATGAACTTGATAGAACTAAAAATGCATGCATTGTCTAACATAATGTCCTAGGAGTGTCATCTGATGGAGATTGTAAAAGGTTAGTGCATCATTTTAGCTGGTTTTATGGTTTTGGTGACCCTGTCTTTGAATTGACAAAACATTACACACAACTCTTGTAAATGTACTGTCCTAACATACTCTAAATTTATGCTTTCGCCGTAAAACCTTTTTGAAATCGTAAAACGTGGTTAGATTAAGGAGATGTTTATCTTTCAAAGGGTGTAAAATAGTTGTATGTTTGAAAAATTTGAATTTTGACATTTATTTGGATTCAAATTTGCCGCTCTTGAAATGCACCTGCTGTTGATGGAGTGCACCACGGGTGGCACGCTAGCGTCCCACCTAGCCCATAGAGGTTAAAGCTTCTCTAGTGTCCGTGGGTTATTTACTCTGAAAAATAAGAACCGAACACAATAAACGCGTGCTGAAAGTTGCACAGAATTGAAGTTGACCTGAAATTTGCACGTCTCAAAAATAACAGGGAACATTACCAGTTGTAACGATCGTCTGGAAGAGGGGACCAAGATGCAGCGTGGTAATTGGTCATAATGATTTTTAATGAGACACTTCAAAAACAAACAGGGAAAACGAAAGCCAACAGTTCTGCCAGGTGAACACACACATGATAGAAAACAACTACCCACAAAACCCCAAAGGAAAACAGGCTGCATAAGTATGATTCCTAATCAGAGACAACGATAGACAGCTGCCTCTGATTAGGAACCCTACTCGGCCCTAAACAAAGAAATACAAAAACATAGAAAAAGGAACATAGAAAGCCCACCCAATGTAACACCCTGGCCTAACCAAAATAAAGAACAAAAAACCCCTCTCTATGGCCAGGGCGTTACACCAGTGACCTATTCTGCCACATCCCAGGGGAGAGCAGAACCACCCCTCCTTAAATCCATAGTCATTGACAGTACATTTTGTGTACAAAATATACACTACTGTTCAAAAGTTTGAGGTCACTTTGAAATGTCCTTGTTTTTTAAAGAAAAGCATCTTTTTTTTGTCTATTAAAACAACATCAAATTGATCAGAAATACAGTGTAGACAATGTTAATGTTGTAAATGACTGTTGTAGCTGGAAACAGCAGATTTTGAATGGAATATCTACATAGGTGTACAGAGGCCCATTATCAGTAACCATCACATCCTGTGTTCCAATGGCACGTTGTGTTATCCAATCCAAGTTTATCATTTTAAAAGGCTAACTGATCATTAGAAAACCCTTTTGCAATTATGTCAGCACAGCTGAAAACTCCTGCGCTGTTTAACCTGTTATGGCTAGGGGGCAGTATTTTCACGGCTGGATAAAAAACATACCCGATTTAATCTGGTTACCACTCCTACCCAGTAACTAGAATATGCATATACTTATTACATATGGATAGAAAACACCCTAAAGTTTCTAAAACTGTTTGAATGGTGTCTGTGAGTATAACAGAACTCAAATGGCAGGTCAAAACCTGAGAGATTCCTTTACAGGAAGTGGCCTGTCTGACCATTTCTTGAACTTCTTTTCCATCTCTATCTTTTACTAAGGATCTCTGCTCTAACGTGACACTTCCTACGTCGTCCATAGGCGCTCAGAGCCCGGGAAAAAACAGAATGTCGTCATCCCAGCCCCAGGCTGAAACACATTATCGCCTTTCTCAAGTGGCCGATCAAGGGACTCTGGGCTTAGGCGCGTGACCCGACCGCCCCCGCCTTCGTGATTTTTTCCTCTGTTTGCCGAAAAGGAGATTCCCTG
This sequence comes from Salmo salar, assembly GCF_965601325.2. Classification (NCBI taxonomy): domain Eukaryota; kingdom Metazoa; phylum Chordata; class Actinopteri; order Salmoniformes; family Salmonidae; genus Salmo; species Salmo salar. The sequence continues at coordinate 60,953,368 of NC_138305.1, forward strand.
TCGGAATATTATCGCTTTTCTACGAGAAAAATGGCGTAAAAATTGATTTTAAACAGCGGTTGACATGCTTCGAAGTACGGTAATGGAATATTTAGAATTTTTTTGTCACGAATTGCGCCATGCGCACGACCCTTCTTTACCATTTCGGATAGTGTCTGGAACGCACGAACAAAACGCTGCTATTCGGATATAACGATGGATTATTTTGGACCAAACCAACATTTGTTATTGAAGTAGCAGTCCTGGGAGTGTATTCTGACGAAGACAACAAAAGGTAATGAAACTTTTATAATAGTAAAGCTGATATTGGTGAGTGCTAAACTTGCCGGGTGTCTAAATAGCTAGCCCGTGATGCCTGGGCTATGTACTTAGAATATTGCAAAATGTGCTTTCACCAAAAAGCTATTTTAAAATCGGACATATCGAGTGCATAGAGGAGGTCTGTATCTATAATTCTTAAAATAATTGTTATGCTTTTTGTGAACGTTTATCGTGAGTAATTTAGTAAAATGTTAGCGAATTCCCCGGAAGTTTGCGGGGGGTATGCTAGTTCTGAACGTCACATGCTAATGTAAAAAGCTGGTTTTTGATATAAATATGAACTTGATTGAACAAAACATGCATGTATTGTATAACATAATGTCCTAGGGTTGTCATCTGATGAAGATCATAAAAGGTTAGTGCTGCATTTAGCTGTCTTCTGGGTTTTTGTGACATTATATGCTAGCTTGAAAAATGGGTGTCTGATTATTTCTGGCTTGGTACTCTGCTGACATAATCTAATGTTTTGCTTTCGTTGTAAAGCCTTTTTGAAATCGGACAGTGTGGTTAGATAAAGGAGAGTCTTATCTTTAAAATGCTGTGAAATAGTCATATGTTTGAAAAATTGAAGTTTTTGTATTTTAGAGGAGTTTGTATTTCGCGCCACGCCCATCATTGGATATTGGAGCAGGTGTTCCACTAGCGGAACGTCTAGATGTAAGAGGTTAAAGAAGCAATAAAACTGGCCTTCTTTAGACTAGTTGAGTCTCTCGAGTATCAGCATTTGTGGGCTCGATTACACGCTCAAAATGGCCAGAAACAAAGACCTTTCCTCTGAAACTCGTCAGTCTATTCTTGTTCTGAGAAATGAAGGCTATTCCATGCGAGAAATTGTTAAGAAACTGAAGATCTCTTAAACGCTATGTACTACTCCCTTCATAGAACAGCACAAATTGGCTCTAATCAGAATAGAAAGAGGAGTGGGAGGCCCCGGTGGACAACTGAGCAAGAGGACAAGTAAATTACAGTTTTAAGTTTGAGAAACAGACGCCTCACAAGTCCTCAACTGGCAGCTTCATTAACCTGTTATGGCTAGGGGGCAGTATTTTCACGGACGGATAAAAAACATACCCGATTTAATCTGATTTAATCTGATTACGCCATTTTAAAGACAAGACTCTCGTTAATCTAACCACACTGTCCGATTTCAAAAATGTTTTACAACGAAAGCAAAACATTAGATTATGTCAGCAGAGTACCCAGCCAGAAATAATCAGACACCCATTTTTCAAGCTAGCATATAATGTCACATAAACCCAAACCACAGCTAAATGCAGCACTAACCTTTGATGATCTTCATCAGATGACACTCCTGGGACATTATGTTATACAATACATGCATGTTTTGTTCAATCAAGTTCATGTTTATATCAAAAACAGCTTTTTACATTAGCATGTGCCGTTCAGAACTAGCATACCCACCGCAAACTTCCGGTGAATTTACTAAATTACTCACGATAAACGTTCACAAAAAACATAACAATTATTTTAAGAATTATAGATACAGAACTCCTTTATGCAATCGCTATGTCCGATTTTAAAATAGCTTTACGGCAAAAGCACATTTTGCAATATTCTGAGTAGATAGCTCGCCATCACGGGCTAGCTATTTTGACACCCACCAAGTTTGGCCCTCACCAAACTCAGATTTACTATAAGAAAAATTGGATTACCTTTGCTGTTCTTCGTCAGAATGCACTCCCAGGACTTCTACTTCAATAACAAATGTTGGTTTGGTTCAAAATAATCCATAGTTATGTTCAAATATCCTCTGTTTTGTTCGTGCGTTCAAGACACTATCCGAAGGGTGACGAAGGGTGACTTCGAAGCATGTCAACCGCTGTTTAAAATCAATTTTTATGCGATTTTTCTCATAAAAAAGCGATAATATTCCAACCGGGAAACCCTGTTTTCGTTCAAAGACGAAAAAATAAAAACATGGAGTCGTCTCGTGCACGCGCCCCCAGTCTCATTGTTCTCTGATCGACCACTATCCAAATGCGCTACTGTTTTTCAGCCATGGCCTGCAAAGTCATCATTCAACGTTTTGCCGCCTTCTGAGAGCCTATGGGAGCCGTAGGAAGTGTCACGTTACAGCAGAGATCCTCAGTTTTTAATAAAGAAAGTGTTGAAGGCCAAGAAATGGTCAGAGAGGGCACTTCCTGTAAGGAATCTTCTCAGGTTTTTGCCTGCCATATGAGTTCTGTTATACTCACAGACACCATTCAAACAGTTTTAGAAACTTTAGGGTGTTTTCTATCCAAATCAAACAATTATATGCATATTCTAGTTTCTGGGCAGTAGTAACAACCAGATTAAATCGGGTACGTTTTTTATCCGGCCGTGCAAATACTGCCCCCTACCCTAGAGAGGTTAATTGAAGCCAATTTTCTCCTACAGCAGGACAATGACCCAAATCACAGCTCCAAACTTTGCAAGAACTATTTAGGGAAGAAGCAGTCAGCTGGTATTCTGTCTATAATGGAGTGGCCAGCACAGTCACTGGATCTCAACCCTATTGAGCTGTTGTGGGAGCAGCTTGACCGTATGGTACATAAGAAGTGCCCATCAAGGCAATACAATTTGTGGGAGGTGCTTCAGGAAGCATGGGGTGAAATCTCTTCAGATTACCTCAACAAATTGACAACTAGAATGCCAAAGGTCTGCAAGGCTGTTATTGCTGCAAATGGAGGATTCTTTGACGAAAGCAAAGTTTGAAGGACACACTTATTATTTCTGACCTTGTCAACATCTTGACTATATTTCCTATTCATTTTGCAACTCATTTCATTGATGTTTTCATGGAAAATAAGGACATTTCTATGTGACCCCAACATTTTGAACGGTAGTGTATATTTTTTCTCTTTGATACTCTGATCTTCAATGTGTATTGATTCCTACTAACAAGCTAGGTTTGTACTTGCTATGCTGATGATCATTCAACTTTTTTCTCTGTAACAAGTCTCACTGAGATTGGATTCCCCAAGAGACACAATATTTAATATATTTTTTTACAAATGAATAAAAAATGAAAAGCTGAAATGTCTTTAGTCAATAAATATTCAACCTCTTTGTTATGGTAGGCCTAAATAAATTCAGGAGTAACACATTGCTTATCAAGTCACGTAATAAGTTGCATGAACTCACTCAGTGTGCAATAATAGTTGAAAATTATTTTTGAATGACTACTTCATCTCTGTACCCCACACATGTAAGGTCTCTTGCAAGACATGACAATGGCTGTCTAACAATGATCAACAACCAACTTGATAGAGCTTCAAGAATTTGAAAAATAATGAGGAAATATTGTACAATCCAGGTGTGCATAGCTCTTAAGAGACTTACCCAGAAAGACTCACAGCTGTAATCACTGGCAAAGGTGATTCTAACATGTATTGACTCAGGGTTGGAAATACTTATGTAAATGAAATGTTTCTGTATTTAATTTTCAATAAGTTAGCAAACAATTCTAAAAACATGGGGTATTGTGTAGAGATGGATGATAAAAAAAATCTGACTGTAACACAACAAAATGTGGAATAAGTCAATGGGTTTGAACACTTTCTGAAGACACTGTTATTAGATCCAATTGAAATAACACGGCTTCTGATAATATACGTTTGTAAAGCAAATCAAATCCTATTTTAACAGACACCCCACTGGGCACACACGTGAGTTCAATGTCTAGTTTTGATTTACATTTGGTTGAGTTGTTAAGTATTGCCAATTCAACATGAAATCAACAAAAAATGTCATCATGTCATTGGATTTAGGTGAAAAAAAATATGAAATGCCCTTACGTTGATGAGTTTTTGCAATTCCAATGAGTTTTCCACGTTGATTTAACTTCATCACATAGATTGTTTTGGGTTGAAATGAGTGGGGACAACAGTGGGGACCCGTCACTCAGGGTTATGTCATAGTTTTAATGTCTTGACTATTATTCTACAATGTAGAAAACAGTAAAATAAAGAAAAACCCTTGAATGAGTAGGTGTGTCCATACTTTTGACTCGTACAGTTTTTACTATTTGCTACATTGCAGAATAACAGTGAAGACAACAAAACTAACTTTTGGCGCCCCCTTGTGTACTAAGCAGGTAATATCATAAATCCCAGGATGAGAGAAGGATTGTATGACGATATGAAAACCTGGATACCACTCAACCCTACTGTGCATCTCCCAATATTTTTTTAAATTGCGTAGGTATATGTAGCTATGCTGAGCCCTTTGGAAGGTTCAGCATGAATCTGTATAGCTCAGCATTGACATGATTGGTTAACGGTAGGTGGGGGCGGTACGTGCTGTATAACCTCTCTGGGCTAGGTGGGACGTTAGTGTCCCACTCTATTCAACAGCCAGTGGAATCGCGTGGCGCGAAATACAAATCCCTCAAAAATGCTATAACTTCAATTTCTCAAACATAGGACTATTTTACACCATTTGAAAGATAAGACTCTCTTTAATCCAACAACATTGTCCGATTTCAAAAAGGCTTCACAGCGAAAACAAAACATTAGATTATGTCAGGAGAGTACCCAGCCAAAAATAATCACACAGCCATTTTCAAAGCAAGCATATATGTCAAAAAAAACAAAACACAGCTAAATGCAGCACTAACCTTTGATGATCTTAAATCAGATGACACTCCTAGGACATTATGTTATACAATACATGCATGTTTTTTTCAATCAAGTTCATATTTATATCAAAAAACAGCTTTTTACATTAGCATGTGATGTTCAGAACGAGCATACCCACCGAAAACTTCCGGTGAATTTACTAAATTACTCATCATAAACGTTGACAAAATTATTTTAAGAATTATAGATACAGAACTCCTTTATGCATTCGCTATGTCAGATTTTAAAATAGCTTTTCGGCGAAAGCACATTTTGCAATATTCTGAGTACATAGCTCAGCCATCATGGCTAGCTAATTTGACACCCGCCAAGTTTGGGGCAACCTAAACTCAGAATGACTATTAGAAAAATTGGATTACCTTTGCTGTTCTTCGTCAGAATGCACTCCCAGGACTTCTACTTCAACAACAAATGTTGTTTTGGTTCCAAATAATCCATAGTTATATCCAAATACCTCAGTTTTGTTCGTGCATTCAGGTCACTATCCAAAAGGTAACGCGCGACTGCATTTCGTGACAAAAAATATTCAAAATGTTCCTTAACCGTACTTAGAAGCATGTCAAACGCTGTTTAAAATCTATTTTTATGCTATTTTTCACATAAAATAGAGATAATATTCCAACCGGACAACATTGTATTCATTCAAAGCCGGAAAGGAAAAATTCGCGAGGTCTCGTGAACGTGCATCTCCTGTCTCTCTGTCACCAGGCAGTCCACTGACAAACTCTGCTCCTGTTATCTGCCCAGAGACAGGAGACGCGTCAATCTGGTTTCTGAAGGCTTTAGAGAGCCAATGGAAGCTTTAGAAAGTGTCACGTAACAGCACAGATACTGTAATTTCGATAGAGATGCAACAGAAGGACTACAAATTGTCAGACAGGCCACTTCCTGCTTGGAATCTTCTCAGGTTTTTGCCTGCCATATGAGTTCTGTTATACTCACAGACACCATTCAAACAGTTTTAGAAACTTTAGAGTGTTTTCTATCCAAATATACTAATAATATGCATATTATCGTTTCTGGGCAAGAGTAGTAACCAGTTTAAATCGGGTATGTTTTTTTATCCGGCCGTGAAAATACTGCCCCCTATCCCAGACAGGTTAAACACAAACTCACTTCCTTGACAACTTCCGTCACAACAGTTCTGCCATGATCCGCAAAGTGCAAGAAGTATGAATGTCGTGTCTTCAGCAGAGGCTGCATCGTAGTAAATGTTGTATGGCCAATGCAGACGCTGGAATAACATTAGATTTAACATTAGATAAAATAAAAGCAGAGAGGGACACAGCAGGTTCCCTAGCCAATCACCAGTCCTCCCTGATTCAATTTCAACGCTTAAAAATATAAAAGAATCACAAACAAAAGGTATTTCTTGGAAGTTTATATTGTCTGGCGGCCGGTCGGGCACTTGTTTCTCACATGCTGCTACTTTACTTTGTGCTTGTCCTAACCTCATTACTGGAGATGTGACGGATGTCAGATGTAAGGAAGGCAGGGTTCTTATTTCAGTCCACCTACATTGACACATTTAGCAGCATTTCTACTGATAGAGTTCACCTTGGGGTCATGATAGGGGCTGCACCCAATGATTGATGTATTATAATAATTGATTACGCTTATGTTGTATTAACCTGTTAGGGCTAGGGGGCAGTATTGACACGGCTGGATAAAAAACGTACCCGATTTAATCTGGTTACTACTCCTGCCCAGTAACTAGAATATGCATATAATTATTGGCTTTGGATAGAAAACACCCTAAAGTTTCTAAAACTGTTTGAATGGTGTCTGTGAGTATAACAGAACTCATATGGCAGGCCAAAACCTGAGAAGATTCCATGCAGGAAGTGGCCTGTCTGACAATTTCTTGCCCTTCTTGATTATCTCTATCCATTACAGAGGATCTCTGCTGTTACGTGACACTTCCTACGGCTCCCATGGGCTCTCAGAAGGCGGCAAAAAGCTGAATCATGGCTTTGCAGGCTCTGGTTGAAAAAAAGTAGCGCGTTTGGGTAGTGGCTGGTTACAGTACTGTGAGACTCAGGCGCGTGCCCGCGTCGACCGAATGCTTTGTTTTCTTTCCTCTGTTTACCTAAACGCAGATTCCCGGTCGGAATATTATCGCTTTTTTACGAGAAAAATGGCATAAAAATGGATTTTAAACAGCGGTTGACATGCTTCGAAGTACGGTAATGGAATATTTAGACATTTTTTGTCACGAAATGCGCCGTGCTCGTAACCCTTCTTTACCCTTTCGGATAGTGTCTTGAACGCACGAACAAAACACCGCTATTTGGATATAACAATGGATTATTTGGGACCAAACCAACATTTGTTATTGAAGTAGAAGTCCTGGGAGTGGATTCTGACGAAGACAGCAAAGGTAATAACATTTTTCTTATAGTAAATCTGACTTTGGTGAATGCTAAACTTGCCGGGTGTCTAAATAGCTAGCCTACTCTACTGAGAATATTGCAAAATGTGCTTTCACCGAAAAGCTATTTTAAAATCGGACATAGCGAGTGCATAGAGGAGTTCTGTATCCATAATTCTTAAAATAATTGTTGTGTTTTTTGTGAACGTTTATCGTGAGTAATTTAGTAAATTCACCGGCAGTGTTCGGTGGGAATGCTAGTCACATGCTAGTCACATGCTAATGTAAAAAGCTGGTTATTGATATAAATATGAACTTGATTGAACAAAACATGCATGTATTGTATAACATAATGTCCTAGGGTTGTCATCTGATGAAGATCATCAAAGGTTAGTGCTGCATTTAGCTGTGGTTTGGGTTTATGTGACATCATATGCTAGCTTGAAAAATGGGTGTCTGATCATTTCTGGCTGGGTACTCTGCTGACATAATCTAATGTTTTGCTTTCGTTGTAAAGCCTTTTTGAAATCGGACAGTGTGGTTAGATTAACGAGAGTCTTGTCTTTAAAATGGTGTAAAATAGTCATATGTTTGAAAAATTGAAGTTTTTGCATTTTTGAGGTATTTGAATATCGCGCCACGGGATTACACTGGCTGTTACGTAGGTGGGACGCATGCGTCCCACCTAGCCCATAGAGGTTAAATGTGCAACCAGAGGGAAATAAATTCTAGATCACTTGTACTCCACACACAGAGACGCTTAAAGCTCTCCCTCGCCCTCCATTTGGTAAATCAGCTGACAAATCTATCCTCCTGATTCCTGCTTACAAGCAAAAATTAAAGCAGGATGCACCAGTGACTCGGTTTATAAAAAAGTGCTCAGATGAAGCAGATGCTAAACTACAGGACTGTTTTGCTATCACAGTCTGAAACAGGTTCCGGGATTCTTCCGATGGCATTGAGGAGTACACCACATCAGTCTCTGGCTTTATCAATAAGTGAATCCAGGACGTCGTCCCCACAGTGACTGTACGTACATACCCCAACCAGAAGCCATGGATTACAGGCAACATTCACACTGAGCTAAAGGGTAGAGCTGCCACTTTCAAGGTGCGGGACTCTAACCCAGAAGCTTATAAGAAATCCTACTATGCCCTTCGACGAACCATCAAACAGGCAAAGAGTCAATACAGGGCAAGATTGAATCATACTACACCGGCTCCGACGCTTCTCTTATGTGGCAGGGCTTGCAAACTATTACAGAGGGCTGCCCAGTGACACGAGCCTACCAGACGAGCTAAATCACTTCTATGCTCGCTTCGAGGCAAGCAACACTGAGGCATGCATGAGAGCATCAGCTGTTCTGGATGACTGTGTGATCACGCTCTCCGTAGCCGACGTGAGTAAGACCTTTAAACAGGTCAACATTCCCAAGGCTGCAGGGCCAGACGGATTACCAGGACATGTGCTCCGGCCATGTGCTGACCAACTGGCAGGTGTCTTCACTGACATTTTCAACATGTCCCTGATTGAGTCTGTAAAACCAACATGTTTCAAGCAGACCACCATAGTCCCTGTGCCCAAGCACATGAAGGCAACCTGCCAAAATTACCACTGACCCGTAGCACTCACAGACGTAGCCATGAAGTGCTTTGAAAAGCTGGTAATGGATCACATCAACACCATAACCCAATCCAATTTGCAAACCACCCAAACAGAAAACACAGATGATGCAATCTCTATTGCACTCCACGCTGCCCTTTCCCACCTGGACAAAAGGAACACCTACGTGAGAATGCTATTCATTGACTACAGCTCAGTGTTCAACACCATAGTACCCTTAAAGCTCATTACTAAGCTAAGGATCATGGGCCTAAACTCCTCCCTCTGCAACTGGATCCTGGACTTCCTGACGGGCTGCCCCCAGGTGGTGAGGGTAGGTAGCAACACATCTGCCATGCTGATCCTCAACACTGGAGCCCCTCAGTGGTGCATGCTCAGTCCCCTCCTGTTCACCCGCGACTGTGTGGCCAGGCACGACTCCAACACCATCATTAACCTCTATGGGACCGGCGGGACGAATTCGTCCCACCTACGTAACATCCACTGCCAGCCTGTGGCGCGATTTTCAAAATCTTCAAAATCCTATTACTTCAATTTCTCAAACATATGACTATTTTACAGCCATTTAAAGATAAGACTCTCGTTAATCTAACCACACTGTCCGATTTCAAAAAGGCTTTACAACGAAAGCAAAACATTAGATTATGTCAGCAGAGTACCAAGCCAGAAATAATCAGACACCCATTTTTCAAGCCAGCATATAATGTCACCAAAACCCAGAAGACAGCTAAATGCAGCACTCACCTTTGATGATCTTCATCAGATGACAACCCTAGGACATTATGTTATACAATACATGCATGTTTTGTTCAATCAAGTTCATATTTATATCAAAAACCAGCTTTTTACATTAGCATGTGACGTTCAGAACTAGCATACCCCCCGCAAACTTACGGGGAATTCGCTAACATTTTACTAAATTACTCACGATAAACGTTCACAAAAAGCATAACAATTATTTTAAGAATTATAGATACAGACCTCCTCTATGCACTCGATATGTCCGATTTTAAAATAGCTTTTTGGTGAAAGCACATTTTGCAATATTCTAAGTATATAGCCCAGGCATCACGGGCTCGCTATTTAGACACCCGGCAAGTTTAGCACTCACCATAATCATATTTACTATTATAAAAATGTCATTACCTTTTGTTGTCTTCGTCAGAATGCACACCCAGGACGTCTACTTCAATAACAAATGTTGGTTTGGTCCAAAATAATCCATCGTTATATCCGAATAGCGCCGTTTTGTTCGTGCGTTCCAGACACTATCCGAAATAGTAAAGAAGTGTCGCGCGCTTGGCGCAATTCCTGACAATAAAATTCAAAGTATTCAATTGCCGTACGTCGAAGCATGTCAACCGCTGTTTAAAATCAATTTTTACGTCATTTTTCTCGTAGAAAAGCGGTAAAATTCCGACAGGGAATCTCCTTTTCGGCAAACAGAGGAAAAAATCCCAAAGGCGGGGGCGGTCGGGGTCACGCGCATAAGCTAGTGTCTCTTGATGGGCCACTTGAGAAAGGCGATAATGTGTTTCAGCCTGGGGCTGGAATGACGACATTCTCTTTTTTCCCGGGCTATGAGAGCCTATGGACGACGTGGGAAGTGTCACGTTAGAGCAGAGATCCTTAGTAAATGATAGAGATGGCAAAGAAGTTCCAGAAATGGTCAGACAGGCCACTTCCTGTAAAGGAATCTCTCAGGTTTTGACCTGCCATTTGAGTTCTGTTATACTCACAGACACCATTCAAACAGTTTTAGAAAATTTAGGGTGTTTTCTATCCATATGTAATAAGTATATGCATATTCTAGTTACTGAGTAGGAGTGGTAACCAGATTAAATCGGGTATGTTTTTTATCCAGCCGTGTCAATGCTGCCCCCTAGCCCTAACAGGTTTTAAGTTTGCAGACAACACAAAAGTGGTAGGCCTGATCACCGACAACGACGAGACAGCCTATAGGGAGGTCAGAGACCTGGCTGGGTGGTGCCAGAATAACAACCTGTGCCTCAACATAACCAAGACTAAGGAGATGATTGTGGAATACAGGAAAAGGAGGACCGAGCATGCCCCCATTCTCATCGACGGGGCTGTAGTGGAGCAGGTTGAGAGCTTCAAGTTCCTTGGTGTCCACATCACCAACAAACTAGAATGGTCCAAACACACCAAGACAGTCGTGAAGAGGTCACGACAAAGCCTATTCCCCCTCTGGAAACTAAAAAGGTTCTACAGCTGCAACATTGAGAGCATCCCAACTGGTTGCATCACTGCCTGGTACGGCAACTGCTCGGCCTCCGACCGCAAGGCACTACAGAGGGTAGTGCGTACGGCCCAGTACATCGCTGGGGCTAAGCTGCCTGCCATCCAGGACCTCTACACCAGGCAGTGTCAGAGGAAGGCCCTAAAAATTGTCACAGACCCCAGCCACCCCAGTCATAGACTGTTCTCTCTACTACCACCTGGCAAGCGGTACCGGAGCGCCAAGTCTAGGACCAAAAGGCTTCTCAACAGTTTTTACCCCCAAGCCATAAGACTCCTGAACAGCTAATCAAATGGCTACTATTTGCATTGTGTGCCCCCCCTCCCCAACACCTCTTTTACGTTGCTGCTACTCTCTGTTTATCATATTTGCATAGTCACTTTAACTATACATTCATGTGCATACTACCTCAATTAGCCCGACCAACCGGTGCCCCCGCACATTGGCTATCTATCTGGCTGTCTGCATTGTGTCCCGGCACCCACTACCTGCCAACCCCTCTTTTACGCAACTGCTACTCTCTGTTTATGGTCACTTTAACCATATCTACATGTACATACTACCTCAATCAGCCCGACTAACCGGTGCCTGTATATAGCCTCGCTACTGTTATAGCCTCGCTACTGTATATAGCCTCGATTCTGTTATTTTTCACTGTCTTTTTACTGTTGTTTTTATTTCTTTACTTACCTATTGCTCACCTAATACCTTTTTTTCTTTTTACTTAGAAATTACACTGGTGGTTAGAGCCTGTAAGTAAGCATTTCACTGTAAGGTCTACACCTGTTGTATTCGGCGCACGTGACAATTAAACTTTGATTTGATTTGAGAATGGTTCAGAACTTTTGTGAAACATCACAGCACAGTTTAAAAATATATTGGCAAAAATCAAAACTTTTCAGAGATAGATGGCAGAAGGGTGGGACTAAGGCAAAAGAGGGATAACTAACGTAAAATGTACCGTGCTCGTAAAATGTATAATGTATAAGTTGGAAGTAGAAGTCTAAATATTGATCCATTAGTTTAGGTTTTAGGTGTGTGTGTGTGGGGGGGGGTAGTGTTATGGGAAAATAATAAAGCAGGAAAATATAATTAAAAGATACTATAAAAAAGTGGGGATTGAAAATTATGCAAACAATTGCATTGATAGAACCCACAATCTATCTGCAATATATTAAAGCTGATCTACCCCCCCAAAAAAACATTTTAAAAAGCTGTCAGATGTTCATATCCAAACAGAGACAGTCTCAACCCCCCCAGCCATGTCTACTGTGTACCAGCCGTAGACAGATAAGATATTCTATCAGAGAGGAGCTGTACGTGTACCCTATCCATTTCCGTCGCTCAGCAAAAAGCATAACCACAGTCAGCTATTCTGTAGTGTGGGAGTCTCCCCATCCCTCTGTACACTTCCCAAGGCTGCAGGATTTACACTGACGATCCCTCAGTAAATCTCAGAGATTTTACAGTGGATGGAGGGAGCTGGGTAGGGAAGGAAGGAGGGAGAGGGACACATCCGCCATGCCCCTATACACCACACAACAGCATGACCCTAATGAGTTATGAATTGTTTGTCCTTTTGACATTCCCCGACACACACCAAATATGAAACACACACTACCGGTCAAAGGTTTTAGAACATCTTCTCATTGCAGGGGTTTTCTTCATTTTTACTATTGTCTACATTATAGAATAATAGTGAAGACATAAAAACTATGAAATAACAAATATGGAATCATGTAATAACCAAAAAAGTGTTAAAAAAAATCACAATATATTTTATATTTGAGATTCTTCAAATAGCCACCCTTTGCCTTGATGACAGCTTTGGACACTCTTGGTAGTCATTTAATCTGTGTTACTTTCCTCGAAGCGAGCGTAGAAGTAATTTAGCTCATCTGGTAGGCTTGTGTCACTGAGCAGCTTGTGGCTGTGCTTCCATTTGTAGCCTGTAATAGTTTGCAAGCCCTGCCACATCCGATGAGCGTCAGAGCTGGTGTAGTACGATTTAATCTTAGTCCTGTTTTCCGCATTGCCTGTTTGATGGTTTGTCTGAGGGCATAGCGGGATTTCTTATAAGCGTCTGGGTTAGAGTCCCGCTCCTTGAAAACGGCAGCTCTACCCTTTAGCACAGTCCTGTTAGCAATTGATGTTACTCTTCAATAACACAAACCCCAAGCAAATCAGGGGGAGGAAAATAGGTTTAGTCGAAGAGGACAAATCATACAGGGAGGTAGACGGTCATTCTTCCCTGTCCTCAGTGATGCTCTCTCAGTAGTTCTCTACAGTGAATAAAGGAACAGCATGCAGTTTTATAACCCAGCCCTAGCCTGTGGTTGAACAATTAGAATTCCTTGCAATAAAATTAGCAAATGGCTAAATAACAAGTATCCTATTTCAGAAGACATATTCCTCCCATGTCTCCGAAACATTGATGGATAATTCCCATTACAGAAAAAACACTTTCCATTGATCGTTAGTTCTATTCTCGTACTCTGTCTCTGCGTTGTGTATTTATCTTCCAAATATTATTATAGTGCGGATATTGCCTGTAATCCTTGGCTTCTGGTTAGGGTATGTACATACGGTCACTGTGGGGACGATGTCATCGATGCACTTATTGATGAAGCCAGTGACTGATGTGGTGTTCTCCTCAATGCCATCGGAAGAATCCTGGAACATATTCCAGTCTGTGCTAGCAAAACAGTCCTGTAGTTTAGCATCTGCGTCATCTGACCACTTCTTTACTGACCGAGTCACTGGTGCTTCCTGCTTTAGTTTTTGCTTGTAAGCATGAATCAGGAGGATATAATTATGGTCAGATTTGCCAAATGGAGGGTGAGGGAGAGCTTTGTACACATCGCTGTGTGTGGAGTAAAGCTGGTCTAGAGTTTTCTTTCCTCTGGTTGCACATTTAACATGCTGATAGAAATTAGGTAAAACAGATTTAAGATTCCCTGCATTAAAGTCCCCGCCACTAGGAGCGCCGCCTCTGGACGAGCGTTTTCCTGTTTGCTTATGGCATTATACAGCTTATTGAGTGCGAACTTAGTGCCAGCATCGGTTTGTGGTGGTAAATAAAAAATCTCTTCGTAAATAGTGTGGTCTACAGCTTTCTCATGAGATACTCTACCTCAGGTGAGCAAAATGTTGAGACTTCCTTAATATTAGATTTTGTGCACCAGCTTTCCGGTTTCCGGTCACAACTTGCAGACTTGTTTACGCTGCTGTGCGTTTTGTTGCCGATCTTACTTTGCTACCTGACGGTTTTTTACTTTTTCATTACCGTATATTTTAACTTTTTCCCTCACTCAACTTTTTTCATTCATATTTTTACTTTTTCCCTCACTCAACTTTTTTCATTCAACTTTTTCACCCCGGAGGTTTTATCTGGACATGGTTCGTCAGGACTTCAAACAGCCGAAGCTAAGTAACATTAACATGATGCCTTCTAATTGCAGTCGTTGTACTTATAATATATAGGAGAACGATCGCCTTACGGCAAGGATAGCTGTGCTGCAAGCCCAGCTTCAGACGCAATCGTTAGGCAAGGGTCATTTCAGTGTAGCAAAGGATGAAACAGCGTCTGTGCCACCAGTAAGTACAGATAGTAACGTTAGTATAAACCCCCTCGCACAGTCCCCGCAGCCGGACAACTTTCTCATGGCTTCTGGAGGGAAACGCTGTAGGAATGCTCAACCGGTGTCGCTTATTCAGCCGACAGAAACTTTCAACCGGTTCTCCCCATTAAGCGAGTCGGAGTCGGAGGCCGAGACTTCTCTGTGTCGGCATCGATTAATTGTCTCTGGCCCCCTCCCAGTTAGGGGGAGTGATGAGCTCTACAGCAGTCTCACAACTCAATCGCTGGTTGAAAACTGTTTTCTGCTCCTCCCAAAAGATAGAATTTGTAGATAATTGGCCCTCTTTCTGGGACTCACCCACAAACAGGACCAAGCCTGGCCTGTTGAGGAGTGACGGACTCCATCCTAGCTGGAGGGGTGCTCTCATCTTATCTACGAACATAGACAGGGCTCTAACTCCTCTAGCTCCACAATGAAATAGGGTGCAGGCCAGGCAGCAGGCTGTTAGCCAGCCTGCCAGCTTAGTGGAGTCTGCCACTAGCACAGTCAGCGTAGTCAGCTCAGCTCTCCCCATTGAGACCGTGTCTGTGCCTCGATCTAGGTTGGGCAAAATTAAAAATGGCGGTGTTCGCTTTAGCAATCTCACTAGTATAAAGACCTCCTCCATTCCTGCCATTATTGAAAGAGATTGTGATACCTCACATCTCAAAATTGGGTTACTTAATGTTAGATCCCTCACTTCCAAGGCAGTTATAGTCAATGAACTAATCACTGATAATAATCTTGATGTGATTGGCCTGACTGAAACATGGCTTAAGCCTGATGAATTTACTGTGTTAAATGAGGCCTCACCCCCTGGTTACACTAGTGACCATACCCCCCGTGCATCCGGCAAAGGCGGAGGTGTTGCTAACATTTACGATAGCAAATTTCAATTTACAAAAAAAAAAACTATGACGTTTTCGTCTTTTGAGCTTCTAGTCATGAAATCTATGCAGCCTACTCACTCACTTTTTATAGCTACTGTTTACAGGCCTCCTGGGCCATATGCAGTGTTCCTCACTGAGTTCCCTGAATTCCTATCGGATCTTGTAGTCATAGCAGATAATATTCTAATTTTTGGTGACTTTAACATTCACATGGAAAAGTCCACAGACCCACTCCAAAAGGCTTTCGGAGCCATCATCGACTCAGTGGGTTTTGTCCAACATGTCTCTGGACCTACTCACTGCCACAGTCATACTCTGGACCTAGTTTTGTCCCATGGAATAAATGTTGTGGATCTTAATGTTTTTTCTCATAATCCTGGACTATCGGACCACCATTTTATTACGTTTGCAATTGCAACAAATAATCTGCTCAGACCCCAACCAAGGAGCATTAAAAGTCGTGCTATAAATTCTCAGACAACCCAAAGATTCCTTGATGCCCTCCCAGACTGCCTCTGCCTACCCAAGGACGTCAGAGGACAAAAATCAGTTAACCACCTAACCGAGGAACTCAATTTAACCTTGCGCAATACCCTAGATGCAGTTGCACCCCTAAAAACTAAAAACATCTGTCATAAGAAACTAGCTCCCTGGTATACAGAAAATACACGAGCTCTGAAGCAAGCTTCCAGAAAATTGGAACGGAAATGGCGCCACACCAAACTGGAAGTCTTCCGACTAGCTTGGAAAGACAGTACCGTGCAGTATCGAAGAGCCCTCACTGCTGCTCGATCATCCTATTTTTCCAACTTAATTGAGTAAAATAAGAACAATCCGAAATTTATTTTTGATACTGTCGCAAAGCTAACTAAAAAGCAGCCTTCGCAAATGGAGGATGGCTTTCACTTCAGCAGTAATACATTTATGAACTTCTTTGAGGAAAAGATCATGATCATTAGAAAGCAAATTACAGACTCCTCTTTAAATCTGGGTATTCCTCCAAAGCTCCATTGTCCTGAGTCTACACAACTCTGCCAGGACCTAGGATCAAGGGAGATACTAAAGTGTTTTAGTACTATATCTCTTGACACATTGATGAAAATAATCATGGCCTCTAAACCCTCAAGCTGCATACTGGACCCTATTCCAACTAAACTACTGAAAGAGCTGCTTCCTATGCTTGGCCCTCCTATGTTGAACATAATAAACGGCTCTCTATCCACCGGATGTGTACCAAGCTCACTAAAAGTGGCAGTAATAAAGCCTCTCTTGAAAAAGCCGAATCTTGATCCAGAAATTATAAAAAACTATCGGCCTATATCGAATCTTACATTCCTCAAAAATTTTAGAAAAAGCTGTTGCACAGCAACTCACTGCCTTCCTGAAGACAAACAATGTATACGAAACGCTTCAGTCTGGTTTTAGACCCCATCATAGCACTGAGACTGCACTTGTGAAGGTGGTAAATGACCTTTTAATGACGTCAGACCGAGGCTCTGCATCTGTCCTCGTGCTCCTAGATCTTAGTGCCGCTTTTGATACCATCGATCACCACATTCTTTTGGAGAGATTGGAAACCCAAATTGGTCTACATGGACAAGTTCTGGCCTGGTTTAGATCTTATCTGTCGGAAAGATATCAGTTTGTCTCTGTGAATGGTTTGTCCTCTGACAAATCAATTGTAAATTTCGGTGTTCATCAAGGTTCCGTTTTAGGACCACTATTGCTTTCACTATATATTTTATCTCTTGGGGATGTCATTCGAAAACATAATGTTAAATTTCACAGCTATGCGGACGACACACAGCTGTACATTTCAATGAAACATGGTGAAGCCCCAAAATTGCCCTCGCTAGAAGCCTGTGTTTCAGACATAAAGAAGTGGATGGCTGCAAACTTTCTACTTTTAAACTCGGACAAAACAGAGATGCTTGTTCTAGGTCCCAAGAAACAAAGAGATCTTCTGTTGAATCTGACAATTAATCTGGATGGGTGTACAGTCGTCTCAAATAAAACTGTGAAGGACCTCGGCGTTACTCTGGACCCTGATCTCTCTTTTGAAGAACATATCAAGACTGTTTCAAGGACAGCTTTTTTCCATCTACGTAACATTGCAAAAATCAGAAACTTTCTGTCCAAAAATGACGCAGAAAAATTTATCCATGCTTTTGTTACTTCTAGGCTGGACTACTGCAATGCTCTACTTTCCGGCTACCCGGATAAAGCACTAAATCAACTTCAGTTAGTGCTAAATACGGCTGCTAGAATCCTGACTAGAACCAAAAGATTTGATCATTTTACTCCAGTGCTAGCCTCCCTACACTGGCTTCCTGTTAAGGCAAGGGCTGATTTCAAGGTTGTACTGCTAACCTACAAAGCATTACATGGGCTTGCTCCTACCTATCTTTCCGATTTGGTCCTGCCGTACATACCTACACGTACGCTACGGTCACAAGACGCAGGCCTCCTAATTGTCCCTAGAATTTCTAAGCAAACGGCTGGAGGTAGGGCTTTCTCCTATAGAGCTCCATTTTTATGGAATGGTCTGCCTACCAATGTGAGAGACGCAGACTCAGTCTCAACCTTTAAGTCTTTACTGAAGACTTATCTCTTCAGTAGGTCCTATGATTAAGTATAGTCTGGCCCAGGAGTGTGAAGGTGAACGGAAAGGCTGGAGCAACGAACCGCCCTTGCTGTCTCTGCCTTGCCGGTTCCCCTCTTTCCACTGGGATTCTCTGCCTCTAACCCTTTTACAGGGGCTGAGTCACTGGCTTACTGGTGTTCTTCCATGCCGTCCATGGGAGGGGTGCGTCACTTGAGTGGGTTGAGTCACTGACGTGGTCTTCCTGTCTGGGTTGGCGCCCCCCCTTGGGTTGTGCCATGGCGGAGATCGTTGTGGGCTATACTCGGCCTTGTCTTAGGACGGTAAGTTGGTGGTTGGAGACATCCCTCTAGTGGTGTGGGGGCTGTGCTTTGGCAAAGTGGGTGGGGTTATATCCTGCCTGTTTGGCCCTGTCCGAGGGTATCATCGGATGGGGCCACAGTGTCTTCTGATCCCTCCTGTCTCAGCCTCCAGTATTTATGCTGCAGTAGTTTATGTGTCGGGGGGCTAGGGTCAGTCTGTTACATCTGGAGTATTTCTCTTGTCTTATCCGGTGTCCTGTGTGAATTTAAATATGCTCTCTCTAATTCTCTCTCTCTTTCTGTCTTTCTCTCGGAGG
Organism: Salmo salar; assembly: GCF_965601325.2. Taxonomy (NCBI): domain Eukaryota; kingdom Metazoa; phylum Chordata; class Actinopteri; order Salmoniformes; family Salmonidae; genus Salmo; species Salmo salar. The sequence goes on from NC_138305.1 coordinate 60,972,317, forward strand.
ACCTGAGCCCTAGGACCATGCCTCAGGACTACCTGGTATGATGACTCCTTGCTGTCCCCAGTCCACCTGGCCGTGCTGCTGCTCCAGTTTCAACTGTTCTGCCTCTGGAACCCTGGAACCCTGACCTGTTCACCGGACGTGCTTGTTGCACCCTCGACAACTACTATGATTATTATTATTTTACCATGCTGGTCATTTATGAACATTTTAACATTTTAACATCTTGACCATGTTCTGTTATAATATCCACCCTGCACAGCCAGAAGAGGACTGGCCACCCCTCATAGCCTGGTTCCTCTCTAGGTTTCTTCCTAGGTTTTTGGCCTTTCTAGGGAGTTTTTCCTAGGGAGTTTTTCCTAGCCACCGTTCTTCTTTCACATGCTTTGCTTGCTGTTTGGGGTTTTAGGCTGGGTTTCTGTACAGCACTTTGAGATATCAGCTGATGTACGAAGGGCTATATAAAAATAAATTTGATTGATTTGATTTGGTTAACAAATATACAGACCGCCACCCTTTGTCTTACCGGAGTTAGCTGTTCTATCTTGCCGATGCAGCGTAAATCCGCCAGCTGTATTTTATCCAAGTCATCGTTCAGCCATGACTAGGTGAAACATAAGATCTTACAGCTTTTAATGTCCTGCTGGGAGGATATTCATGATCATAGCTCATCTATTTTGTTATCCAATGATTGTACGTTGGCTAATAGGACTGATGGTAGACGGGCATGAGGGCCTGTCGGGTGTCTGAAGTAAATCCTTTGCATCCGACTCGTTAAAGAAATTATCTTCAACCAGCACGAGGTGAGTAATCACTGTCCTGAAATCTAGAAGCTCTTTTCGGTCATAAGAGATGGTGGCAGAAACATTATGTACAAAATAAGTTACAAATAATGCAAAAAAAACACACACAATTGGTTAACTTCTTACATCTAGACGTTCCGCTAGCGGAACACCTGCTCCAATATCCAATGATAGGCGTGGCGCGAATTACAAATTCCTCAAAAATACAAAAACTTCAATTTTTCAAACATATGACTATTTCACAGCATTTTAAAGACAAGACTCTCCTTTATCTAACCACACTGTCCGATTTCAAAAAGGCTTTACAGCGAAAGCAAAACATTAGATTATTTCAGCAGAGTACCAAGCCAGAAATAATCAGACACCCATTTTTCAAGGTAGCATATAATGTCACAAAAACCCAGAAGACAGCTAAACCTTTGATGATCTTCATCAGATGACACACCTAGGACATTATGTTATACAATACATGCATGTTTTGTTCAATCAAGTTCATATTTATATCAAAAAACTGCTTTTTACATTAGCATGTGATGTTCAGAACTAGCATACCCCCCGCAAACTTCCGGGGAATTTGCTAACAATTTACTAAATTACTCACGATAAACGTTCACAAAAAGCATAACAATTATTTTAAGAATTATAGATACAGAACTCCTCTATGCACTCGATGTCCGATTTTAAAATAGCTTTTTGGTGAAAGCACATTTTGCAATATTCTAAGTACATAGCCCAGCCATCACGGGCTAGCTATTTAGACACCCGGCAAGTTTAGCCTTCACCAAAATCAGATTTACTATTATAAAAGTTTGATTACCTTTTGTTGTCTTCGTCAGAATGCACTCCCAGGACTGCTACTTCAATAACAAATGTTGGTTTGGTCCAAAATAATCCATCGTTATATCCGAATAGCGGCGTTTTGTTTGTGCGTCCCAGACACTATCCGAAATGGTAAATCAGGGTCTCGCGCATGGCGCAATTCGTGACAAAAAAATTCTAAATATTCCATTACCGTACTTCGAAGCATGTCAACCGCTGTTTAAAATCTATTTTTATGCAATTTATCTCGTAAAAAAGCGATAATATTCCGACCCGGGAATCTCCTTTTCGGCAAACAGAGGAAAAATCACAAAGACGGGGGCGGCCAGGGCACGCGCCTAAGCCCACAGTCCCTTGATCGGCCACTTGAGAAAGGCGATAATGTGTTTCAGCCTGGGGCTGGGATGACGACATTCAGGTTTTTCCCGGGCTCTGAGCGCCCATGGAAGACGTAGGAAGTGTCACGTTAGAGCAGAGATCCTTTGTAAAAGATAGAGATGGCAAAGAAGTTCAAGAAATGGTCAGACAGGCCACTTCCTGTAAAGGAATCTCTCAGGTTTTGACCTGCCATTTGAGTTATGTTATACTCACAGACACCATTCAAACAGTTTTAGAAACTTTGGAGTGTTTTCTATCCAAAGCCAATAATTATATGCATATTCTAGTTACTGGGCAGGAGTAGTAACCAGATTAAATCGGGTACGTTTTTTATCCAGCCGTGAAAATACTGCCCCCTAGCCATAACAGGTTAAGAGCCCGTAAAACGGCAGCATTCTCTTCCAGCGCCATTCAAAACCAGTATGTTAGGAGATAAAGAAGATTGCGTTTTTCATTTCAACTGTCATAATTTTTCATTATGAAGCTTACCTGTAGTCCCCAGTCACGTGATTTTTGTTTACAAGCTCACAACGACGTGAGACCAGAGCCTTGTGAGACACTCACTGTTGTGCATCCAGGTGATCTAGGTGATCTAGTTACGATATGGAACTCACAACTAAATGTTTACCAGCTAGATATCTTGTAACTAATATGTTAACTCTATAAAATGTGCTAAATACTCTGCAGTTTTGCATTTGGGTTGAAAATGTTGCAACTAGTTAACTATTTAGCTAAGTGGTTAGCTTCTTTCAAAACCAAGTTTCACTTGTCAACAGCAGAGAATCCCCTTCTGGATCAAGATAATTGCTGTCTAATATATGAATTGTGCATGCAGCAAACTGTGAGTAGCATTTTTTTTGTTACTTGTATAACATTATGAGCTAGGATGTCTGTCCTGCAAATACCTTACGTCAGAGACTGTATCAAATGTTTGCAATGAACTCATTAGCATTTCGTTAGCATTCTCTATGGGATTTTACATGTAATTGTTAGCAGTGCTAACCTTCAGATTACAATCGTGCCCCTTGTGTTCAGTGTCGGTATTACTGAATATCCCGTTATGGCTCGAGGTTGGTATGACAATCTGTACACCGCCCAAGCCTACTAAACACAGGAAACACAGTCAATTACACACCCATACTAACGAGACACTACAAACACACTACAACTGTATACTACCCTTCCATAAACAACAGAACTATGGAACTGCGTTAGAAGAGTCTCACTGATGACGTGGGCAGAAATGTCCCAATTGATCTCCTCTAAAAATTGCAATTAGGATTTAATCAATCCTCTCGTTGTAACAATAAATTGTTAAGGTCACCCCCTCTCCTAGGGAGGGTGATGTGTTCGATGCCGATAAAGAGAAGGGACAAAATAGAGTGGTTTGCTTCCAAAAACTGTCCCCAATTGGGTACATCAAGTTTTTGCACCTAATGGTGCTAAGATGCTCAGAGATTCTTACTTTCAGTTCACGCTTCGTTTTGCTTACATCATTTTTACCACAAGGACAGGTTATAAGATAAATAACTGTCTTAGTGGAGCACCTGATAACACCATTGATTGGGATCTGTTTCTCTGTTTGGGGGTGTTTGAAGAATCTACATTTATAAGTGCCATTGTATTGAGTGCACCCATTACACTTGTTTTTTCCATCTGGAGGCGCAAGGTGACGTTGTGCTGGGGTATTTTGGGGTGGTAAATCAGAATTTATCAATTGATCTCTAAGATTTCTGCCCCGTGAGAATATGACCAAGGCAGGGTCCGAAAACACATTACCAATACCGTCATCGGATCTTAGAATGTGGCAAAGTTTGAACGATTCCCTTAATTTGTTCAGAGCACTTTGAATAGGCTGTTGTAAGAATGCAAGACTGCTTATTTTTGAGAGGCAGTCCTTGAAAGAGATCATGTCTCAATTGTTTGGGATTTTCTCAACGGCAGTACTGATCTGACATTTCTTGTACCCCCATTCCTTTAATCTTTGCATCAGCCATGTTTCTGTGGAAATCTGATTTGTTTATTGCAAATTCTTTTGATTCAACAGAATTGGCTGAAGGGCAAACTGTTTTTCAATGGAAGCGGGTGACAGCTATCAGCCCTCAACAAACTGTGTATAGAACATTATCCTCACACAAAATCAAAAGATCAAGAAAACTGATTTGACGTGTGTCAGATTTCATAGTGAATCTCAGGTGCTCAGAACAAGAGTTAAGAAAAGCATGGAACGCCTGGAGCTGTTTCGCATCATGTTAAGACTTTCCTTGCACATGACATACACTTTAACCTAAAACAACGGGTACACAGGACCAAACACAAACAAGACCATGGCTGTTCTAATACGTTCACAAAAAATATCCTCCACACCCAATCTGTGAAGCATTTATTACCTCCTGAAGTACTTTATGTATGAGTAAAGGAATTGTGGAAAGGTAGATTGCTTTCTAAGAAAATGTTAATTATTCAAATCAAATTGTATTGGTCACACAAATGGTTAGCAGACGTTATTGCGAGTGTAGCAAAATTCTTGTGCTTCTAGTTCTGACAGTGCAGCAATATCTAACATGTAATCTAACAATTCCACAACAACTACCTAATACACAAATCTAAGTAAAGGGATGGAATAAGAATATATACATATAAATATATGGATGAGCAATGACAAAGCAGTATACAGTATATGTGTATACTGTATAAAATACAGTGTATACATATGACATGAGTAATGCAAGATGTAAACATTATTAAAGTGGCATTATTAAAGTGACTAGTGATCCATTTATTAAAGTTGCCAATGATTTCAAGTCTGTATGTAGGCAGCAGCCTCTCTGTTAATGATGGCTGTTTAACAGTCTGATGGCCTTGAGACAGAAGCTGTTTTTCAGTCTCTCGGTCCCAGCTTTGATGCACCTGTACTGACCTCGGCTTCTGGATGGTAGCGGGGTGAACAGGCAGTGGCTCGCGTGGTCGTTGTCCTTGATGATCTTTTTGGCCTTCCTGTGGCATCGGGTGCTGTAGGTGTTCTGGAGGGCCTGTAACATACTTTGTTTCATGGAAACATGGCTCTCTCTTAATACTCTGTAGGAGTCAGTAAAGCCAGCAGGATTCTCAGTACATCGTTTAGACAGGAATCAATATCTCTCCGGGAAGCAGAAGGGTGCGCGGGGGGGGGGGGGGGGTTGTGTTTCATGATTAACGACTCATGGTGTAATTTTAGGAACATACAGGAACTCAAGTCATTTTGTTCACCTGACCTAGAATACCTCACAATTGAATGGCGATCATATTATCTCCCAATAGAATTCTCCTCCGTCATCGCCACAGCCGTTACATCCCATTTATTGCCGAAACCTCAACGGCCCTCAAAGAACTTCACTGGAATTTATGCAAACTGGAAACCACATATCCTGAGGCTGCATTTATTGTATCTGGTGATTTTAACCTGTTGGGTCTAGGGGGCAGCATTTGCACGTCTGGATAAAAAAAATGTACCCGATTTAATCTGGTTACTAATCCTACCCAGTAACTAGAATATGCATATACTTATTATATATGGATAGAAAACACTCTAAAGTTTCCAAAACTGTTTGAATGGTGTCTGTGAGTATAACAGAACTCATTTGGCAGGCAAAACCCTGAGACATTTTCTGACAGGAAGTGGATACCTGATGTGTTGTATTGACTTTAAACCTATCCCATTGAAAAACACAGGGGTTTAGGAATATTTTGGCACTTCCTATTGCTTCCACTAGATGTCACCAGCCTTTACAAAGTGTTTTGAGTCTTCTGGAGGGAGATCTGACCGAACAAGAGCCATGGAACGGTGATGTCCCATTAGACACCTGGCGCGCTAGTTCATGTTGGGTACCCTCGTTCCAATACGTTATAAAATAGTATGCATTCGTCCACCTTGAATATTATTCATGTTCTGGTTAAAAAAGGCCCTAATGATTTATGCTATACAACGTTTGACATGTTTGAACGAACGGAAATATATTTTTTCCCCTCGTTCATGACGAGAAGTCCGGCTGGCTTACATCATGTGCTAACGAGACGGAGATTTTTGGACATAAATGATGAGCTTTTTTGAACAAAACTACATTCGTTATGGACCTGTGATACCTGGAAGTGACATCTGATGAAGAGAATCAAAGGTAATGGATTATTTACATAGTATTTTCGATTTTAGATCTCCCCAACATGACGTCTAGTCTGTATCGCAACGCGTATTTTTCTGGGCGCAGTGCTCAGATTATTGCAAAGTGTGATTTCCCAGTAAGGTTATTTTTAAATCTGGCAAGTTGATTGCGTTCAAGAGATGTAAATCTATAATTCTTTAAATGACAATATAATATTTTACCAATGTTTTCTAATTTTAATTATTTAATTTCTGACGCTGACTTGACTGCCGGTTATTGGAGGGAAACGATTTCCTCAACATCAATGCCATAGTAAAACGCTGTTTTTGTATATAAATATGAACTTGATAGAACTAAAAATGCATGCATTGTCTAACATAATGTCCTAGGAGTGTCATCTGATGGAGATTGTAAAAGGTTAGTGCATCATTTTAGCTGGTTTTATGGTTTTGGTGACCCTGTCTTTGACTTGACAAAACATTACACACAACTCTTGTAAATGTACTGTCCTAACATACTCTAAATTTATGCTTTCGCCGTAAAACCTTTTTGAAATCGTGAAACGTGGTTAGATTAAGGAGATGTTTATCTTTCAAATGGTGTAACATAGTTGTATTTTTGAAAAATTTGAATTTTGACATTTATTTGGATTCAAATTTGCCGCTCTTGAAATGCACCTGCTGTTGATGGAGTGCACCACGGGTGGCACGCTAGCGTCCCACCTAGCCCCAAGAGGTTAACAAAGCAAATCTGAGGACTAGGCTGCCGAAATTCAATCAACATATTGACTGTCCTACTCGCTCTACTAAGATTCTCGAACATTGCTATTCAAACTTCCGGGATGCTTACAAGGTCCTCCCCCGTCCTCCTTTTGGCAAATCTAACCATGACTCCATCCTGCTCCTCCCATCCTATAGGAAGAAACTCAAACAGGAAGTGCCTGTGCTTCTTACTATTCAACGATGGTCTGACCAATCTACTGGACAACCAGCATTTTATGTATTTTATGTATTAAAGACATGGCTGGAATACAGGGCATGTTTTCAGTTGATCCCAACAGTTACACGTTAGAGTTTGGTTGTAGACCAAAGGTGGAACCAAATGTATGTGATTTACTTAAAGATGAATATGTCTAAATGGAGTCGCAATTCAACGGCTCAGACACGAGACATTTGTGGCAGGGACAACAGACAATCATGGACTATAAAAGGAAAACCAGCCATGTCGCCGAGACCGACGTCTTGCTTACGGACGGGCTAAATTCTTCGCAGTGCCTGTGGCATTTTCCTGTAAAGATTAGAAAAAAATATCAGATAAGATAAAGGGAATTCCAATTCTATTTCCCTTCCCAAACTGCTTTTGCCTTTCATAAAGAATTAGCCCAATTCCATTACATGAAATCCAAATAAAAATCAATTTAAAATTACAGATTGTAAAGCAACAAAATAGGAAAAAACGCCACAGGGGATGAATACTTTTGCAAGGCACTGTATATCTGGAGTATTTCTCCTGTCTTATCCGGTGTCCTGTGTGAATTTAAATATCCTACATCTAATTCTCTCTCTCTTGCTCTTGCTCTCTTCTCTCGGAGGACCTGAGACCTAGGACCATGCCTCAGAACTACCTGGCCTGATGACTCCTTGCTGTCCCCAGTCCACCTGGTCGTGCTGCTGCTCCAGTTTCAACTTTTCTGCCTGTGGCTATGGAACCCTGAGCTGTTCACCAGACGTTCTACCTTTTCCCGGACCTGTTTTCGACTCTCTCTCTCTACCGCACCTGTTGTCTCTAACTCTGAATGATCAGCTATGAAAAGCCAACTGGCATTTTGTCCTGAAGTGCTGACCTGTTGCACCCTCTACAACCACTATGATTATTATTATTTGACCCTGCTGGTCATCTATGAACATTTGAACATCTTGGCCATGTACTGTTATAATCTCCACCTGGCACAGCCAGAAGAGGACTGGCCACGCCTCTGAGCCGGGGTCCTCTCTGGGTTTCTTCCTAGGCTCCTGCCTTTCTAGGTAGTTTTTCCTAGCCACTGTGCTTCTACATCTGCATTGCTTGCTGTTTGGGGTTTTAGGCTGGGTTTCTGTACAGCACTTTGTGACATCGGCTGATGTAAAAAGGGCTTTATAAATAAACGTGATTAACCTCCAGAAGCTACTTCCAATATGGTTTAACTGAATGATATAATCAGGTGAGGCTCCTACAACATGATCCTAGTCAATGAAAGGTTGAATCAAAGGCATGCATGTCCCAGTAGTCTTCAATAGCATTCTCTCATCATTGCCTTTCCTTTGTGATCAAAGATCTGACAGGACTGGATAGGTTAATGCTATATTGTTGAATCCTAGCTACAGACTCCTACTCAGTACAAACTCTACCATTAACCCATAGCTGCAGATGAGAGAGGAGGTCCTCGATCCAACTAGCTCTCACAGTCTCATGTCAGAATTAGACGTTCATCTGCCAACCCCATCTACAATCAAAAAATGGAATCTACTTGAAGGTAACACCGCTCACTGTTGCCCCTAGTGGCCAGTTTCCGCGTCATTTTCCAACGTGTTCAGACATGGATGGACGTCGAATACTGACTTGTATCACGGGTGGCCTGGCTGCCTAGATCTCCCCATTAGACTCTTTCTTTACCTGAGTCCGTTTCACTCTCTACCCCTGCTGTCATCAGGGTCCTTTTAACCAAGGGGACCAGGAACAATCACCCGATTAATCTGTCTTTATGTCACCCTGGCAGGTCCCCATTTCACTCCACCTCTTGGTCTCTCTCTACCTCTCTCCTGACCTCTCTCTCTCCCCCTCTCTCATCCCGCCGTCCCCCCACCCACCCAAAACACTCTCCTTCCTGGCTGTTTTGGGCTGGTGCACACTCAAGCCTGTCTCCCTCAGCCTATCCTCAATGGCTCCTCAATTTGGCTTTACGCCCTCTTCTCCTCCTCCCCCCTCCTCACCCACTCCCATCCCTCTATGCCTGCCCCGTCCTTCAGTCCTAAACAGGATAAAAAGAGTCATAATGGAGCTAGATCAGCCAAAGCTCATTATAAAAGAACGTATGGGCCTTTAAGCGATCTACTCATTACATTACATAACATTAACCTGTTTGGGCTAGGGGGCAGTATTGATAATTTTGGAAAAAATATGTGCCCATTTTTAACTGCCTCCTACACCAACTCAGAAGCTAGAATATGCATATTATTGTTCAGGTTTGGATAGAAAACACCCTAAAGTTTCTAAAACTGTTTGAATGGTGTCTGTGAGTATAACAGAACTCCTATGGCAGACAAAAACCTGACAAGGTTTCATGCAGGAAGTGGCCTGTTTGACAAGGAGTCGTGCGTCTTGCATCTGTTTATTGAAGAGTAAGGATCTTAGCTGTAACGTGACAATTCCCAGGGCTCCAATAGGCTCTCAGAAGGCGGGAAAATCCTGAAGGTTGACGAGGCAGCCTCAGGCTGAAACAGATTATCGCCTTATTCAAGTGTCCCATTAGGTGACAATGGAATGAGGCGCGTGTGCGATTAGCCCCCATGGAGTATTTTAATTCGGCTGTTTAGTTTATTGCAGATTCCCGGTCGGAATATTATCGCTTTTCTACGAGATAAATGGCATAAAAATTGGTTTTAAACAGCGGTTGACATGCTTCGAAGTACGGTAATGGAATATTTAGACATTTTTTGTCACGCCATGCGCACGACCGTGGATTACCATTCTGATAGTGTCTAGAACGCACGAACAAAACGCCGCTATTCGGATATAACGATGGATTATTTTGAACCAAACCTACATTTGTTATTGAAGTAGAAGTCCTGGGACTGCATTCTGACGAAGAACAAGAAAGGTAAGAACATTTTTCTTATAGGAAATGTGATTATGGTGAAGGCTAATCTTGCCGGGTGTCTAAATAGCTAGCCGTGATGGCTGGGCTATGTACTTAGAATATTGCAAAATGTGCTTCATCCGAAAAGCTATTTTAAAATCGGACATATCGAGTGCATAGAGGAGTAATGTATCTATAATTCTTAAAATAATTGTTATGCTTTTTGTGAACGTTTATCGTGAGTAATTTAGCAAACTGTTAGTAAATTTCCCGGAAGTTTGCGGGGGGTATGCTTTTTCTGAACTTCACATGCTAATGTAAAAAGCTGTTTTTTGATATAAATATGAACTTGATTGAACAGACATGCATGTATTGTATAACATAATGTCCTAGGTGTGTCATCTGATGAAGATCATAAAAGGTTAGTGCTGCATTTAGCTGTGGTTTGGGTTTTTGGTGACATTATATGCTAGCTTGAAAAATGGGTGTCTGATTATTTCTGGCTGGGCACTCTCCTGACATAATCTAATGTTTTGCTTTCGTTGTAAAGCCTTTTTGAAATCGGACAGTGTGGTTAGATAAACGAGAGTCTTGTCTTTAAATAGCTGTAAAATAGTCATATGTTTGAGAAATTGAAGTAATAGTATTTCAAACGATTCAAAAATCGCGCCACTGGATAAGACTGGCTGTTACGTAGGTGGGACGAATTCGTCCCGCCTAGCCCATAGAGGTTAACCATGTCAATGTTTATAATCACCCGCTACTGTGTTCTGCTGAGAGCAAGTGAATGGCCCTCTATTGTGAACTGCATGATACAGGCATGTGTAAACAGTGTTTGTATGAATGCATGTATGTGCTTATGGATGGATGGTGCTGTGTAAGGAATGTTCATGCTACATACATTTCTTGATTGACACAGGTATTGTGTGTCAGGAGCAAAACAATGTATTTTGTAGGGCTGGGAATTGCCAGCGACCTCACGATACAATATTGTCACAATACTTAGGTGCCGATACGATATGTATTGCGATTCTCACAATTCTATATGTATTGCGATACGATACGGTGATTTTATTGCAATTTGATATTCCAAACATATTGCTCACTATATGTCTGCTACAGAGAGATGAGAGAGCATGAGAAAATATGTTTTTATCAGTCAGGGAAATAAAAGTGCTGAAAACATGATGGCTCATTATTTAAAAAGAAGATGGAGAACAAGCTATAGGGTGAAAAATAACCGAGTTTTGGTGCAAGTAGTGCCGACTAGCGGTAGTTATCACTAGCTACATTAGCTAGTTGGCTTTTTACAAATCGATATTAGGAGTCAAATATCAATATACTATCGTCCAAAAATAACATAGTGATAAGTAAATATCGTTTCCACCCCCCATTACTAGTATTTAGGATCCCGCCTATTCTTGCGTAACCATATATCAAATATCACGATGTTGTCACGCCTCCTTTTGAAACGGCTAGAATGGGCTGCTGGATTCCAGCTGCTACATTGTGATGGATGTTACATTTCAAGAACCCTCCCCACATGCCCGTAGAAGGGGTGCGCGTGTTAGTCACTAATTTCCGAGTTGATGAAGGCAACAACTCCTCTGCTTGAACACGCTTTCAAAAAAAGAGATGTTATGACATGCTCACCTACATGCTTTACCTACATGGTAAAAGTTGTGTGGCCATATCAAGTGTGACCGACAGTCTGCAATTTGTCTTAAGGTCGGAAGCCGAGCAGATGCCGTACCAGGCAGCCATGCAACCAGTCAGGATGCTCTCAATGTTGCAGCTGTAGAACCTTTTGAGGATCTGAGGACCCATGCCAAATCATTTCAGTCTCCTGAGGGGGAATAGGTTTTGTCTTGCCCTCTTCACGACTGTCTTGGTGTGTTTGGACCATTCTAGTTTGTTGGTGATGTGGACACCAAGGAACTTGAGGCTCTCAACCTTCTCCACTACAGCCCCGTTGATGAGAATGGGGGCATGCTCGGTCCTCCTTTTCCTGTAGTCCACAATCATCTCCTCTGTCTTGATTACATTGAGGGATAGATTGTTATTCTGGCACCACCCGACAGGTCTCTGACTTCCTCCCTATAGGCTGTCTCGTCATTGTCGGTGATCAGGCCTATCACTGTTGTGTCGTCTGCAAACTTAATGGCGGTGTTGGAGTCGTGCCTGGCCATGCAGTCATGGGTGAACAGGGAGTACAGGAGGGGACTGAGCACGCACCCTTGAGGGGCTCCAGTGTTGCGGATCAGCGTGGCAGATGTGTCGTTACCTACCCTTACCACCTGGGGGCGGCCCATCAGGAAGTCCAGGATCCAGTGGCAGAGGGATGTGTTTATTCCCAGGATCCTTAGCTTTGTGATGAGCTTTGAGGGCACTATGGTGTTGAACGCTGAGCTGTAGTCAATGAATATTATTCTCACGTAGGTGTTCCTTTTGTCCAGGTGGGAAAGGACAGTGTGGAGTGCAATAGAAATTGCATCATCTGTGGATCTGTTAGAGCTGTATCCCCACCATCCCTGAGATGGTCTAGCTTCTCATTGCCACTGGGTGACAATCCTACATTTCAATATCATAAAGATGGTACACCTATGTTATAACAGGTCATGAGGGTCTACTCAGTCAGATGGGCTGGATTATATGACATATGAGGTAAGCGAAACCTCACACCATAAGGTAGGCTTAAAGACAACAGCAAACATCTAAAGCTGGCTGGATTTGCATCCCGACCAAAACTCTTAACCTCTTACATCTAGACGTTCCGCTAGCGGAACACCTGCTCCATTATCCAATGATGGGCGTGGCGCGAAATACAAAGTCCTCGAAAATCCGAAAACTTCCATTTTTCAAACATATGACTATTTTACACCATTTTAAAGACAAGACTCTCCTTTATCTAACCACACTGTCCGATTTCAAAAAGGCTTTACAGCGAAAGCAAAACATTAGATTATGTCAGCAGAGTACCCAGCCAGAAATAATCAGACACCCATTTTTCAAGCTAGCATATAATGTCACAAAAAACAAAACCACAGCTAAATGCAGCACTAACCTTTGATGATCTTCATCAGATGACACTCCTAGGACATAATGTTATACAATACATGCATGTTTTGTTCAATCAAGTTCATATTTATATCAAAAAACAGCTTTTTACATTAGCATGTGATGTTCAGAACTAGCTTTCCCACCGAAACTTCCGGTGAATTTACTAAATTACTCACGATAAACGTTCACAAAAAACATAAATTATTTTAAGAATTATAGATACAGAACTCCTTTATGCAATCGCGGTGTCCGATTTTAAAATAGCTTTTCGGTGAAAGCACATTTTGCAATATTCTGAGTAGATAGCTCGCCATCACGGGCTAGCTATTTTGACACCCACCAAGTTTGGTACTCACCAAAGTCAGATTTACTATAAGAAAAATTGGATTACCTTTGCTGTTCTTCGTCAGAATGCACTCCCAGGACTTCTACTTCAATAACAAATGTTGGTTTGGTTCCAAATAATCCATAGTTATATCCAAATAGCGGCGTTTTGTTCGTGTGTTCAAGACACTATCCGAAGGGTAAAGAAGGGTGACGTGCCCGGCGCATTTCGTGACCAAAAAATTCCAAATATTCCATTACCGTACTTCGAAGCATGTCAAACGCTGTTTAAAATCAATTTTTATGCGATTTTTCTCGTAAAAAAGCGATAATATTCTGACCGGGAGTCGTTGTTTTCGTTCAAAGACAGAAAATAGTCTTCTCGTGCACGCGCCCCCAGTCTCATTGTTCTCAGATCGACCACTATCCAAATGCACTACTGTTTTTCAGCCATGGCCTGCAAAGTCATCATTCAACGTTCTGGCGCCTTCTGAGAGCCTATGGGAGCGTTAGAAAATGTCACGTTACAGCAGAGATCCCCTGTTTTGGATAGAGATGATCAAGAAGGCCAAGAAATGGTCAGACAGGGTACTTCCTGTACAGAATCTTCTCAGGTTTTGGCCTGCCAAATGAGTTCTGTTATACTCACAGACACCATTCAAACAGTTTTAGAAACTTTGGAGTGTTTTCTATCCAAAGCTAATCATTATATGCATATTCTAGTTTCTGGGCAGGAGTAATAATCAGATTAAATCGGGTACATTTTTTATCCAGCCGTGAAAATACTGCCCCCTATCCATAACAAGTTAACACATGATGGCCCTGAGAGACAATGTCCTAGGCCAAATGACAAAGACTCTGCCGTAAACATGCATTCAATGTTAGTTTCGTCACTAAAGGGCTGAAAAACTGTAAACTTTTGATTTACTTCAGGCTGAAACTGAATAGGTGTGTATGCGACTCATAGCTACTTCAGTGAGGAGTTGATCTCTTCCTGGTCTTATCAAGTTTAGAATGCTCTCCAGTTCGATAGGTGGACATTAAACCAATCAGATGGGAAACATTTTAGATGGGAAACCATCAAAATAATGACCTTCATCATCATTGCATAAAGCTGGCTCCTGTATCCAATCCCTCCAACTTCGTTGGGTAAAAATGCAAGAAGTTACTAAAATTTGAGATTGGTGAGAAAGCAAAAATATTTGAAGTAGCAAAGTTGCAAGTTGCTTGAATAGTCCTACAAAGCTGCTACAATGGGGTACATATTGTCATCTGCAATACATACATGCCTACTTCTCTGTTCTTGCTAAAATCACAAATCACAATACCCTCACTATTACACACCATGACATCAGGAGCAAACACAGCACACAGAAAAACAAGCTTGAGTGAATGCTTAGTTTGTGCTATACAGCTTCATCAAAATATAATGGAACTTTGAAAGTCTTTAATATTTACTATTAATTTGCTGTTCAGCATAGAAGGGTAATATTTCAATACTCTTTGATGTAGCTGTTGACCTTTAAAATACAACAAAATAAAGATCAACTTGACTTTTCAACTTCTGGCTACTGAAAGGTCAAGAAATGCATTTTGTTTAATGGTGCTTCAAAAACAGCAGGTGGCCAAATGTACCAAGCCATTAACTGAAGTCCTCTTAAAGCTGAATTATTCACACATAACCTACAGAAGCGTTCACACAGAAGCAATATATCCATAACCCATCTGGAGTCAGTGGGCCTATCTCCTCTTATCTTACAGTAGAACAAAAACATCACTGATGCCTATCCACAGCTCCCAGCTGCAGAGTGTATCATGTTGGACACTCACTGTGCCACGCCTGGCTTCTAGAACACTAGCCAAAGTAAAAGAATGATTGTTATGCCTAATTAAATTAAGGTGTGTGTGCGCGTGTGTGCGTCGGTGCGTCTGGATCTTAAGTCAGAACCAGCAAGGCACCCCCTTGGACATTTGCTGTGCTCTTGTTATTTTTCTTTTCACATGGTGCAAATTGAGACATGCCTTCCCAGCGCTGCTGAGTCTGGGGAACTGCACTGCACTGTCCACCACAGCAGAATCAGTGTCAGTCATATGAACCTTGTTGTCAACATGATCCATAGTTCATTGTTCGCAATATAACATAGATGTGGCAGTTATGCACCCTACATACTAACATGGGACCAGCAAATTGTTAAATTAGTCAGCCATGTATGAGCTTGGACAAGTACATTGGAATCAAAACATGGCATTATTATGTGACACAAAAAGCTAAAAGGTTATTACTGGCCAATACCTTTCTTATGATTTTCATCATTTTATCTAGGGTATCTTTGAATATGTTTCAAAAAGTGCAGGAAACTATCTAGATGTGGAGGCTAAATCTGAAGACCAAGACAAGTGGCTGTCAATCAACCTGGGGAGTGTCATTCATTACAAGCTACAAAATATTACAGCCTGTATTATGACTGCATGTGTGTTGTGAATATGATTGTAAATGTTTAATACATCTGTTTTATTCTTCTTATCATTCTCCATCATCATCAGCAGCAGCAGATCCATGTATCTTAAACATCTATAAATGTTGGAATATTGCGTATAGGCTGTTGAAACGCACACAGGGACTGTTGATGCCGTGAGCCCATGGTACTGAGCCGTAAATCGTGACCACGGCAGACCACAGTTGGCGTTTTTATTACTGCGGGAGTAGAGTTTAGTCCGCTACTACAGCCTACTACAGACAAGCTAACTGCAGCGACCACAGGCACCTCATAGCATTACTCAGCAGAAAAAAAGTGGCACTGCATCGCAGCATCGTGAGTTTATGATTTCTCAAAAATATTCAACATTGATGCCCAATATTTTATACTTTGTTTATCAAAATAAACTCAAATATGTTTATAAACCTGGGGTGTAGGCTAAGCCTGAGGGTAGTAGATATTGACATTGTCAGCTGTAAAGTGGCCATTACTGGGTACCATTGTTTTACCTTGGATTCGACGACGCTATCTCCCTCCGAAATCGCGTTCACCGCTGATCTCAGATTCTCGGCTGATGCATCCTCTTGGCTCTTCCCGTCCCGATGCGCTGAGGTCTGTGCTCCCATCGCGAAAACCGCACTTATTTAACCTCTTTGGCTCCTGCTCGTTCGGAAACCACTGCAAACGCGATACAAGTAAAAAAGGTAGTCAGTGATAGCAAGTATGCATCCACGCGCCTAAAATGCGTCCTAGGACCGATCCGGGGTAGTCGAGCGCTCAAGTGATGAAACGTGAATGGCAGCGAACTCTTAGGACCCCGCTCCTCCCCTCCCTACAACATGGCCAAAGCCAGTGTGCAATAGCAAGTGTTGCATAATCACTTAATTTGGCAGCAGCATCGTGTCACTGTGACTTTCTATCTGCTACACAGAGCGCGTTGTTTTCAGATCAGAGGGGAAGAGCATCTTTATTCTATTTTCCCTGTTGTACTGTACCATATTTATTGTTTATGTCTAAGTTTTCTGCAAGTATTGGAAATAAAAAAGTATCATATTGGATCCTATAGGCAGTGTCGATTTTGGCATGTACATCTTGGTCGTGCAAAAAAGAACATGTGGGATGCATGCCAGCAAAGCCACTACACAACACAAAACTAAACAATGCATGAATTGCACTATAATGGTGACAAACACTGCCCACAAACTGTTAGGGCCTACATAAAGCTGTCCCAACAGCAGGCTCAACACCTAACCACTGCGACACCTGGCTATCAGCGGAGCCTTGTTGGCAGCGAAACAGTTCATTCAGCCTCATTTACTGCCTTTTAAAAAAACATTGCTGATATGGCTGACTTGCTTAAACAAATGTGGTTTCTACTGACAATTGAGATGTAGAAACTATGGCATAAGGGGACGACAAGCAGATAAGAGGCAATCCGTAATTTCAATTAAGACATTAATGAGCGATCTGGGACGGACGTAGTCAATATAACTATGTGTTCAGCACTTTTGAAATGTACAGCGACAGAATTCAGAACATGGGCTGTTCTTACAGTGTTCTCCCTGTACACAAAGTCAGAATGGTAGGATAAATAAAGGGGGCATATAAGCAGACAATGAAATCTCTTACCATATTCAATGATTACATTTCTCAAAAACAGGTTGTAGGCTACATGTGCACCATCAAGTCAGAACAGTAGTCGAAATTAAGTGGTGAAAATAGACCAAATTATTAAAGCGAGGCACATGGGCTACACAACATACACTTAGTATTACTTTCTTAGCTACAGTATACACATCCCCTTGGCATATGATATCATTTATGCAGCAGCATACAATACATTTTTGGACTCACCTTGTTGTGCTGTGCTCACTTGAACAGGAAGATGGCATGGCGGCCCTACTTAGGCAAACTTTGCCATCAAAGTCTGGCATTCTCTGGATTTATGGTGCTTTCAAGACAACTGGGAACTCTGGAAAAAAACAGTTGAATCATGATTACATCAGTGATCATCAGGTCGTAGATCTAAAAAGAGGCCCGAGTTCCAAATGTACAATTCCGAGTTGGATGAAAGTTCCAAACTGTCACACCTGCTCCCACTCCCCCTCTCTTACGTTCGAAGGCGCCAGGCTGCCCATCATTACGCACACCTGTCACCATCATTATGCGCATCAGCGCTTCATTGGACTCACCTCAACTCCATTACTTTATCGATTGCCTCTTCTTCAGTATATTTGTCTATTCCTCAGTTTGATCCCTGTGTCAGCATTAATGTTATATTTCTCTTGTCCAGAAGCTGTCCGTGTTTTGTTTCATGTCTGTTATTTATTAAATATTCACTCCCTGTACTTGCTTCGCATCTCCCAGCGTCTGTCCGTACACAAACGTATTTTCCCAGTCATAGCTCATTTTTTCCCTAGTTCCCAGTTGTCTTGAACTCACTAAAGTTTGCAGTTCCCGAGTTAACAGTTGTTTTGAGTGCTGCACAAATCATGTTTCATTGACTGCATGGCCAATGTTGAATGTTTATAATTTTAAAATAGTTAAAGAGAGCCTTAATCTTAGACTTGGGACCACACAGCCACTCCACTGAATAGCAGGCTAATGGTTGCTTTGCAATGCTTGCAGTTAGCCACACTGATTCCTTCCAAATCATTCATTGTTGAATTTGCGATTTCCAACTTGTTGTGTAATGTTTATGTCCAATGGCTGATGAGCACTGATACGTTTTATCTATAATTTCTCTTCATTATTTCTCTTCATATGCAAGGATTAAAAAGGATTTGCCAGTAAATTGTCGACTTCATTCATGTTGATGACTGCTAGCTACGATTTTGAAAGTATGATGTTGACATGATCAGTCCAATCAAAGCTACTGTAGATATAATGTGATTTGACGTAATGTTATCTGTGGCCAATGACCTTGAGCGCTCGACCTTGACCCATATTTTCTTCTGGCTTGCCCCACCACCACAGAAAACACTGAGCTAGGCTGAAACACCTGCATTTTGGAGCTGCTTTACTCAAGAATATTACTTTATTAACTCAATTATATATATATTCTTTACATTGTTTGCAAACTGATATGTGACATGTATTAATGCCTAAATAAAATGCAAAACAGGAAAGCCCCACCTGCCCTGAATGAAAGGTCGCCACTGCCTATAGGATTCTTGCAGTCCTAAAGTATTATTTGTGTCACCTGTATCAGAATCCAAATGGAATCATATTTGATAACTTTTTCCCCCGATTGGAAATCAAAAGTAATCCTATTGTACCATATATGTTAGGATTTAGTATCACCTATATCAGAATCCTATAGGACTACTTTTGTTCCTACTGGAAATCAAAGTAATCCGATTGAATCCTATAGTTATTTAATTTTTGTTGCAACAATACAAAACATACACATATAAACAACAACATACTCAAACATCCACAACATCAACCTTGCCCAGACCCACCTGCTCACACCCCCCATCTCCAGCGCCCCAATCGGTATCAACTTACCTGTAAGAAAGCATGTCCCTTTAAGAGTGACTGATGACATCACAGCTAGCATGAGCTTGCAGTGTTAATTAGCCTAACTCCCAAGGTCAGCTTCAGAGAATCTCTGGTTTTCTAACGTTATTATTGTAGAAATGTTTTTTCTTCTTTGTTATTGCTAAATATTCAGTGCATTCGGAAAGCATTCAGACCCCTTGACTTTTTCCACATTTTGTTACGTTACAGCCTTATTCTGAAGTGGATTAAATAAAAAAAATTCCTCATCAATCTACACACAATAACCCATAATGACAAAGCAAAAACAGGTTTTAGGAATGTTTGCAAATTTATAAAAAATAAAAAACAGACCCTAATTCAGACCCTTTGCTATGAGACTCGAAATTAAGCTCAGGTCCATCCTGTTTCCATTGATCATCCTTGAGATGTTTCGTCCCACCTACGTAACAGCCAGTGTAATCCCGTGGCGCGATTTTCAAATATCTTAGAAATGCTATTACTTCAATTTCTCAAACATATGACTATTTTACAGCATTTTAAAGACAAGACTCTCGTTAATGTAACCACACTGTCCGATTTCAAAAAGGCTTTACAACGAAAGCAAAACATTAGATTATGTCAGCAGAGTACCCAGCCAGAAATAATCAGACACCCATTTTTCAAGCTAGCATATAATGTCACAAAAACCCAGAAGACAGCTAAATGCAGCACTAACCTTTGATGATCTTCATCAGATGACACACCTAGGACATTATGTTATACAATACATGCATGTTTTGTTCAATCAAGTTCATATTTATATCAAAAACCAGCTTTTTACATTAGCATGTGACGTTCAGAACTAGCAAACCTCCGGTGAATTTACTAAATTACTCACGATAAACGTTCACAAAAAACACAACAATTATTTTAAGAATTATAGATACAGAACTCCTTTGTGCAATCGAGGTGTCCGATTTTAAAATAGCTTTTCGGTGAAACCACATTTTGCAATGTTCTGAGTACATAGCCCAGCCATCACGGCTAGCTATTTAGACACCCACCAAGTTTAGCCCTGACCAAACTCCGATTTACTATTTCAAAAGTTTGATTACCTTTGATGTTCTTCGTCAGAATGCACTCCCAGGACTGCTACTTCAATAACAAATGTTGGTTTGGTCCAAAATAATCCATCGTTATATCCAAATAGCGGCGTTTTGTTCGTGCGTTCAAGACACTATCCGAAGTGTAAATAAGGGTCACGAGCATGGCGCAATTCGTGACAAAAAAAATCTAAATATTCCATTACCGTACTTCGAAGCATGTCAACCGCTGTTTAAAATCAATTTTTATGCAATTTTTCTCGTAAAAAAGCGATAATATTCCGACCGGGAATCTGCGTTTAGGTAAACAGAGGAAAGAAAACAAAGCATTCTGTCGACGCGGGCACGTGCGTGAGTCTCACAGTACTGTAACCAGCCACTACCCAAACGCGCTACTTTTTTTCAGCCAGAGCCTGCAAAGCCACGATTCAGCTTTTTGTCGCCTTCTGAGAGCCCATGGGAGCCGTAGGAAGTGTCACGTAACAGCAGAGATCCTCTGTAATGGATAGAGATAATCAAGAAGGGCAAGAAATTGTCAGACAGGCCACTTCCTGCATGGAATCTTCTCAGGTTTTGGCCTGCCATATGAGTTCTGTTATACTCACAGACACCATTCAAACAG
Organism: Salmo salar; assembly: GCF_965601325.2. Classification (NCBI taxonomy): domain Eukaryota; kingdom Metazoa; phylum Chordata; class Actinopteri; order Salmoniformes; family Salmonidae; genus Salmo; species Salmo salar. The sequence continues at coordinate 60,993,357 of NC_138305.1, forward strand.
TTTTAGAAACTTTAGGGTGTTTTCTATCCAAAGCCAATAATTATATGCATATTCTAGTTACTGGGCAGGAGTAGTAACCAGATTAAATCGGGTACGTTTTTTATCCAGCCGTGTCAATACTACCCCCTAGCCCTAACAGGTTAAACTCTTTGGCCTGAATGCCAAGCATCACGTCTGGAGTGCCATGCCTCTCCTGTGAGGATCCAAAGGACCAGGTTACAGAGCTCTCTCTGTAGAGGGATTGATGTGGGGGTTTTATGACACCTTACGTCAATTGTAAATTGTAAGGCAGCAGACCAACTCCTTTCTGGTCTCTAGTATTGGTGATCGGAATGTCTTCGTGCCTTATGAAGAGTTTACAACCCAAATCTAGAAGATCAAACAATGGACACAGGGACAATATATTTCATCCTCCGAATGCTGGTAATGATGAGAGATGGAATGTGGAAGATTGTCTATTTTGGGATGTCATTAAAAGTTAAATGAAGACGTTAAATGGGACTGGGAGACTAGTCAGGATCATGGGAAAGATGAACGGGGCAAAGTACAGAGAGATCTTTGATGAAAACCTGCTCCAGAGTGCTCAGGACCTCAGACTGGGGTGAAGGTTCACCTTCCAATAGTACAACGACACTAAGCACACAGCCAAGACAATGCAGTGGCCTCAGGATACGTCTCTGAATGTCCTTGAGTGGCCCAGCCACAGCCCGGGCTTGAACCCGATTTAAAATCTCTGGAGAGACCTTACAATAGCTGTGGCGTAACACTCTCCATCCAACCTGACAGAGCATAAGAGGATCTGAAGAGAAGAATGGGATAAACTCCCCAAATACAGGTGCGCCAAGCCTGTAGCGTCATACCCAAGAAGGCTCGAGTCTGTAATTGCTGCCAAAGGTGCTTCAACAACGTACTGAGTAAAAGGTCTGAACACTTATGTAAATGTAATATTTCAGTATTTCAGTTTTTTGTATACATTTGCAAAACATTTTTGGGCCATTTAAAAATAAGCCTGTAATGTAACAAAATGTGGGAAAAGTCAAGGGGTCTGAATACTTTCCAAATGCACTGTGTGTGCCTTGTCTGTGTGTGCAAATCAACCCCGTTTTCTGGTAGATCCCTAGTAGAAAAATCTTATCAGATTTTGGAACCAGTCCTATTGGAGTCCTATGGGATTCTATCCTATAGGATTTTATCCTATAGAATCCCATAGGAATCCAAGAACAGGATCCATAGTAGAAAAATCCTATCAGATTGTGTAACCAGTCCTATTGGTCTCCTATGAGATTCCTATAAGATACAAAAGGATTCCAATACAAAAATCCAATAGAAAATAGGATAAAACTTTATAGGATAGGTTCCTTCAATTGAAATAAATGTATCAGGCCCTAATTTACGGGTTTCACATGACTGGGCAAAGGCCCACCCACCTGGGAAACAGGCCCACCCACTGGGGAGCCAGGCCCAGTCAAAGGGCTTTATTACAGATATAAATACTCCTCAGCAACCTCACCCCTTCCTCCTCAGACTATCCCGCAGGTGAAGAAGTCGGATGTGGAGGTCCCATGTTTACAATTCTAGTGGGTCAGAAGTTGACATACACTAAATTGACTGTGCCTTTAACCTCTTGACGGTCGCCTAGGATAGGGGGCGCCACAGCGCATTTTGAAAAAAAATTGTGCCCATTTTAAACGGCCTACTACTCAAACTCAGAAGCTAGGATATGCATATAATTAATAGTTGTGGATAGAAAACACCCTAATGTTTCTAAAACTGTTTGAATGGTGAGTATAACAGAACACATATGGCAGTCGAAATCCTGAGACAGATCGAAACAGGAAGTGGAATTCTGAATTGCGAACTCAACTTCATCACGTTGCCTATTAATCACACCGTGAGCTATGGTTCATTGAGCACTTCCTATTGCTTCCACTAGATGTCCCCAGTCTTTACAAAGTGGTTTGAGTCTCCTACTGTTAAAACTGAATGAATGAGACGCTGTGGAACGTGGTCACACGGAGAGGGCCATCACCATTATGACGCCGGCGCCCCTGGTTACCCTCCCCTTTCGAAACGTTTTGAAACACAATGCAATCGTCCCCCTCAAATCTTATTGGCTCTCTTGTTGAAAAACGCCCTGAAGATTTATGTTATACAACGTTTGACATGTTTGAACGAACCTAAATGGGAAAAAAATGCATTTTCTCGAAATGGCTGTCCCGCGGCCGACGGAGCATTTGGATCAGCCTTCAGACGCGCAAACAAGAACAAGCTCTTGGAACATAAAGGAGTAATTTTTTCGAACGAAAATACATTTGTTGTGGACCTGGGATGCCTGGAAGTGCTTTCTGATGAAGACAACCAAAGGTAAGGGATTATTGACAATAGTATACAAGACTAGATGTGATTCGCGATTGTTTCAAGATGGCGCTGACCTGTAACGTTAGCCTATTTTTCAGAGTATCGCATCCCCTTTCATCGCAAAGTATGATGACCCAGTAAAGTTAATTTTAAATCTGGCATTACAGGTGCTTTCAAGAGATATTCATCTATAAATCTTAGAATGACAATATTACATTTTAAAAATGTTTTCGAATAGTAATTTAGTAAATTGTAGCTCTGTTTCATCGGATGCATTTGAGGGAAAATAGTTAGTCAACGTTACGCACCGATGTAAAATGCTGTTTTTATATATAAATATGAACTTTATCGAACAAAAGAATGCATGTATTGTGTAACATGATGTCCTAGGTGTGTCATCTGATGAAGATTGTCAAAGGTTAGTGCTGCATTTAGCTGTTTTTTGGTTATTTGTGATGCATGTGGTTGGTCGGAAAATGGCTATGTGGCTACTTTTACGATATACTCCTCTAACATAATCTAATGTTTTGCTTTTGCTGTAAAGCCTTTTTGAAATCGGACAACGTGGTTCGATTCAGGAGAGGTGTATCTATAAAACGATATAATTTGAAAAAAAAAAAGAAAAAGAAAAAATATTACATTTTGTTATGCTAATGGCGATATGATTTTTCGCTGGATGTCCGAGGCCGCACAGGGGTTAAACAGCTTAGAAAATTCCAGAAAATGATGTCATGGCTTTAGAGGCTTCTGATAGGCTAATTGACATCATTTGAGTCAATTGGAGATGTACCTGTGGGTGTATTTCAAGGCCTACCTTCAAACTCAGTGCCTCTTTGCTTGACATCATGGGAAAATCTAAAGAAATCAGCCAAGACCTCAGAACTTTTTTTTTTAGACCTCCACAAGTCTGGGTCATCCTTGGGAGCAATTTCCAAACGCCTGAAGGTACCACATTCATCTGTACAAACAATAGTATGCAAGTATAAATCATACCAGTCGTCATACCGCTCAGGAAGGAGACGTGTTCTGTCTCCTAGAGATGAACGTACATTTGTGCGAAAAGTGCAAATCAATCCCAGTACAACAGCAAAGGACCCTGTGAAGATGCTGGAGGAAACATAACAAAAGTATATTGACATAAACTGAAAGGCCGCTCAGCAAGGAAGAAGCCACTGCTCCAAAACCGGCATAAAAAAGCCAGAATACAGTTTGCAACTGCACATGGGGAGAAAGATTGTACTTTTTGGAGAAATGTTCTCTGGTCTGATGAAACAAAAATAGAATTGTTTGGCCATAATGACCTTCGTTATGTTTGGAGGAAAAAGGGGGAGGCTTGCAAGCCGAAGAACACCATCCCAACAGTGAAGCAAGGGGGTGGCAGCATCATGTTGTGGGGGTGCTTTGCTGCAGGAGGGACTGGTGCACTTCACAAAATAGTTGTCGTCATGAGGATGGAAAGTGATGTGGATATATTGAAGCAAAATCTCAAGACATCAGTCGGGAAGTTACAGCTTGGTCGCAAATGGGTCTTCCAAATGGACAATGACCCCAAGCATACTTCCAAAGTTGTGGCAAAATGACTTAAGGACCACAAAGTCAAGGTATTGGAGTGGCCATCACAATGCCCTGACCTCAATCCTAGCTGTGCTCTCTCAGCTTTCGGGTACGCCACCTAAGCTCCGCCACTGTGCCTTCTTCTCTAAGAAGATCAGCCCGGCGGAGCGAAACTATAATGTGGGGGACCGGGAGCTGTTAGCTGTCGTCAAGGCTTTGAAGGTGTGGAGACATTGGCTTGAGGGGGCTAAACACCCTTTTCTCATCTGGACTGACCACCGCAATCTGGAGTACATCCGGGAGGCGAGGAGACTGAACCCTCGCCAGGCAAGGTGGGCCATGTTTTTCACCCGTTTTGTGTTTACCCTCTCTTACAGACCAGGTTCCCAGAATGTTAAGGCAGACGCCCTGTCCCGGCTGTATGACACAGAGGAGCGGCCCATAATCCCAGCCTCGTGTTTAGTGGCACCGGTAGTATGGGAGCTGGACGCGGACATGGAGTGGGCGTCACGTGCAGAGCCCGCTCCCCCTCAGTGTCCATCTGGGCGTCTGTACGTTCCGTCTGCTGACCGAGACCGATTGATCTACTGGGCTCACACGTCACCCTCCTCTGGTCATCCTGGGATTAGGCAGACTATGCGCTGTCTTACTGGGAGGTACTGGTGGCCCACCTTAGCTAAGGACATGAGGGTTTATGTTTCCTCCTGCTCAGTGTGCGCCCAGTGCAAGGCTCCTAGACACTTACCCAGAGGTAAGTTACAACCCTTACCCGTTCCACAACGGCCGTGGTCACATTTATCGGTGGATTTTATAACCGATCTTCCACCTTCACAAGGTAACACCACGATCCTGGTCGGTGTGGATCGTTTTTCTAAGTCCTGTCGTCTCCTCCCTTTGCCCGGTCTCCCTACGGCCCTACAGACTGCGGAGGCTCTGTTTACACGTTTTTCGGCACTAGTGTGCCTGAGTATATAGTGTCTGATCGGGGTCCCCAGTTCACGTCAAGGGTCTGGAAGGCATTCATGGAACACCTGGGGTTCTCGGTCAGCCTTACCTTTCACCCTGAAAGTAACAGGCAGGTGGAGAGAGTTAACCAGGATGTGGGTAGGTTTCTGAGGTCTTATTGCCAGGACCGGCCGGGGGAGTGGGCGGCGTTTGTGCCCTAGGCAGAGATAGCTCAGAATTCACTCCACCACTCCTCCACTAACCTCTCTCCCTTTCAGTGCATGTTGGGGTATCAGCCAGTTCTGGCCCTTGGCATCAGAGTCAGACCGAGGCTCCTGCGGTGGAGTATTGGTTCCAGCGTGCAGAGGAGACCTGGGACGCCGCTCACGTCCACCTTCAGCGCACCGTTCGACGCCAGAAAATTGGTGCAGACCGTCACCGCAGTGAGGATAGGGTCTGGCTCTCGACCAGAAACCTGCCCCTCTGCCTGCCCTGCCGGAAGCTGAGTCCGCGGTTTCTGGGGCCGTTTAAAGTCCTGAGGAGAGTGAACGAGGTATGTTATAGGTTAAAGCTTCCCCCCAATTACCGCATGAACCCCTCGTTCCATGTGTCTCTCCTCAGGCTGGTGGTGGCTGGTCCACTCCAGGAGAATGAGGTGCGGGAGGGCCCCGGGGTACTCCGTTCGATCCATCCTGGATTCGAGACGTCGGGCGAGGGGCCTTCAGTACCTCGTGGACTGGGAGGGGAACGGTCCGGAGGAGAGATACTGGGTTCCGGTGGAGGATGTGTTAGATCCTTCCCTGCTGCGAGAGTTCCATCGTCTCCATCCGGATCGCCCTGCTCCCCGTCCTCCGGGTCGTCCCCGAGGCCGGTGTCGGCGCGCAGCTGGAGCCGCGCGTCAGGAGGGGGTACTGTCACGACTCCCGCCGAAGTCGGCCCCTCTCCTTGTTCGGGCGGCGTTCGGCGGTCGACGTCACCGGCTTACTAGTTGCCACCGATCGATGTTTCACTGTTCGTTTGGTTTTGTCTTTATTGTGTACACCTGTTTTTGATTTTCCCTAATTATGTTCATTATTTAAACCTCTGCATTTCCTGTTTGTCTTGTCGGTGATTGTTTCCTGTTTTGTGTGGTCGGAGGTGTTTTTCCGCAATATGTATTTTCCTAGGAGAAGATTTATTGATTTTTCAAGTAAACACGTTTGTTTACATTGATCCCTGTGTCCTGCGCCTGACTCCTCTACTTCTCCTAAAGATAATCATTACAGCAACTTTCCACAAGAATGGGCTTCAGGTGAGGCAGATGAACCTGTAGCCATATTACTTCAACAGTATTTAACATTAGATCCGCTTTACAGGAATGTGGCTCTGAATATAGACCCCCAACACCACCCCTGTTGGCATTTCTGTCTTTTCGGTAGATGTTATAACCATGTAATGCTACCACTGTATCATCAAAATGTATTGTCTAAGTGAATTTCAGCGATAGTCAGAATATGAATGTCATCTGTTACAAGCAAGTTATTGACTTCATGGACCTTGTTTCTTAGGCTGCATATATTAATATGGACTATTTTTAGCATATTTCTGGGTTGCTTGATTGTTTTTTAAGCTTTACTGGGAAGCTTATCAGAAGTAGATTTGCTCATGTTATTTATATATTGGAGTTGATAGAGCAGGGTGAGCTGCACATGGTGGTCTTCCTACTATGGCACACCGCCTCAGTGCTAACAGTATAACTCTGGTTTAAAGGCTCATGATTACTGCATATAATAGCTGTAGGATCAACAGAGGTATTCAGGGCAATTTTGTACTAATTGTTCATTGTTAATGGTGTATGTTCACGCGCGATAGTTTATGTTCCGTGGTTTTGGGCACTTCTGTCAATTTTTGTGTCTATTGTTGAATGGAATAAAAGTGCGCCTGTTTACTCTACTCTGCTCTCCTGCACCTGACTTCGCCTCCCTTACACAGCCTTAACACTCCATCATTCCTGTAGAGTATCTTCTGTTTCCAGAAGGTGTCAAAGTTATCTATAAAAGTGATTCCAATAAAAAATGGTATTGTATATTACTGCCTTAATGTTGCTGGACCCCAGAAAGAATGAGGATCCTTAATACAAAGGTTTTATCAAATAATTTTTGTAAAAAAATATATTATACCTAAAGGGGTCCTAAAATTCAAAATCAAATATCTAAATGATCCTTGGTATGACCATCTTAAAACAATTCCCTATGTTAACATAGTAGAAGCACCCCCCGGCTTAGCCTCTTAAAAGGATACTTCAGGATTTTGACAATGAGGCCCTTTGTTTACTTCCCCAGAGTCAGATGATCTAAGGGATACTATTTGTATGAATCTGTGTCCAGTATGAAGGAAGTTAAAGGTAGTTTTGTGAACCAATGCTAACTAGCATTAGTGCAATGACTGGAAGTCTATGGGTATCTGCTAGCAGGGTAGGGGGAAACCTATTCTAAGAGTATGTATGAAGTTGTTTGAGAGAAGGTTTAAATCCTAATCAAGCCATTCAATGTGAGTATATCTGTTGTTGAAGTACAGTAGATCAATACAGCTGCAGTACTCAAGCAGTAGTCAAGCTGCTTATGCTGAAAAGTTTTTTTCCAGAAGGTCTGATAATAGCTTAAATCCTGCCACCATACATTATTACTGTGCATTATATACAACATATATAGAACATTATAACAACATGACTGTCAATGGCAGCCTAAAGTTGTTGGTTTTCACAATGTTACAATAAAATTAAGGCAAGTAACGCATAAAATGGTATACATAGTCTTATAGGAGAAGGCTTTTCACTAGTCTTATGAGAAGACTAGAGTGAGGGCGTAACGGTACCATGGAAAACCCTGCTGACAGCTGTCTGTAGGCATTTATAAGAGAAGTGTCTACGTGGTCTGCAGCCTTTGGAAAGTATTCAGATCCCTTTACTTTTTCCACATAAGTTACAGGCTAATTCTAAAATGCATTGAATGCTATTTTCAGGTCTCTCCAGAGATGTTCGATCAGGATAAAGTCAAATCAAATTCTATTTGTCACATGCCCCGAAAACAACAGGTGTAGAACTTGCAGTAAAATGCTTACTTATAAGCCCTTAATTAACCAACAATGCAGTTCAAGAAAGAGTTAAGAAAATATTTCCAAAATAAACTAAAGTAAAGAAATCAAATAAAGTCAATGTATAGGGTTAGTCCAGGTAATTTGTAAGGTGACTATACATAGACACCAAACAGTGAGTAGCAGCAGTGTAAAAACAAAGGGTGGGGTCAATGTAAATGCCATTTGATTTATTGTTCAACAGTCTTATGGCTTGGGGGTAGAAGCTGTTAAGAAGCCTTTTGAAACTAGACTTGGAGCTCCGGTACTGCTTGCCGTGTGGTAGCAGAGAGAACGGTCTATGACTTGGTGACGGCCTTCCTCTGACACCGCCTAGTATGTAAGTCCTGGATGGCAGGAAGCTTGGCCCCAGTGATGCAGTGGGCCATACGAACTACCCTCTGTAGTGTCTTATGGTCGGATGCTGAGCAGTTGCCATACCAGGCGGTGATGCAAAGGGTCAGGATGCTCTCGATGGTGCAGCTGAATAACTTTTTGAGGATCTGGGGACCCATGCCACATCTTTTCAGTCTTGTGCCATCTTCACAACTTTCTTGGTGTGTTTGGACCATGATACTTTGTTGGTGATGTGGACACCAAGAATCTTGAAACTCTTGACCTGCTCCACTACAGCCCCGTCGATGGGAATGGGGGGGGGGGGGGGGTGTTAGGCCATCCTTTTCCAGTTGTCCATGAGCATCTTCTTCGTCTTGCTCACGTTGAGGGAGAGGTTGTTGTCCTGGCACCAAACTGCCAGGTCTCTGACATCTCCCTATAGGCTGTCTCATCGTTGTCGGTGATCAGGCCTACAGACTCAGTCAGGGAAAGGTTGAAAATGTCAGTGAAGACACTTGCCAGCTGGTCCACGCATACTGTGAGTACACATTCTGGTAATCCATTTGCCCCCCACAGCTTGTGAACGTTGACCTTTTTAAATGTTTTTCTCACATCGGCCTACGGAGAGTGTAATCACGCAGTCGTCCAGAACAGCTGGTGCTCTCATGCATGCTTCAGTGTTGCTTGCCTCGAAGGGAGCATAAAAAGCATTTAGCCCATCTGGTAGGCTCGTGTCACTGGGCAGCTCACGACTGGGTTTCCCTTTGTAGTTCGTAATAGTTTGTAAGCCCTGCCACATCTGACGAGCATCAGAGCCGGTGTAGTAGGATTCAATCCTAGTCCTGTGTTGACGCTATGCCTGTTTGATGATTTGTCTGAGGGCATAGCAGGATTTCTTATAAGCATCCGGATGAGTGTCCCGCTCCTTGAAAGCGGCAGCTCTAGTCTTTAGCTCGGAGCGGATGTTGCCTGTAATCCATGGCTTCTGGTTGGGATATGCACGTACTGTCACTGTGGGAACAACGTCGTCAATGCACTTATTGATGAAGCCGGTGATTGAGGTGGTATACTCCTCAATGCCATTGGATGAATCCCAGAACATATTCCAGTCTGTGCTAGCAAAACAATCCTGTAGCGTAGCATCTGTTTCATCTGACCACTTCCGTATTGAGCGAGTCACCGGTACTTCCTGCTTAGTTTTTGCTTGTGAGCAGGAATCAGGAGGATAGAATTATGGTCAGATTTGCTAAATGGAGGGCGAGGGAGAGCTTTGTGTGTGGAGTAAAAGTGATCCAGAGTCTTTTTTCCTCTGGTTGCACTTGACGTGCTGGTAGAAATTAGGTAAAACGGATTTAAGTTTGCCTTCATTAAGTCCACGGCCACTAGGAGCGCCAAATCTGGATGAGCATTTTCTTGTTCGCTTATGGCCTTATATAGCTCGTTGAGTGCGGTGTTAGTGCCAGCATCGGTTTGTGATGGTAAGTAGACCGCTACGAAAAATATAGATAAACTCTCTTGGTTTACAGCTTATCATGAGGTACTCTACCTTAGGCGAGCAATACCTCAAGACTACCTTAATATCAGACATTGCGCACCATCTGTTATTGACAAATAGACACACACACCCCACCCCTCGGACGTAGCTGTTCTATCCTGCCGATGCATGGAAAACCCAGCCAACTGTATATTATCCGTGTCGTCGTTCAGTCACGTCACGGTGAAACATAAGATATTACAGTTTTTATTGTCTCGGATATGTCTGTCTGTATATATTCTGTTTACTTTGGTCAGCACCATTTCATCAGGTTAAGTTCCTCATACATGTAAATGTACATGACAAATAAAAGTGATTCTGATTCTAATCTAGATGTTTAATCTCAAAAGATGAGGTGTCTGTCACATTTACTCAAGAGACAAAAGTTAAAACAACCTATGGATTGCAGTTTGTCTTGTGCTTGTTGACAGTCCTTAGCTCGGGTTGTAAACCATGCCTGAGGACACACAACTCAGCTACATGATACTACCGCTAATCAGACAGACAAGCAATGGCTCCATTGACCTACACACACCAGCGCATGCACGTGAGCAATCCAGTCTCTCAGGTAGGTAATATAATTGCACCTCCAAAAACTAAAAATAACAGTCAACCTTTGCCCTCCAAAGCAGACAGGGACATAATCATCTTGATTTTCTCTCCACCACAAAATGCTATTATAGAACAAGCATGCAAAACAGTCTCCTCAGCCATGGAGAGATTGCCCACTCCTTCCATCAAAGCTACACAATCTCACCCATATTTATTTTGTCTTTAATTCTAATCAGATTTATTAGGGTAAATTAAATCAATGATTCCTCAGACCTTGGATATTGTTCTTTTGTTTTATAAAATTCCCACAAACAAACAATTACATTTAAATTGGATAAAAACAAGCAAATCTTGTTGTTGTGTTCCTATTCCATCTGGATGAGATCTGCAATCAACAAGTCATGTCTGGCTGGATCTTATTCTCTATAGGTTCCTGTGGTACCAGATCCCATTTCCCACTGCTGTGACTTTGACCCATCCCAGGCTCCAGCACAGTGTTAATCTAATCCACTCTTTCCTTCCATCCATTACTGTAATGACCTTATACCTAAACAGCCCTGCCCACAATAACTATGTCTCAACAATCTTAAAATGACTGGAAAATTGTAAGCAGCATCGTTATAATGAAGAAGCGTGATGGTGGCTCCCCAAATCTATACTTTCAGTCAGCTATGTATATTTTACTCCATACTGAACACACCTATGTGTCAAATCTGAAATGCAGAGTCTGCAAGAGCATTGACTGTGAATCAGGCATCTCCTCTGGCCATCGGCTGTTTGTCTGTATCTGTCCTGTTAGTCACCAGTCACTGGTATTTAATAATCTTGTGGTTAGAAGAGGCTTCATCCACATGAGCCTAGATTAATTTAAGACTTTAACTCTGGGTCAACATAGTAGTTTATGTGTCGAGGGGCTAGGGTCAGTCTGTCACATCTGGAGTATTTCTCCTGTCTTATCCGGTGTCCTGTGTGAATTTAAGTATGCTCTCTCTAATTCTCTCTTTCTTTCTCTCGGAGGACCTGAGCCCTAGGACCATGCCTCAGGACTACCTGGCATGATGACTCCTTGCTGTCCCCAGTCCACCTGGCCGTGCTGCTGCTCCAGTTTCAACTGTTCTGCCTGCGGCTATGGAACCCTGACCTGTTCACCGGACGTGCTACCTGTCCCAGACCTGCTGTTTTCAACTGTCTAGAGACAGCAGGAGCTGTAGAGATCCTCTGAATGATCGGCTATGAAAAGCCAACTGACATTTACTCTTGAGGTGCTGATTTGTTGCACCCTCGACAACTACTGTGATTATTATTGTTTGACCATGCTGGTCATTTATGAACATTTGAACATCTTGGCCATGTACTGTTATAATCTCCACCCGGCACAGCCAGAAGAGGACTGGCCACCCCTCATAGCCTGGTTCCTCTCTAGGTTTCTTCCTAGGTTTTGGCCTTTCTAGGGAGTTTTTCCTAGCCACTGTGCTTCTACACCTACATTGCTTGCTGTTTGGGGTTTTAGGCTGGGTTTCTGTACAGCACTTTGAGATATCAGCTGATGTAAGAAGGGCTATATGAATACATTTGATTTGATTTGAGAACCTCAGTTATCATTGTGGGACTGACTAGGGGAGCTCAAGTCTTCAGGTGACAGGCAAGGTTAATCATCACTTGAGTAACCACCTCTCTACTAGCTGTATGGTTGGCCCAAATCAGGCCCAGTCTTGGCCAGTTTTCTCTTCACACCTCCTCTGTATGGCATAGCAGAGGAATGACAAGCTCCAAACAATGTCACAGGCCAGTGCTACACCATGCTAATGCTAACAACCACCAAGTGCTTACACACAAATAAGATAGCATTGTGTCTCATTGCCATAGCTTCACATAAAACCCCATATACTGTAATGCTAGAATTGTTGGAGAAATGAATAACTTCTCCAACTTGTGGATAAATAGTGTGTTAAATTGTGGCATTTTATAATGACTGGACATAGCAACCTAATTCCTGCACACTCTTACATCACAAGCCAGAAGGCTTTGCAGAAACTTGACAAGCCCGTTTATTTAGCCTACTTCCTTTCACATACTTCCATGATGATATAGCATGGCTTCCGACGCCTCAGACTCGTTGGCGATCTTGCACACCAGGTCAATCTCTGCCTGGGTATTTGTCCTGTGGAGTAACCAAGAAGACGGTAACCTTAGAGGCAACCAGAGAAACAAACGTAGCGCAATGAATGGCGTGGTGTAACACAGCCATTGGGGCACATAATGTATTTAAATGAGAGGGCAACCTTGAGGTATTTAAAGCTTAAATCCTTCATTGAAACAAAGCCATCTCTCCGCCTTTCTTTTGGTGAAATCCTGAGCGATGGACCTGGAGAAATGTAACCACAATCTAATAGCTATTGACAGGCCACAGTTCCTGTGTAAACTCCTCAGTTACACTGACAGACTAATGCTATGTCAAACAAATTCAGTTCTCTAAACACTGATCTCTACTACATTAATTATTAAGACAATTGGTGTATGGATGATTCATACTAAAGGCTGGGTTCATGCAGATAACCAACAATTAACAATGTTTGGAATGAGACTAATGTGAGGTAAAGAATAATTCATTCATTAGAAGACAAATTGATCAGATATGAAAATATATATTAGGAAAATTATAACTTTGTAATCTGAAGATTTTTCTTGGTGCCCCGACTTCCTAGTTAAATACATTTACATGATTAGTTTTATCAAGTAATAATAATTACAGAGAATGTATTTCATAAAATAACAGTCTTCACTTTAATGATGCCAAAGACACGACACCTGCTAATCAAATTATTACTTCAAATCATGTTAGAGTGGAGGGAGAGTAGGAGAGATATGTATGCATGTCTGTATGTGGGAAATTGAATGAGGACCAAGGGGGCGGCTTTTATTTATTAGGTTACACATGAGCCGACGCCTAAGGCGACAACTAGTCTTACTGAGGTGCGACACAACAGAAATACATTACAGACAAAAGACTTTACATACATTTAAAAACATTAACACGTGTGTTAGCTATGTTAATTGTGAGGCCTGTAACGAAAAGCAGAAGGGCTGGGGAGTCAGTCTCTCCCTCTCGCCCTCCCCGAGTATGGTGGCGGAGGACTGCATTGGTAACCTGAAAAAACAGATCCAGATAGCCCATCTGTTTGGAGTCCTTGTGGTCATGGCTCTCATCATCTTCAAGTAAGAATTCCAGTCTCTTTCTGTCTGAGCAGCTCAACAGCTGTAGCCTCAGCTGGCCTGGGTCTCTCCTTCTCTCTGACCCCAGATTGTATACAAGAATGTAATGCAGACATAAACACACACACACACTCTTGTATAAATAATCTTGTGGGGACACACAATTCAGTCACATTCAAAACCCCTAAACCTGACCCTAATTCTAACCTTAACCCTAAACCCCCTAGAAATAACATTTGACCTTGTGGGGACTAATAAAAGGACCCCAGTTGGTCAAAATGTTTTTGTTTACTATTCTTGTTGGGTCCTTCTGGCACCTGAGCTAAATTTCGAGTCTCATAGCAAACGGTCTGAATACTTATTCTAAAAAATACATACCTTATAAAACTATTCAGACTCCTTAATGTTGTTACGTTAAAGCCTTAATCTAAAAATGCATATCTTATTTACATAAGACTGTAACATAACATTTTGAAAAAGTCAAGGAGTCTGAATAATTTCCAAATGCACTGTAGATTTTAACAGATGGACCAACAGTGTTTATATACTGTAAATAGTGAAGAGAACAGGTCCCAAAATCGACCCCTGTGGTGCCACCTTTATGTACTTCAAGAAATTCAGATTTAACCCCATGAATTACGATGTCCTGATTTCTGTCACTAAGATAATCATGAAACAATGAACAGGCGTCAGAACTCTGGCCTATCGTAGACAACTTATTCAATAAAATAGCATGATCAACAGAATCAAACCCAGCTAGCAATGAGAAATCGGCCCAGAAGCAGCCCCCCAGAACTGATTGAATCGGCCCGGAATCGGGTGTCGGACTGGGCCCGGAATCAAAATGAATGACTGCCGAGAATCGGCCCATCTGTCATATGAGTTCTGTTATACTCACAGACACCATTCAAACAGTTTTAGAAACTTTAGAGTGTTTTCTATCCAAATCTACTAATTATATGCATATTCTCATTTCTGGGCAAGAGTAGTAACCAAATTAAATCGGGTATGTTTTTTTATCCCGCCGTGAAAATACTGCCCCCATCCCAAACAAGTTAACTGCCAAAGATTTGAGAAGAATCAAACGTGAAGCTACCAGGAACCCATTATCCTCCAGTGCTGTCATATTCCAGAACTGCAACCTACCTGGAGTGCCCAGAAGTACAAGGTGTTCAGTGCTCAGAGACATAGCCAAGGTCAGGAAGGCTGAAACCCGACCACCACTGAACAAGACACATAAGTTGAAACGTCAAGACTGGGCCAAGAAATATCTGAAGACAGATTTTTCAACGGTTTTATGGACTGATGAGATGAGAGTGACTCTTGACGGACCAGATGGATGGGCCCGTGGCTGGATCAGTAACGGGCACGGAGCTCCACCTCGACTCGGACGCCAGCAAGGTGGAGGTGGGGTACTGGTATGGGGTGGTATTATTAAAGATGAGCTAGTTGGACCTTTTCGGGTTGAAGATGGACTCAAACTCAACTCCCAAACCTACTGCCAGTTTTTAGAAGACACTTTCTTCAAGCAATGGCACAGGAAAAAGTCTGCATCTTTCAAGAAGACCATGATTTTTATGCAGGACAATGCTCCATCGTATGCATCGAAGTACTCCACTGCGTGGCTAGCCAGTAAAGGCCTTAAAGATGAAAGAATAATGACATGGCCCCCTTCCTCACCTGACCTAAGCTCTATTGAGAACTTGTGGTCCCTTCTTAAATTGACAATTTACGGTGAAGGAAAACAGTACACCTCTCTGACCAGTGTCTGGGAGGCTGTGGTTGCTGCTGCACAAAAAGTTGATCGTCAACAGATCAAGAAACTGACAGACTCCATGGATGGAAGGCTTATGACTGTTATTGAATAGAAGGGTGGCTATATTGGTCACCGATTTTTTTGTTGTCGTTGAAATGTCAGAAATGTTTATTTTTACATTTTGAGTTGTTTGTTTATTATTCTCACTTTAACAGATGAAAATAAACAAGTGAGATGGGGAACTTTTCGTTTTTCATTTAGTTGCATAATAATTGTGCACACTAATAGTTGCCCAATAATTGTGCACGCATAGATATTCTCCAAAGAAAGCCAAAACCTCACTTTTACTTTCTTAAATATTCAGGTTTGAGGTTTAACATTTTGGATTGACCGAGTGCGCTGTAGTTGTTCTATAATAAAATGAATCCTCAAACATACAGCTTGCCTAATAATTGTGCACACAGTTTATAGTGTAGAGAATCATTGTACCATCTAAACCGCTGTGAAATATATTTTCCATAAATAAACATATTCTATTTTCAGCTGATGTACAAAACCGAAAGTAAAAGACGCAAAAACGAAACTTAAGCACAGGAAGCATACAAAAAGTAAACATAGAACAGCTCAAACACTTGTTAGACTTAATTTCAATGACAAATCTATATATTACATTTTTATGTGGATTTGGTCAGGTCCCCCAAAAATAAACACATTGTAGCTTTAAGAATAGGGAAGGGCATGATGAGTAATCGAGTATCTTTAACCAAAAATCGATTTTTTCAAATACTGTAAAACAATATTTTTGTCTTGAGGAATACATTAATTTGCTTTGGCTCTAGTGTTCCATTTGTACATGTGCATTTGCGGGGCACAACAAAAAAAGAAGCCAAGCATCACATAGTTCTTCTCCCTAAATTCCCTTTCCCCTCTGTGTCTCACTCTCTCAACTGCATTAGGACTTTTCCCTCTACACACCCGTGCTGAGCACACACACAAGCAAACAGTGGCGGACTGGCCGTCGGGACATTTCCCTGTGGCCTGAGGGTCGTTTTGGCCTGCCGTGAATATTCAACTTTACCAGCAATATTATAGCAAGCAGGAATACGTTGACGAAGAATCCACGCATCAGGTGCGACTCTCACTGTCTCGCTGCAGTGTCCCAGCCGAGGGTGCGTGCACCAAAAATGACATCAGGTCTCTCCGCAACGCATATCAAATCAAAGTTAATTTGTCACATTCAACGAATAAAACAGGTGTAGACCTTACAGTGAAATGCTTACTTACAGGCCCTAACCAACAGTGCAATTTTTAAGTAAAAAATTGGTGTTAGGTGAACAATAGTTAAGGAAATAAAAAACAACAGTAAAAAGACAGTGAATAATAACAGTAGCAAGGCTATATACATAAAGTGACTATGCATATATGATAAACAGAGAGCAGCAGTAGTTGGGGGGGGGGGAGGTACACACACAACACACACACAATGCAAATAGTCCGGGTAGCCATTTGATTAACTGTTGGGTGGACAAAATGCAAATAGTCCGGGTAGCCATATGATTACCTGTTCAGGAGTCTTATGGCTTGGGGGTAAAAGCTGTTGAGAAGCCTTTTGGTCCTAGACTTGGCGCTCCGGTACCGCTTGCCATGCGGTAGTAGAGAGAACAGTCTTTGACTGGGGTGACTGGGGTCTTTGACAATTTTTAGGGCCTTCCTCTGACACCGCCTGGTGTAGAGGTCCTGGAAGGCAGGCAGCTTGGCCCCAGTGATGTACTGGGCCATACGCACTACTCTCTGTAGTGCCTTGCGGTCGGAGGCCGAGCAGTTGCCGTACCAGGCAGTGATGCAAGCAGTCAGAAAGCATCCTGTTGCAGCTGTAGAACCTTTTGAGGATCTGAGGACCCATGCCAAATCTTTTTATTTTCCTGAGGGGGAATAGGCTTTGTCGTGCAACCATCTACCTGCTTCTCTACCGATAACATTTTAGACAAGTTGCACGGTGAAATGGACGGTCAGAAAAGGAAAGAAGAGGGGGGGGAGAATAAAAAAGAGAATGGCCCTTGCCACAGATGCAGCTACAGATGAAGTCGGAGGTTTACATACACTTTGGTTTTAGTCATTAAAACTCGTTTTTCAACCACTCCACAAATTTCTTGTTAAAACCTCTGGGCTAGGGGGCAGTATTTTCACGTCCGGATGAAAAGCGTGCCCAAAGTAAACTACCTGTTACTCAGGCAGTTACTATGGGAAACCTGATTTATTAGTGCCCAGATTGCAGTTCCTATGGTTTCCACTAGATGTCAACAGTCTTTAGAAATTGTTCGATGTTTTTATTTTGAGAAATTAAGGAATTGTCCTATTCTCTCTACGTGTCACTCAGATAGACTCAAGTATTTTGGTGCGCGTGAACAGGAGCGCGCTCCAAGTTATTTTTCTCCGGTTTTGTAAACAGTTTATCCCGTCTTAAATTTTTGCGATTATTTACATTTTAGGGTACCTGAGGATGGATTAGAAATGTTGTTTGAAATGTTTGGACCAAGTTTACAGGTAACTTATTAGATACTTTGTAGTCATGTTGGGCGAGTTGGAACCGGTGTCTGCTAAATGATGTAAATGTAAATGTAAATGATGTAAATACATTTACATCATTTAGCAGACGCTCTTATCCAGAGCGACTTACAAATTGGTGCATCCACCTTATGATATCCAGTGGAACAACGACTTTACAATAGTACATCTATATCTTTTTTTTTGGGGGGGGGGGGGGGGGGGGGTAGAAGGATTATTTTACCCTATCCCAGGTATTCCTTAAAGAGGTGGGGTTTCAGGTGTCTCCAGAAGGTGGTGATTGACTCCGCTGTCCTGGCGTCGTGAGGGAGCTTGTTCCACCATTAGGGTGCCAGAGCAGCGAACAGTTTTGACTGGGCTGAGCGGGAACTGTGCTTCCGCAGAGGTAGGGAGGCAAGCAGGCCAGAGGTGGATGAACGCAGTGCCCTTCTTTGGGTGTCGGGACTGATCAGAGCCTGAAGGTACGGAGGTGCCGTTCCCCTCACAGCTCCGTAGGCAAGCACCATGGTCTTGTAGCAGATGCGAGCTTCAACTGGAAGCCAGTGGAGTGTGCGGAGGAGCGGGGTGACGTGAGAGAACTTGGGAAGGTTGAACACCAGACGGGCTGCGGCGTTCTGGATGAGTTGTAGGGATTTAATGGCACAGGCAGGGAGCCCCGCCAACAGCGAGTTGCAGTAATCCAGACGGGAGATGACAAGTGCCTGGATTAGGACCTGCGCCGCTTCCTGTGTAAGGCAGGGTCGTACTCTGCGAATGTTGTAGAGCATGAACCTACAGGATCGGGTCACCGCCTTGATGTTAGCGGAGAATGACAGGGTGTTGTCCAGGGTCACGCCAAGGCTCTTAGCACTCTGGGAGGAGGAAACAATGGAGTTGTCAACCGTGATGGCGAGATCATGGAACGGGCAGTCCTTCCCCGGGAGGAAGAGCAGCTCCGTCTTGCCGAGGTTCAGCTTGAGGTGGTGATCCGTCATCCACACTGATATGTCTGCCAGACATGCAGAGATGCAATTCGCCACCTGGTTATCAGAAGGGGGAAAGGAGAAGATTAATTGTTTGTCGTCTGCGTAGCAATGATAGGAGAGACCATGTGAGGATATGACAGTGCCAAGTGACTTGGTGTATAGTGAGAATAGGAGAGGGCCTAGAACTGAGCCCTGGGGGACACCAGTGGTGAGAGCACGTGGTGTGGACATGGATTCTCGCCACGCCACCTGATAGGAGCGACCTGTCAGGTAGGACGCAATCCAAGAGTGAGAGTGAGCTGCGAATCAAATGCACCAAATAAATGGAAATTTTGGGGATATAAAGAAGGAATATATCGAACAAAATGACCATTCATTGTGTCACTGAGATTTGGGATTGCAAAAAGATGAAGATTTTCAAAAGGTAAGGCATTTATTATATTGCTATTTCTGACTTTCGTGTCGTACCTGCCTGGTTGCAAAATGATTTTCATGTTTTTGTATGCGGGGCGCTGTCCTCAGATAATCGCATGGTGTGCTTTCGCCATAAAGCCTATTTGAAATCTGACACAGCAGCTGGATTAACAACAAGTTAAGCTTAATTTTGATGTATTACACTTATGAATGTTAAATATTTATATTTCTGTAGTTTTAATTTGGCGCTCTGCAATTTCACTGGATGTTGTCAAATCTATCCCGATAACGGGATTCGAGCGGGATTCGAGCTTAAGGGATCCCTAAGAGGTTAACAAACTATAGTTTTGGCAAGTCGGTTAGGACATCTACTTTGTTCATGACAAGTAATTTTTCCAACAATTTTTTACAGACAGATTATTTCATTTATAATTCACTGTATCACAATTCCAGTGGGTCAGAAATGTACATACACTAAGTTTGTCTGTGCCTTTAAACAGCTTGGAAACTTCTCGAAAATGATGTCATGGCTTTAGAAACTTCTGATAGGCTAATTGACATAACTTGAGTCAATTGGAGGTGTACCTGTGGATGTATTTCAAGACCTACCTTCAAACTCAGTGCCTCTTTGCTTGACATCATGGGAAAATCTAAAGAAATCATCCAAGACCTCAGTATTTTTCTTTTAGACCTCCACAAGTCTGGGTCATCCTTGGGAGTAATTTCCAAATGCCTGAAGGTACCACATTCATCTGTACAAACAATAGTACGCAGTATAAACACCATGGGACCAAGCAGCCGTCACACCGCTCAGGAAGGAGACGCATTCTGTCTCCTAGAGATTAACGTACTCTGGTGCGAAAAGTGCAAATCAAACCCAGAACAACAGCAAAGGACCTTGTGAAGATGCTGAAGAAAACAGGTACAAAAGTATCTATAGCCACAGTAAAATGAGTCCTATATCGTCATAAGCTGAAAGGCCGCTCAGCAAGGAAGAAGCCATTGCTCCAAAACCACCATAAAAAAGCCAGACTACGGTTTGCAACTGCACATGGGGACAAAGATTGTACTTTTTGGAGAAATGTCCTCTGGCGTGATGAAACAAAAATAGAACTGTTTGGTCATAATGACCATCGTTATGTTTGGAGGAAAAAGGGGGACGCTTGCAAGCCGAAGAACACCATCCCAACCGTGAAGCACGGGGGTGGCAGCATCATGTTGTGGGGGTGCTTTGCTGCAGGAGGGACTGGTGCACTTCACAAAATAGATGTCATCATGAGGCAGGAAAATTATATGGATATATTGAAGCAACATCTCAAGACATCAGTTAAAGCAGAAGTTAAAGCTTCGTCGCAAAATGGGTCTTCCAAATGGACAATGACCCCAAGCATACTTCCAAATTTGTGGCAAAATGGCTTAAGAGACCACTCTTTTTTTTCCCAGAGCTGTATTAGTGTAGCCTACTGATGCACCAATGATAGTGAGTATGATAACAGAGTATTGGAGATGGTGGTCAGTTCAGAGCAGGAACCTTCAGGTACAACTTAAGAGCACAAACCTAAACATGTAGGCTATGATTTTAGATTAATATGTGCTTTATTTATGAGATCAAGACTTAACATTAGGCGGTTGGCCAACCTTCGTAAATAACGATAACCTTTGTCCAATCATTGACAAGAAAGGCCAATTGTCTACTGATCAAGGATGTGTTCTGTGGGGATCAAGGGTGGTGGTACCTCACAAATTCCAGAGGAGACTGCTATCTGACTGCATGAGGGACATCCAGGGATCACTCGAATGAAAGCACTCGCCTGCAGTTATCTGTGGTTGCCTGGACCAGGACATTCAACAGCATGTAGGCCACAGCTGACCTTGTGAAGCTGTTCGCAACAAGCCTTCGGGACGTGAGCATCCTCTTCATCCATGGTCCTGGGCTGCTACACCATGGGAATGCATCCATGTGGATTACGCCGAGATTGACATGTAACATTTCCTTGTTGTCGTTGATGTCCATTCCAAGTGGATGGAAGTGTTCCCTACTCAACTGACCACAGCTGAGAAGGCCATCAATCTTCTCAGACACCTGTTCACATCCTTTGGACTAGTCAAGGAGCTCGTATCGGACAATGGCCCTCCTTTCACGTCAAACGATTTTGAAATGTTTTACAAGAACAACAGAGTTAGGCACATTCTGTCACCACCTCACCATCCGGCATCAAACGGAGCAGTGGAGAGAGCCGTGCAAACCTTTAACCTCTCTGGGATCGTTCGGGACGTGAGCATCCCACCTCCCCAACAGCCCATGAAATTGCGGGGCGCCAAATTCAAACAGAAATCTCATAATTAAAATTCCTCACACATACAAGTATTAATCACCATTGTAAAGATAAACTTCTTGTTAATCCAGCCACAGTGTCCAGTTTCAAAAAGACTTTACGGCGAAAGCACACCATGCGATTATGTTAGGTCAGCGCCTAGCCACAGAAAACCATACAGCCATTTTCCAACCAAGGAGAGGTGTCACAAAAGTCAGAAATAGCGTTAACATTAATCACTTACCTTTGATGATCTTCATCTGATGGCACTCCCAGGTCTCCATGTTAGACAATAAATGTTTGTTTTGTTCGATAAAGTTCATCTTTATGTCCAATTACCTCCTTTTTGTTCGCGCGTTTAGTCCAGTAATCCAAATGCACAAAGCGCAGGCACAAAGTCCAGACGAAAAGTCCAAAAAGTTCCAGCAGGGGATCAAATACTTTTTCCCCCCACTGTAGTATGGATTTACTCTGTGTGCAATAGTCTTTAACATGATTTTGGAATGATTACCTCATCTCTGTATCCCACACATACAAATAATTGTAAGGTCCATCAGTCGAGCAGTGAATTTCATACACAGATTCAACTACAAGGACCAGGACCAAGCACCTATTTGTAGATAGGAACAACAAAAAGACATTGAATATCCCTTTGAGCATGGTGAAGTTTTTAATTACACTTTGGATGGGGTATCAATAGATACAGGCATTCTTCCTAACTCAGTTGACATAGAGGAAGGAAACCGCTCAGGGATTTCACCGTGAGGCCAATGGTGACTTTAAAACAATTAGAGTTTAATAGCTGTTATAGGAAAAAAACTGAGGATAGATCAATGACATTGTAATTACTCCACAAAACTAACCTGAATGACAGAGTGGAAAGAAGGAAGCCTGTACAGAATAAAATATATTCCAAAACATTCTGCTTGCAATATGGCACTAAAGTAGTAAGAGGAGGAAGACCCAAAAAAGTGTGAATGACTCCAGTCACCCAAGTCATAGACTGTTCTCTCTGCTACCGCACAGCAAGCGGTACCGGAGTGCCAAGTCTAGGTCCAAAAGGCTCCTTAACAGCTTCTACCCCCAAGCCATAAGACTGTTGAACAATTCATCAAATGTGGCAAAGAAAGTGACTTTATGTCCTGAATACAAAGCATTATGTTTGGGTCAAATCCAATGCAACATCACTGAGTACCATTCTTCATATTTTCAAGCATGGTGGTGGCTGCATCATGTTATGGGCATACTTGTCATCGGAAAGGTCTATAGTGTTTAGGATAAAAACGGAATAGAGCTAAGCACAGGCAAAATTCTAGAGGAAACCCTGGTTCAGTCTGCTTTACAACAGACAGAGACAAATTCCCCTTTCATCAGGACAATAACCTAAAACACAAGGCCAAATATACACTGGAGTAGTTTATCAAGACATAATTGAATGTTCCTATGTGACCTGGTTACAGTTGACTTAAATTGGCTTGAAAATCTATGGCAAGACTTGAAGATGTCAAACAATGATCAACAACCAACTTGACAGAGCTTGAAGATTATTCTTTTAACAATGTACAAATATTGTACAATCCAGGTGTGCAAAACTCCTAAAGACATACCCAGAAAGGCTCACAGTGTAATGAACACGATAGGAGACAAAGAGCTGGTTTCAAGCGCAGAGCACAGCAGGTGTTTATTGGAAGGGACCATAGGAAGATGCAGGTACAGTAGCTGCGTCCAGGCAGAAGGTCATACACAGTAGGTCCAAAATGGCAACAGTACAGGCAGGGAATATGCAAAAGTCATCTTATTTGAGGCAGGCAAAAACTATCATACACGGGAGGAGTGAAGTGCAAGAAAAAAGGCGCAGAAAATAGTATCTCATAACAAACAATACATTACATTGATGGGTGCAAGGAACTGAACTAAATATTGTGGGATGATGAAATGCAGGTGTGTGAACAGGTGATTAGAATTCCGGTGATTGGGATGTGGAGAGTGAGCTAGAAAGTGGGCTGCGTTCCGGGGATCTAAGTGTTAGGGAGTGTGAGTTGGACGCAGACGTTACACACAGGTAGGGCTGTGGCGGACACGAAATTTAGTCAGCCGGTGATAGTCAAGCAAATAGCTCACGGTAATTGTCTGTTAATTAACACATTTAGCATTTAGCTTCCACACATAGCCTACAAGCCACTGATGCAGACCTTTGGAACATTTACATTTTAAAAACTCTAACTCCATGTAATATAGCCTAAACCTTCACAATAAATCCATTATTTATTTTAGACTCATCGTTGGGGTCAGCTCCAGTACCTGGTGGACTGGGAGTGGTACGGCCCAGAAAAGAGGTGTTGGGTTCCGGTGGACAACATTCTAGATCCCAACATCATCTGAGATTTCCACCTTCGCCGACCGGACCGGCCCGCTCCTCGTTCGCGGGGCCATGCCTCTGGCCAGCTTCCCCCTGCGGTTTGAGTGTCACATCTACTCCCGCTCCCCCGCTCGACGCCGCCGGTCTACTAATAACCGGTCCTGGAAACCCATCATTACACACATCTGGCAACCATCATGACGCACACCTGCGCCCCATCATGAGGCACACCTGGACTTCATCACTCCCTGATTACTTCCCCTTTCTCTAGCAGTCCATTTTATCACCCATTAGGTAGTATTGTTTCCTGTTTTCATGTTTAGACGATACTCCTGTTTTTGTATTCACTCTATGTCCGTTCCTATTAAACTCACCGACTGCACCTGCTTCCTGAAAGTGCAGACTTTCAGCTTTAATTTGAGGATATTTACATCCAAATTGGGTGACTGGTGTAGGAATTACAAAACTTT
Organism: Salmo salar; assembly: GCF_965601325.2. Classification (NCBI taxonomy): domain Eukaryota; kingdom Metazoa; phylum Chordata; class Actinopteri; order Salmoniformes; family Salmonidae; genus Salmo; species Salmo salar. The sequence goes on from NC_138305.1 coordinate 61,017,804, forward strand.
TTATATGTGGTCCCCCCCTTTTTAACCTCTATGGGACCGGCGGGACGAATTCGTCCCACTTACGTAACAGCCAGTTGAATCCTGTGGCGCGATTTTCAAAACCTTTGAAATGCTATTACTTCAATTTCTCAAACATATGACTATTTTACAGCTATTTAAAGACAAGACTCTCGTTAATCTAACCACACTGTCCGATTTCAAAAAGGCTTTACAACGAAAGCAAAACATTAGATTATGTCAGCAGAGTACCAAGCCAGAAATAATCAGACACCCATTTTTCAAGCTAGGATATAATGTCACAAAAACCCAGAAGACAGCTAAATGCAGCACTAACCTTTGATGATCTTCATCAGATGACACACCTAGGACATTATGTTATACAAAACATGCATTTTTCGTTCAATCAAGTTCATATTTATATAAAAAAACAGCTTTTTACATTAGCATGTGACGTTCAGAAAAAGCATACCCCCCGCAAACTTCCGGGGAATTTACTAACAATTTACTAAATTACTCACGATAAACGTTCACAAAAAGCATAACAATTATTTTAAGAATTATAGATACATTACTCCTCTATGCACTCGATATGTCCGATTTTAAAATAGCTTTTCGGATGAAGCACATTTTGCAATATTCTGAGGAGATAGCCCGGCATCACAGGGCTAGCTATTTAGACACCCGGCAAGTTTAGCCTTCACCAAAATCCCATTTACTATAACTAAAATGGTCTTACCTTTCCTGTTCTTCATCAGAATGCACTCCCAGGACTGCTACTTCAATAACAAATGTTGGTTTGGTCCAAAATAATCCATCGTTATATCCGAATAGCGGCGTTTTGTTCGTGCGTTCAAGACACTATCTGAAAGGGTAAATAAGGTCGCGCGCATGGCGCAATTCGTGACAAAAAAATCTAAATATTCCATTACCGTACTTCGAAGCATGTCAACCGCTGTTTAAAATCCATTTTTATGCCATTTTTCTCGTAAAAAAGCGATAATATTCCGACCGGGAATGTCCATTTAGCTAAACAGAGGAAAGTAAACAAAGCTTTCGGTCGACGCGGGCACGAGCCTGAGTCTCACAGTACTGTAACCAGCCACTACCCAAACACGCTACTTTGTTTCAGCCAGAGCCTGCAAAGCCACGATTCAACTTTTTGCCGCCTTCTGAGACCCTATGGCAGCCGTAGGAAGTGTCACGGGACAGCTAAGATCCTCACTCTTCAATAAACAGAGACAAGAAGAACGACACCTTGTCAGACAGGCCACTTCCTGCATGAAATCTTCTCAGGTTTTTGCCTGCCATATGAGTTCTGTTATACTCACAGACACCATTCAAACAGTTTTAGAAACATTAGGGTGTTTTCTATCCAAAGCCAATAATTATATGCATATTCTAGTTACTGGGCAGGAGTAGTAACCAGATTAAATCGGGTACGTTTTTTATCCAGCCATGTCAATACTGCCCCCTATCCCCAACAGGTTTTAAGGGACCAAAAGTAATTGGACTATTGGCTGCTCATGAAAAACCCCTTCACAACAGTTGGCCATTTCAAGAACACCCTCCAGGAAGTAGGCGTATCTGTGTCAAAGTCAACAATCAAGACAAGTAAATACAGAGGCTTTACCACAAGATGTGGAAAATCAGATTAGAGTTTGCCATAAAAAACATCAAGAGACAAAGATGAACTTGTACCAGAATGATTGGAAGAGAAGAGTATGGAGAAGGGTAAGAACTGCTCATGATTCATCCGGCTGCCAATGGAACTGGTTCCCTTGTATTTATTGATGATGTGACTGCTGACAAAAGCAGCAGGATGAATTCTGAAGTGTTTAGGGCTATATTATCTGCTTAGATTAAGTCAAATGCTTCAAAACTCATTGGACGGTGCTTCACTGTGCAGATGCACAATGACCCGAAGCCTACTGCGAAAGCAACCCAATATTTTTTTAAGGCAAAGAAGTAGAATGTTCTGCAATGGCCAAGTCAATCCCCTGACCTGAATCCAATTGAGCATGCATTTCACATGCTGAAGGCAAAACTGAAGGCAAAACGCCCCAAGAACAAGCAAGAACTGAAGACAGCTGCAGTGAAGGCTTGGCAGAGCATCACAAGGGAAGAAACCCAGCATCTGGTGATGTCTATGGGTTACAGATGTACAACCAAGTATTACAACTGTCACGTCCTGGCCAGTATAAGGGTTAATTGTTATTGTAGTTTGGTCAGGACGTGGCAGAGGGTATTTGTTTTATGTGGTTCAGGGTGGTGTGTTAGTTAGGAGGGTGTTTGATTTATTATTTCCGGGTTTTGAGTTATGGTCTATGTTTATGTATTTCTATGTGTAGTCTAGTGAGTGTGTTTCTATATTGAGTTAATTGGGGTGGACTTCCAATTGAAGGCAGCTGTTTGGTGTTGCCTTTGATTGGAAGTCCTATATTAGTTGGGTGTGTTTGTCTTGTATTTGTTGGAGATTGTTTTTGCACTGCGTATGTATAGCTTGCAAAACTGTCATTTGTCGTGCCTATTGTTTTCTTGGTTTTTTCGTGTTCAACGTTCGTTAATAAATTAAGAAAATGAACATCAACTCTGCTGCATATTGGTCCACATTTTCAGACGACGATTTCGCTATATCATCGGATGATGACGAAGATCGTGACAACAACTCACAATTGAATTCATGATTATGCTAGTTTGTCCAATTACTTTTGAGCCCCTAAAATTGGGGGGCTATGTATAAAAATGGTTGTAATTCCTACACGGTTCATACAATAATTTTTACAAAAACCTTAAATGAAAGAAGAAAGTCTACATGTAAAGCACATCTTGATTGTTTCCTTTCAAATCCATTGTGGTGGTGTACAGAGCCAAAATGACATAAATTGTACACTGTCCTAATACCTATGGACCTGACTGTACATGAGGTGTGTGACTATGATTAAAAAAAGTAGCAAAAAAAAGGTATTGTTTATTGCTTTACGCTGGGGATCATTCACAAGTGATAGGCTAATATTGTACCCATCAGACTATTCTTGATTTAATCTTGTCTACATATATTAAATAATATGTGTGAAAAATCTGTTTTAACCCATTTCTACCAGCATGTTAAATGTGCAACCAGAGGGGAAAAAAACTCTAGACCACCTTTACTCCACGCACAGAGACACGTACAAAGCTCTCCCTCGCCCTCCATTTGGCAAATATGACCATAATTATATCCTCCTGATTCCTGCTTACCAGCAAAAACTAAAGCAGGAAGTACCAGTACCTCACTCAATACGGAAGTGGTCAGATGACGCAAATGCTAAGCTACAGAACTGTTTTGCTAGAACAGGCTGAAATATGTTCCGGGACCCATCCAATGGTATTGAGGAGTATACCTCATCAGTCACCGGCTTCATAAATAAGTGCATCGATGACGTAGTCCCCACAGTGACTATATGTACATACCCCAACCAGAAGCCATGGATTACAGGCAACATCCACACTGAGCGAAAGGGTAGAGCTGCCGCTTCCAAGGAGTGGGACACGAGCCTACCAGACAAGCTAAATGAGTTCTATGCGCACTTTAAGGCAAGCAACACTGAAGCATGGATGAGAGCACCAGCTGTTCCGGACAACTGTGTACTCACGCTCAGGTCAACATTCACAAGGCCGTAGGGCCAGATGGATTACCAGGATGTGTACTCCAAGCATGCGCTGACCAACTGACAAGTGTCTTCGATTACATTTTCTTCCTGTCCCTGGCCAAGTCTATAATACCTACTGCACATGTTTCAAGCAGACCGCCAGACCGTCCCTGTGCCCAAGAACACCAAGGTAACCTGCCTAAATGACTACCGCCCCAGCACTCACGTCGGTAGCCATGAAGTGCTTTGAAAGAATGGTCATGGCTCACATCAACACCATCATCCCAGAAACTCCAGACCTACTCCAATTTGCATACCACCCAACAGATCCACAGATGACACAATCTCAATCACACTCCACACTGCCCTTTCGCATCTGGATAAAAGGAACACCTATGTGAGAATGCTGTTCATTGACTACAGCTCAACGTTCAACACCATAGTGCCCACAAAGCTCATCACTAAGCTAAGGACCCCGGGACTAAACAACTCCATCTGCAGCTGGATCCTGGACTTCTTGACGGGTCGCCCCAAGTGGCAAGAGTAGGCAACAACAAATCTGCCACGCTGATCCGCAACATGGGGGCCCCTCAGGGGTGTGTGCTTAGTCCCCTCCTGTACTCCTTGTTCACCCATGACTGCGTGGCCACGCACGACTCCAACACCATCATTAAGATATATTATCTTGATACATGCCTTTTTTTAGCAACTTTTTAAAATCATCATCGCACACCTCATGTAGCCTAGGCATATATGTTTTGATAAGGTTTGTATCAAAACTAAAGTGGCAAAATCACTTCTTAAAATGAAGCACATTAACCTCTTGGCGTTCCCCTAGGATAGGGGGCGCTAAAGCGATTTTTGAAAAAAATGTGTGCCCATTTTAAACGGCCTCCTACTCAAACTCAGAAGCTAGGATATGCATATAATTAATACTTGTGGATAGAAAACACCCTAAAGTTTCTAAAACTGTTTGAATGGTGTCTGTGAGTATAACAGAACTAATATGGCAGTCAAAACCTCGAGACAGATGGAAACAGGAAGTGGAATTCTGAATTGCGAACTCAACTTCATCACGTTGCCTATTAATCACACCGTGAGCTATGGTTCATTGAGCACTTCCTATTGCTTCCACTAGATGTCCCCAGGCTTCACAAATTGGTTTGAGCCTAATACTGTTAAAATTGAATGAATGAGACGCTGTGGAACGTGGTCACACGGAGAGGGCCATCACCATTATGACGCCGGCGCCCCTGGTTACCCTCCCCTTTCGAAACGTTTTGAAACACAATGCAATCGTCCCCCTCGAATCTTATTTGCTCTCTTATTGAAACAGGCCCTGAAGATTTATGTTATAGAACGTTTGACATGTTTGAACGAACCTAAATGGGAAAAAAATGCTTTTTGTCGAAATGGCTGTCCCGCGCCCGACGGAGGATTTGGATCAGCCTTCAGACGCGCTAACAAGAACAAGCTAATGGAACATAATGGATGAACTTTTTCGAACGAAAATACATTTGTTGTGGACCTGGGATGCCTGGAAGTGCTTTCTGATGAAGACAACCAAAGGTAAGGGATTATTGACAATAGTATACAAGACTAGATGTGATATGCGATTGTTCCAAGATGGCGCTGACCTGTAAGGTTAGCCTATTTTTCAGAGTATCGCATCCCCTTTCATCGCAAAGTATGATTACCCAGTAAAGTTAATTTTAAATCTGGCATTACAGGTGCTTTCAAGAGATATTCATCTATAAATATTAGAATGACAATATTACATTTTAAAAATGTTTTCGAATAGTAATTTAGTAAATTGTAGCTCTGTTTCATCGGATGCATTTGAGGGAAAATAGTTAGTCAACGTTACGCACCGATGTAAAATGCTGTTTTTATATATAAATATGAACTTTATCGAACAAAAGAATGCATGTATTGTGTAACATGATGTCCTAGGTGTGTCATCTGATGAAGATTGTCAAAGGTTAGTGCTGCATTTAGCTGTTTTTTGGTTATTTGTGATGCATGTGGTTGGTCGGAAAATGGCTATGTGGCTACTTTTACGATATACTCCTCTAACATAATCTAATGTTTTGCTGTTGCTGTAAAGCCTTTTTGAAATCGGACAATGTGGTTCGATTCAGGAGAGCTGTATCTATAAAACGATATAATTTGAAAACATTTATTTTTATTTTTTATTATTAAATTTGTTATGCTAATGGCGATATGATTTTTCGCTGGATACGGGACGGAGGCCGCACAGGGGTTAATCCAGCCACAGTGTCTGATTTCAAAAAGGCTTACAGCAAAAGCATACCGTACAATTATGTTAGGTCAGCGCCTAGTCACAAAAAAAACATTCAGCCATTTTCCAGCCAAAGAGTGGAGTCACAAAAAGCAGAAATAGAGGTAAAATGAATCACTAACCTTTGATGATCTTCATCAGATGGCACTCATAGGACTTCATGTTACACAATACATGTATGTTTAGTTCGATAAAGTTCATATTTATATCCAAAAATCGCAGTCTACATTGGCACGTTATGTTCAGTAATGTTTTGCCTCTAAAAAACATCCGGTGATTTTGCAGAGAGCCACATCAATTTACAGAAATACTCATCATAAACTTTGATGAAAGATACAACTTTTATGCATAGGATGCAACCGCTGTGTCAGATATTTTTTTAAACTTTAAAGTGAAAGCACACCATGCGATAATCTGAGTACAGTGCTCAGCCACCAAAACAAGCCATACAGATACCCGCCATGTTGTGGAGTCAACAAAAGTCAGAAATAGTGTTCTAAGTATTCACTTACCTTTGATGATCTTCATCGGAATGCACTCCCAGAAATCCCAATTCCACAATAAATGTTTGTTGTGTTTGAAAAGTTCATTTTTATGTCCAAATACCTACTTTTTGTTTGCGCGTTTAGTCCAGTAATCCAAATGCACAAAGCGTGCTCACAAAGTCCAGACGAAAAGTCAAAAAAGTTCCATTATAGTTCGTAGAAACATGTCAAACGATGTATATAATCAATCTTTAGGATGTTTTTATCATAAATCTTCAATAATATTCCAACCGGACAATTCCTTTGTCATTAGAAAGGAAAGGGAACGGAGCTCGTGCTCACGGCTGTGCGCGATCAACAACTCAAGGCTTTCAGCCAGACCACTGGTTCAAACAGCTCTTATTCGCTCCCTTTTCACAATAGAAGCCTGAAACAACGTTCTAAAGACTGTTGACATCTAGTGGAAGCCTTAGGAACTGCAATCTGACCCCATTGACGCTGTATATTGGATAGGCAATCACTTGAAAAACTACAAACCTCAGATTTCCCACTTCCTGGTTGGATTTTCTCAGGTTTTTGCCTGCCATATGAGTTCTGTTATACTCACAGACATTATTTTAACAGTTTTGGAAACTTTCGAGTGTTTCCTATCCATACCTACTAATTATATGCATATTCTAGCTTCGGGGCCTGAGTAGCAGACAGTTTACTCTGGGCACCTTATTCATCCAAGCTACTCAATACTGCCCCCCGTTCCCAAAGAAGTTAAACGATTCACCTGCACCTGCTTCTCGACTCACAGCATCATTGTTACAGAATACTGACTCAAACTGTGGAATCAGCAGGAAATTTGAATATCTCTCAGACGGTCGATGAACAGGGTTATCTTCTACGTCAACACCATGACCAGCTGGCACAACTGGGATCAGCTATGGAGGAGATTCTTCGCATTGTGCAACATCTCGAACACACCCAGGAGGCGTTGCCTTCATCCAGCGGAGGATAGTCTACAACCAGTCGACCCAGCGAGCCAGCATATCAGCCTATTCAGCAACCCCCTCAGGTCAGCAATGCCTGTTTATCCCTCCTGGATAAATATGGCGGTACACCATCCAAATGCCGTGGCTTCCCACTTCAGTGCTCCCTCTACTTTACGCACCAGATGGGAGCCCCCGCACCGAGAGGTCCAAGGTTGCCGCAGTTATATCTCTGCTGACTGGGCAGGCGTTGGAATGGAACGTGGCCATCTGGGAGAGAGGAGAGGAGGAGCTTGATTCTTATGAAGGGTTCATGGCTCAGTTTAAATGTATTTTTGATCATCCCCCAGAGGGCAGAGAGGGAGGTGAGCGGATACTGCAATTACGGCAGGGAACCAGACGGCTGCTGAGTACGCACTCATCTATCAGGACAGTAGCAGCATCCAGTGGATGGAATGAGCCAGCGCTTCATACGCTATTTAGAAAAGGTTTGTGTGAAGAGGTCCAGACAGAACTGGCCTGTTGAGACAACAACCTTACCTTGGAGGCACTAATTGCAATGGCCATCCATCTGGATAACCTACTTGAGGAGCGCCGGTATTCTCATTGCTTCTCTCCCTCGTCTGTGAACACTCGGGATCAGAGCCTGAACCCATGGAGGTAGGGGTCATTCATCTCCCCGCGGATGCTGCTGTGACTCTGTCTGTAGTGTGGACAAGGAGGGCACAAGCTCCAGAGGTGTCCGACGTATCCGAATCCGGGATCCACAAGAGCAGAGTGACGGTCACGTGATCTTCCATCCCCTGGAGCAGGAGTGAGTATTCCATCTTCATCACTGTCCAATAAGCTCTGTTTGGTGTCCATTACACTATCTGACTGTCCCTCATATACTGTCTACAGCGTTAGTGGATTCAACTCATACCCATTCTTCTCTCCTTTTCCAGTTCAAGCCCTTGATAATCGGCCACTAGGATCCGGAACCGTCGTCCACATCACTCAACCACTCACCCTCACCGTGGAGTCCATTCATCAGGAGAACATTCCCTTCTTCATTACCAGTCCACAAGATCATCCTCTGCCTCCCTTGGCTTCAACGCCACAACCCTACCACCTCATGGTCAAGAATGAGAATTAGATTGGTCACCGGAGGACCTGCTTCCCTGTCCCCTGTGGTTCCACATCAGTTGAGAGTCTTGTGGTTGCCCTTCAGCCCAACATCCCAGAGGTATATCAGGACCTGCGGGAAGTATTCTCCAAGACCCGCGCCACCTGTCTTCCTCCTCGTCACCCCTGGGACTGTGCCATCAACCTGTTTTCAGGTTCAGCGCCTCCGCGCAGACACATCTACCCTCTGTCAGTGGCTGAGACCCAGGCCATGGAGGATTTAGATCCAAGAGTCGTTCCAAAAAGGTTTCATCCGTATGTCCACTTCCCCTGCGTCGGCTGTTTTTTTCTTCGTGACCAAGAAGGGTGGAGGGTACATCCCTACATTGACTAGAGAGGACTCAACGAAATCACCACAAAGTATCGGTACCCTCTCCCATTGGTTTGTTACCAAACTGGACCTGTGTAGTGCGTACTCTCTCATCTGCATCCGGGAGGAGGATGAGTGGAAGACTGCATTCAGCACGATTTCTGGTCACTACGAGTACTTGGTGATGCCATATAGCTTAGCCAATGCACTGTCAGTGTTCCAGGTATTTGTTAATGAAGTGTTCAGGGACTTGCTCAGCCACCAGGTGGTCGTGTATATCGATGACATCCTGATCTACTCGGCTACCCTGGAGGATCACATCATTCACGTTCGAGCAATCCTGGAACGCCTCTTCGCCAATCACCTGTTCGTCAAGGCTGAGAAGTGCCAATTTCACCAGAGGATGGTCTTCTTCTTAGGCTACCAAATCAGACCACAGGGTGTGAGGATGGATGACAAGAAGGTAGATGCAGTCAGGTCATGGCCAGTTCCAACCACCATAAAGGGGTTACAATGTTTTCTGGGGTTTGCCAACTTCTACCGCTGCTTCATCAGGAACTTTAGCTCTGTCGGAGCTCCTCTCACCCCTCTCCTTAAAAAGGAGGGCCCCGTAGGTTGGTGTGGAGCCCAGCAGCCGACGAAGCCTTCTGACGACTCAAAGGACGTTTCAGCTACATCCAGTGCTTAACCTGTCTGGGCTAGGGGGCAGTATTTTCACGGCCGGATGAAAAACGTACCCAATTTAAAACAGGTTACTACTCTGGCCCAGAAACTAGAATATGCATATTAGTAGTAGCTTTGGATAGAAAACACTCTGAAGTTTCTAAAACTATTTGAATGGTGTCTGTGAGTATAACAGAACTCATATGGCAGGCAAAAACCTGAGAAAATTCCAAGCAGGAAGTGGAAAGTCTGAGAATTGTAGTTCTTCTTTTGAAGAACTATCGAAACTACAGTGTCTGTGGGGGACGTTGCACTTCCTAAGGCTTCCATTGGCTGTCTAAAGCCTTCAGAAAGTGGTTTGAGCATTTTCCTGTCACTGGGCAGATAATAGGAGCTCAGTTTCTGAGTGGTCTGCCTGGCAACAAAGGGATTGGATATGCTCGGTCCCGCGAGCGCACCCCATTTTTCTTCTTGAATGAATATGCTATTGTCCGGTTGGAATATTATCGCAATTTTACATAAATAATACATTTGAGGGGACGTTACTCATTTTATAACTTTACATTTGAGTCATTTAGCAGACGCTCTTATCCACAGCGACTTACAGTAGTGAATGAATACATTTCATACGTTTTCTTTTTCTTCCGTACTGGCCCCCTGTGGGAATCGAACCCACAACCCTGGCGTTGCAAAGACCATTGCAAACACCATGCTCTACCAATTGAGCCACAGGGAGGCCCAATACCATAAAGATTGATTTAAAACAGCGTTTGACATGCTTCTAAGTATGGTAATGGAACATTTTGACTTTTCGTCTCTCGTTCTGCGCTCGCGCGTTATGCCTTTGGATGAGTGATCTGTACGCACGAACAAAACGGAGGTATTTGTACATAAATATGGATTATTTCGAACAAAAACAAAATTTATTGTGGAAGTAGCAGTCCTGGGAGTGCATTCTGACGAAGATCAGCAAAGGAAAGAGAATATTTCTAAGACTAATTCTGAGTTTAGGTTGCCCCGAACTTGACGGGTGTCTGAATAGCTCGCCGTGATGGCTGAGCTATGTACTCAGAATATTGAAAAAAGTGCTTTCTCTGTAAAGCTATTTTAAAATCTGACACAGCGGTTGCTTCCAGGAGTAGGCTATCTATAATTCTTAAAATAATTGTTATATATACTGCTCAAAAAAATAAAGGGAACACTTAAACAACACAATGTAACTCCAAGTCAATCACACTTCTATGAAATCAAACTGTCCACTTAGGAAGCAACACTGATTGACAATAAATTTCACATGCTGTTGTGCAAATGGAATAGACAACAGGTGGAAATTATAGGCAATTAGCAAGACACCCCCAATAAAGGAGTGGTTCTGCAGGTGGGGACCACAGACCACTTCTCAGTTCCTATGCTTCCTGGCTGATGTTTTGGTCACTTTTGAATGCTGGTGGTGCTTTCACTCTAGTGGTAGCATGAGACGGAGTCTACAACCCACACAAGTGGCTCAGGTAGTGCAGTTCATCCAGGATGGCACATCAATGCGAGCTGAAGGTTTGCTGTGTCTGTCAGCGTAGTGTCCAGAGCATGGAGGCGCTACCAGGAGACAGGCCAGTACATCAGGAGATGTGGAGGAGGCCGTAGGAGGGCAACAACCCAGCAGCAGGACCGCTACCTCCGCCTTTGTGCAAGGAGGAGCAGGAGGAGCACTGCCAGAGCCCTGCAAAATGACCTCCAGCAGGCCACAAATGTGCATGTGTCTGTTTCTGACCGTTTGAGCAGACTCCATGAGGGTGGTATGAGGGACCGACGTCCACAGGTGGGGGTTGTGCTTACAGCCCAACACCGTGCAGGACGTTTGGCATTTGCCAGAGAACACCAAGTTTGGCAAATTCGCAACTGGCGCCCTGTGCTCTTCACAGATGAAAGCAGGTTCACACTGAGCACATGTGACAGACGTGACAGAGTCTGGAGACGCCGTGGAGAACGTTCTGCTGCCTGCAACATCCTCCAGCATGACCGGTTTGGCGGTGGGTCAGTCATGGTGTGGGGTGGCATTTCTTTGGGGGGCCGCACAGCCCTCCATGTGCTCGCCAGAGGTAGCCTGACTGCCATTAGGTACAGAGATGAGATCCTCAGACCCATTGTGAGACCATATGCTGGTGCGGTTGGCCCTGGGTTCCTCCTAATGCAAGACAATGCTTGACCTCATGTGGCTGGAGTGTGTCAGCAGTTTCTGCAAGAGGAAGGCATTGATGCTATGGACTGGCCCGCCCGTTCCCCAGACCTGAATCCAATTGAGCACATCTGGGACATCATGTCTCGCTCCACCAACCAAAGCCATGTTGCACCACAGACTGTCCAGGAGTTGGCGGATGCTTTAGTCCTGGTCTGGGAGGAGATCCCTCAGGAGACCATCCTCCACCTCATCAGGAGCATGCCCAGGCGTTGTAGGGAGGTCATACAGGCACGTGGAGGCCACACACACTACTGAGCTTCATTTTGACTTGTTTTAAGGACATTACATCAAAGTTGGATCAGCCTGTAGTGTGGTTTTCCACTTAAATTTTGAGGGTGACTCCAAATCCAGACCGCCATGGGTTGATAAATTGGATTTCCATTGATTATTTTTGTGTGATTTTGTTGTCAGCACATTCAACTATGTAAAGAAAAAAGTATTTAATAAGATTATTTCATTCATTCAGATCTAGGATGTGTTATTTTAGTGTTCCCTTTATTGTTTTGAGCAGTGTATTTTGTCAACGTTTATGATGAGTATTTTTGTATATTGATGTGCACATTCACCGGCGTTTTGGTGGGAATACATTTTCTGAACATCACGCGCCAATGTAAAAGGCATATGACTATTTTACACCATTTTAAAGACAAGACTCTCCTTTATCTAACCACACTGTCCGATTTCAAAAAGGCTTTACTGCGAAAGCAAAACCTTAGATTATGTCAGCAGAGTACCCAGCCAGAAATAATCAGACACCCATTTTTCAAGCTAGCATATAATGTCACAAAAAACAAAACCACAGCTAAATGCAGCACTAACCTTTGATGATCTTCATCAGATGACACTCCTAGGACATTATGTTATACAATACATGCATGTTTTGTTCAATCAAGTTCATATTTATATCAAAAACCAGCTTTTTACATTAGCATGTGACGTTCAGAACTAGCATACCCACCGAAAACTTCCGGTGAATTTACTAAATTACTCACGATAAACGTTCACAAAAAACATAACAATTATTTTAAGAATTATAGATACAGAACTCCTTTATGTAATCGAGGTGTGCGATTTTAAAATAGCTTTTCGGTGAAAGCACATTTTGCAATATTCTCAGTAGATAGCTCGCCATCACGGGCTAGCTATTTTGACACCCACCAAGTTTGGCCCTCACCAAACTCAGATTTACTATAAGAAAAATTGGATTACCTTTGCTGTTCTTCGTTAGAATGCACTCCCAGGACTTCTACTTCAATAACAAATGTTGGTTTGGTTCCAAATAATCCATAGTTATATCCAAATAGCGGCGTTTTGTTCGTGCGTTCAAGACACTATCCGAAGGGTAAAGAAGGGTGACGCGCCCGGTGCGTTTCGTGACAAAAAAATTCAAAATATTCCACTACCGTACTTCGAAGCATGTCAAACGCTGTTTAAAATACATTTTTATGCGATTTTTCTCGTAAAAAAGCGATAATATTCTGACCGGGAGTCGTTGTTTTCGTTCAAAGACTGAAAATAAAAACATGGAGTTGGCTCATGCACGCGCCCCCAGTCTCATTGTTCTCAGATCGACCACTATCCAAATGCGCTACTGTTTTTCAGCAATGGCCTGCAGAGTCATCATTCCCCGTTCTGGCACCTTCTGAGAGCCTATGGGAGCGTTAGAAAATGTCACGTTACTGCAGAGATCCCCGGTTTTGGATAGAGATGATCAAGAAGGCCAAGAAATGGTCAGAGAGGGCGCTTCCTGTTTGGAATCTTCTCAGGTTTTGGCCTGCCAAATGAGTTCTGTTATACTCACAGACACCATTCAAACAGTTTTAGAGACTTTGGAGTGTTTTCTATCCAAAGCTAATAATTATATGCATATTCTCGTTTCTGGGCAGGAGTAATAATCAGATTAAATCGGGTACGTTTTTTATCCGGCCGTGAAAATACTGCCCCCTATCCATAAAAAGTTAAGATCGTCAAAGGTTAGTGCTTCATTTAGCTGTGTTTTGGGTTTTATTGACACATGTCCTTGCTTGTAAAATGGCTGTGTGATTATTTTTCTATATTTACTCTCCTAACATAATCTAATGTTCTGCTTTCGCTGTAAAGCCTTTTTGAAATCGGACAATGTGACAATGTAGCGTCCCACCTAGCCCATAGAAGTTAAAACATCCAGATCCCAAAACATCCTTTGTGGTGGAGGTGGACGCTTCAGAGTTAGGCGTGGGGGCAGTTCTGTCTCAACGACAGGGTAACCCACAGAAGTTGTACCATGTGCGTTTTATTCGAAGAAACTGTCTCCTGCAGAGAGGAATTATGACGTCGGTGATTGTGAGCTCCTGGCGGTGAAGTTAGAGGAGTGGAGACACTGGCTGGAGGGTGCCAAGGAACCATTCGTCATTCTCACCGACCATCGAAACCTGGAGTACATACGGACAGCGAGGAGGCTGAATCCGCGCCAAGCAAGGTGGGCCCTTTTCTTCACAATGTTTGACTTCACGCTGACCTATTGCCCAGGTTCTAAGAACACCAAGGCCGATGCTCTGTCCCATCACTACGATTCGGGAGAGGGTCCTGTCCGGAATGTACCCATAATTCCATCCTTATATCCCTCAAATTGTTTGGAGAAAATATCCTTTCTATTTTATTCAGCTATGTTCAATTGTATTCTTCATACTATAAAATAATGCCACGGAATTCTAAGCAAATCTTGTCTGCTAAATTAACTAGTGTAGCCCACAGCTATATGGCATAGCCAGATCAGTGCCTTACATAAGGACAACTCAGAGTATGCTATTCTGTTCTTCTGAAATAGACCACATTTTCTTCATATCATGTTTATTTAGACCTGTCTAAAATAAATAATGGATTTATTGTGATGGAGTAGGCTATATTAAATTGATTTTTAGACTTTTTAAAATGTAGATGTTCCAAAGGTCTGCATCAGTGGCTTGTAGCCTGTGCGTGAAAGCCAGGAGATGCTATATGTGTTTATGTTAATTAATGGTCAATCAATGTGAGACCGGCAGTTATTTGCTTTACAATCACCGGCTGACAAAATCTAATGACCACCACAGCCATCGTTACACGTTTCTAATTACCAGTGGTGGAAAAAGTACCTAATTGTCATCTTGAGTAAAAGTAAAGATACCTTAATAATTCTTAGGGATAACCCCCTTTTTTTCAATTTTCACCTAAATGACATTCCCGAATCTAACTGCCTGTAGCTCAGGCCCTGAAGCAAGGATATCCATATTCTTGGTACAATTTGAAAGAAAACACTTTCAAGTTTGTGGAAATGTGAATTGAATGTAGGAGAATATAACAAAATAGATCTGGTTGAAGAAAATACAAAGAAAAAACCAACTGGTCTTTTTCTACCACCATCTTTGAAATGCAAGAGAAATGTCAGAATTCCAGCCATCACTCTGATTGTAATTCCAATAGTGTCCACAAGAGGGCAGCAGAGTATGTGCAAAGTTTCAGATGGATAACTTGAAGTATGAGTGAACTACAAGACTTTTAGCGTGAAGTCCCCAGGTACATTTGGGCATTCATATTACATTTTTCTGTAAGAATATCATCAAATCTGTATACTTGGAATTTGATTTAGCTTTCCAAGTATTAGTAGTCATATTATAAGTTCAACATTTAAAAAAAAACAGTTTTTCATAACTTCATAACTGAATATCCTTATCATTTTTGTCAAAAAATGTAAATGCATGCTGTTGTACAAGGTTAGTAGCTACATTTTGCGACAGATACAGGGATTCCAGATACTCCCGTAAAGCCTAGGTCATTAGCTATCTAGCTAGCTTTGTTTGACCCCGATTGGTGCTTATTTGACAAAGATACAGTCATTCAAGTGATGGCCGCCCGCATCATTCGGCGTGCCTTGAAGGTGTCGCCCTCTGACCAATTACACCCCTAATGATATAGTGAAGTCTTGTTACCTTCTAGGATCTCTGAGGAATACATACGAACATGATTTGACTCGTTGAAACAACATTTAGGGTGAGATTTTCACAGATTCCTTTCTTTGCAAATTGAACGAGTGGAAATACAAAAATTGATCGTGCATGCTATATGGACCTTTTTAGGATATGAAAAAAGATTTTATCTAACAAAACGACACTTCATGTTATCTCTGGGACTCTTTGGATGATAAATCAAAGCAAGATTTCAGAATGTAAGTACACATTTCACCTTCAGAGGTGAATTTATCAAACCTATCGCGGGGAAAAAAAGTGTTTTGTTGTTAGGAGCTCTCCTCAAACAATAGCATGTAATTTTTTGCAGTAATAGCTACTGTAAATTGGACAGTGCAGTTATATTAACAAGAATTTAAGCTTTCAGTCGATATACTGACATTTGTTGTTTCTCTAAAATCTGCGAACTTGACGTAACGCACTGCATGATTTACAACTGTCCCGTTCATGGGACGCCGATTCTTAAGATTAACAGAATAAAATGTGAAAGTCACACAGTAAAATATTACTTGAGTAAATGTCTAAAAGTATTTGGTTTTAAATATACTTAAGTATCAAAAGTTAAAGTATAAATCGTTTCTAATACCAGACGGCAGAATTTGTATCTTTTTATTTTATTACGGATAGCTATGGGCATACTCCAACACTCAGACATCATTTACAAACAAAGCATTGGTGTTTATTGAGTCCACCAGATGAGAAGCAGTAGGGATGACCAGGGATGTTCTCTTGATAAGTGTGTGAATCGGACCATTGTCCTATCCTGCTAAGCATTCAAAAAGGAATAAATACTTTTGGGTGTCAAGGAAACTGTATGGAGTAAAAAGTACATTATTTTCTTTAGGAATGTAGGGGCCTAAAAGTAAAAGTTGTCAAAAATATAAATAGTAAAGTACAGATACCAAAAAAACTACTTAAGTACTTTACACCACTGGTAATAACAGACCACAATTATACCAGTTACATGTTAACTACAATACTTGTTAGTGTAATTACACATAATATTACACATGGATTATGGTCAAAATCGGATGTTGGGGACTATATTTATTGAATGTTATATAAATCCTATGAATTAAAATGAATTAAAATGACCAACTATGGTTCAATCAATTAGCTAACCTCTATGGGCTAGGTGGGACGCTTACGTCCCACTTACTCAACAGCCAGTGTAATCCCGATGCGCGTTATTCAAATTCCTCAAAAATGCAATAACTTCAATTTTTCAAACATATGATTATTTTACACCATTTTAAAGACAAGACTCTCGTTAATCTAACCACACTGTCCGATTTCAAAAAGGCTTTACAACGAAAGCAAAACATTAGATTATGTCAGCAGAGTACCCAGCCAGAAATAATCAGACACCCATTTTTCAAGCTAGCATATAATGTCACATAAACTCAAACCACAGCTAAATGTAGCACTAACCTTTGATGATCTTCATCAAATGACAACCCTAGGACATTATGTTATACAATACATGCATGTTTTGTTCAATCAAGTTCATATTTATATCAAAAACCAGCTTTTTACATTAGCATGTGACTAGCATGTGACTAGCATTCCCACCGAACACTGCCGGTGAATTTACTAAATTACTCACGATAAACGTTCACAAAAAGCATAACAATTATTTTAAGAATTATAGATACAGAACTCCTCTATGCACTCGATATGTCCGATTTTAAAATAGCTTTTCGGTGAAAGCACATTTTGCAATATTCTCAGTAGATAGCCCGGCATCACAGGGCTAGCTATTTAGACACCCAGCAAGTTTAGCACTCACCAAAGTTAGATTTACTATAAGAAAAATGTTATTACCTTTGCTGTCTTCGTCAGAATGCACTCCCAGGACTTCTACTTCAATAACAAATGTTGGTTTGGTTCAAAATAATCCATAGTTATATCCAAATAGCGGCGTTTTGTTCGTGCGTTCAAGACACTATCCGAAAGGGTAAATAAGGGTGACGAGCATGGCGCAATTCGTGACAAAAAATGTCTCTATATTCCATTACCGTACTTCGAAGCATGTCAACCGCTGTTTAAAATCAATTTTTATGCCATTTTTCTCATAAAAAAGCGATAATATTCCGACCGGGAATCTGCGTTTAGGTAAACAGACGAAAGAAAATGGGGTCGACTCGGGCACGCGCCTAAGCCCATAGTACTCTGATCGGCCACTATCCAAACGCGATAAAGTGTTTTAGCCAGAGGCTGCCTCTATATCGTTCAGCTTTTTCCCGGGCTCCGAGAGCCTATGGGAGCCGTAGGAAGTGTCACGTTATAGCAAAGATCCTCAGTCTTCAATAAAAAGAGCCAAGATGAAACACAACTTGTCAGACAGGCCACTTCCTGCATGGAATCTTCTCAGGTTTTGGCCTGCCATATGAGTTCTGTTATACTCACAGACACCATTCAAACAGTTTTAGAAACTTTAGGGTGTTTTCTATCCAAAGCCAATAATTATATGCATATTCTAGTTACTGGGCAGGAGTAGTAACCAGATTATATCGGGTACGTTTTTTATCCGGCCGTGTCAATACTGCACCCTAGCCCTAACAGGCTAAATTTCTCAGAGATTCAATTATATTTCAACACAATAATGTTGCAGGAATGCTTATCTTATCTGTTTCTAACTACATAAACCATTTCAGAACAATCCAAAATGGTGGGTACCATGGCTTGCTGTACACACAAAACTGCGTGGCCACGCACAACTCCAACACCATCATTAAGTTTACCGACAACACGACAGGGCCTGATAGCAGATGGCAAAGAAACAGCCTACAGGGAAGAGGTGCCAGAGTGGTGGTGGGAGGGACACGTCCCTATCCGCATCAACGGGGCAGCAGCGGAGAGGGTCAGAAGCTTCAAGTTCCTCGGCGTGCACATCACAGGGGACCTGACATGGACCAATCACACCGACAACGCCTTTTCAACCTCAGGTGACTAAAGAAATTTGGCATGGGCTCTCAGATCCATCTGGCAAACGGTATCGGAGCATCGGGTCTTCTACCACCAGGCAATTAGACATCTGAACAGCTAACCCTAGCTGTCGACCTGCACAGACCTGCACCTTATAGATTATTTGCACCTCAGATAATATCTGAACATTAGAGACTATTTGCACTGACTCACCAAACATCCAAACCTTACACACAAGCAAACACAGACACATTCAATGCTGCGGTTCTAAATTCAGCAAAAAAATACCCTTTTTCAGGATCCTGTCTTTCAAAGATAATCCATAAAAATCCAAATATTTTCACCGATCTTCATTCTAAAGGGTTTATACACTGTTTCCCATGATCCATAAACAATTAATGAACATGCACCTGTGGAGCGGTCGTTAAGACACTAACAGCTTACAGATGGAAGGCAATTAAGGTCACGGTTATGAAAACTTAGGACACAAAAGAGTCCTTTCTGCTGACTCTGAAAAACACCAAAAGAAAGAGGCCCAGGGTCCCTGCTCATCTGCGTGAATGTGTTTTAGGGATGCTGCAAGGAGGCATGAGGACTGCAGATGTGGCCAGGGCAATAGATTGCAATGTCCGTACTGTGAGACGCCTAAGACAGCACTATAGGGAGACAGGACAGACAGCTGATCATCGTCACAGTGGCAGACTACGTGTAACAACACCTGCACATGATCGATACATCCGAACATCACACCTGCGGGACAGGTACAGGATGGCAACAACAACTGCCCAAGTTACACCAGGAACGCACAATCCCTCCATCAGTGCTCAGACTGTCCGCAATAGGCTGAGAGAGGCTGGACGGAGGGCTTGTAGGCCTGTTGTAAGGCAGGTCCTCACCAGACATCACCGGCAACAACGTCGCCCATGGGCACAAACCCACTGTCGCTGGACCAGACAGGACTAGCAAAAAGTGCTCTTCACTGACGAGTCGTGGTTTTGTCTCACCAGGGGTGATGGTCGGATTCGCATTTATTGTCGAAGTAATGAGTGTTACACCGATGCCTGTACTCTGGAGCGGGATCGATTTGGAGGTGGAGGGTCCGTCATGGTCTGGGGCGGTGTGTCACAGCATCATCGGACTGAGCTTGTTGTCATTGCAGGCAATCTCAACGCTGTGCGTTACAGGAAGACATCCTCCTCCCTCATGTGGTACACTTCCTGCAAGCTCATCCTGACATGACCCTCCAGCATGACAATGCCACCAGCCATACTGCTCGTTCTGTGCGTGATTTCCTGCAAGACATGAATGTCAGTGTTATGCCATGTCCAGCGAAGAGCCCGGATCTCAATCCCATTGAGCACATCTGGGACCTGTTAGATCGGAGGGTGAGGGCTAGGGCCATTCCCCCCAGAAATGTCTTGCAGGTGCCTTGGTGGAAGAGTGGGGTAACATCTCACAGCAAGAACTGGCAAATCTGGTACAGTCCATGAGGAGGAGATGCACTGCAGTACTTAATGCAGTTGGTGGCCACACCAGATATTGACTGTTACTTTTGATTTTGACCCCCACTTTGTTCAGGGACACATTATTCAATTTCTTAGTTACATGTCTGTGGAACTTGTTCAGTTTATGTCTCAGTTGTTGAATCTTGTTCATACAAATATTTACACGTTAAGTTTGCTGAAAATAAACGCAGTTGACAATGAGAGGACATTTCTTTTTTTGCTGAGAGTATTTTATACTATCTATTCCACTGCACGACCAAGACACTATCCACTTCGTATATATAGTCATATTTGACATAGCACATTCTTAATGTATAATGTTGTCACGGCTGTCAAAAGGAGACCAATGTGCAGCTTGGTTGTAGTTCCACATTTTATTAAATCCATGAAACTTTGCAATACATAAATAACTGAATTGACAAAACAACAAACCGTGACGAAGAGAGTAACAAACACTACTCAAAATATATAATAACCCACAAAAACCCAGGAAGAAAAACCCTACTTAAATATGATCTCTAATTAGAGACAACAAGGACCAGCTGCCTCCAATTGGAGATCAACCCCAAAAAACCCAACATAGAAATAGAAAAACTAGAATTTAAAATAGAAATAGAAAACATAGAAAACCACCCAAAACACCCCCTGTCACGCCCTGACCTACTCTATCATAAAAAATAACCTCTTACTATGGTCAGGACGTGACAACTGTATATCCTATTTTGTACATATCCGTTTTATTACTATGCATACTTATCAGTTTCATTACTATGCATACTACCTTTAATTACTGCAATGTTGTGGGAGCTAGCATGTAAACATTTCACTGCACCTCTTATACCTGCTGTAAACTGTGCATGTGACGAATAAAAGGAGATGAGGTGTGTTTTTCTCTGGTTTACTCAACTCATACAGAGTAATACAGGCCTAGTTCACTAATTTTGTGAATATATATATTTTTTTATTTACATTTCATTTTTATTCGAAATATCAGGGGGTGCTACAACACCCTCAGCACTCCTACTTCCCGCGGCTATGGATATTGCCAATTTTGATATTGTACCTGTGGTAACCAGTGACAACCCCCTGGATGGGGAGGGCATGGCATGTCCATTCTCTATTTTCTTTTCACTTGACAGATAGATGCAAAGTTAAATCTTTGCTAGGATGAAGTTGAACCAGTCTTCAAACATGCCCTTTAGTAGGCCTACAAAGAGGAATTTGAAAAACGATTCACACACAACATACAGACAGACAGGCTCATTTTAAAACCATTAGGTCTACATGTTTTGAAGCACCAAAATAGCTGACGTGTGGCATGTCAGGCATAGCCTCAAGACTCATTGTTAAAGGTGTAGCCTGCTGATAAAGAAGAACTTCCAGTAAAAACAGTTTCTGGATGTTGTGGCAAAAACATACAACTTTTCATCAGGTTCTGATGCAAATGTTGCCTACAGCCGCAAAAAAAAATTTACATTTCATCTTTCAGTAGTCCCCTCCCCAAAACTTATACTACATTGCCCCATTGATACCCATCTAACACAAACTAAACCACTCCTTCTGGTTCCGATATCTTTAATTGTTCACTGGAAAACCTGCTGGGTCACCGTTTCAGAGATCTGGATTGGGCATGGCTGCAGGCAAATTGTCTTCCTTGTCATCCTAGAGCTGTCAAACTAACTCAGCTTCATTCCAGAGTCACACCCCCTTTGTCACGCGGCGATGGTGCAATTCATCAGCTCGTTCCAAGAAAGTCAAATGGTGATTTAGTTTAGCTCCAAAGATAGCTGTGCTTCGCCTAGGTGGGGACATTCTTCTTTGCTACCATCAGTAAACACATCATCCTGGAGAAGTCGCACTGACATCGGATATGATGTTGCAGCACCATGGGGGCCTGAGTTTAAATGAAAACCATGGGAACCTGAGTTTAAATGTGATTTTGGTAGCCTACATCATAACAGAACAGGTATGGTGCTCTACTCTTCAAAACTTGTGTTTGTGAGATGAAATAGGATCAAACTGTTTAGATTAAAATTCAGCCATCATTGCTATAAACAAGGTTATGGGAATATGCTACCAGTATGTGCTGTTTTAACTGCAGAATATTGTGTAAAAGTTATTAATTTACTTTGACAATGATGGATAAAATAATGTAACAATGAAGGACAAAACTATATCACTCTCAGAAAAGATATTACAATCTTATTCGTTAGAATCAAGAGGCTATTGTCTTTGGGATTTCTATTATCAAATAAACATTCAATGTCTTGTTTTTTTTTGTCATCAATTTCTTTATGACAAGAACATCTCTCAATGCATAGACCTGAGACACGACTGTCACTTTTGTTAACCTGTTAGGGCTAGGGGGCAGCATTTGCACGTCTGGATAAAAAAAATGTACCCGATTTAATCTGGTTACTAATCCTACCCAGTAACTAGAATATGCATATACTTATTATATATGGATAGAAAACACTCTAAAGTTTCTAAAACTGTTTGAATGGTGTCTGTGAGTATAACAGAACTCATTTGGCAGGCAAAACCCTGAGACATTTTCTGACAGGAAGTGGATACCTGATGTGTTGTATTACCTTTAAACCTATCCCATTGAAAAACACAGGGGCTGAGGAATATTTTGGCACTTCCTATTGCTTCCACTAGATGTCACCAGCCTTTACAAAGTGTTTTGAGTCTTCTGGAGGGAGATCTGACCGAACAAGAGCCATGGAACGATGATGTCCCATTAGACACCTGGCGCGCGAGTTCATGTTGGGTACCCTCGTTCCAATACGTTATAAAAGAGTATGCATTCGTCCACCTTGAATATTATTCATGTTCTGGTTAAAAAAGGCCCTAATGATTTATGCTATACAACGTTTGACATGTTTGAACGAACGTAAATATATTTTTTCCCCTCGTTCATGACGAGAAGTCCGGCTGGCTTAGATCATGTGCTAACAAGACGGAGATTTTTGGACATAAATGATGAGCTTTTTTGAACAAAACTACATTCGTTATGGACCTGTGATACCTGGAAGTGACATCTGATGAAGAGAATCAAAGGTAATGGATTATTTACATAGTATTTTCGATTTTAGATCTCCCCAACATGACGTCTAGTCTGTATCGCAACGCGTATTTTTCTGGGCGCAGTGCTCAGATTATTGCAAAGTGTGATTTCCCAGTAAGGTTATTTTTAAATCTGGCAAGTTGATTGCGTTCAAGAGATGTAAATCTATAATTCTTTAAATGACAATATAATATTTTACCAATGTTTTCTAATTTTAATTATTTAATTTCTGACGCTGACTTGACTGCCGGTTATTGGAGGGAAACGATTTCCTCAACATCAATGCCATAGTAAAACGCTGTTTTTGGATATAAATATGAACTTGATAGAACTAAAAATGCATGCATTGTCTAACATAATGTCCTAGGAGTGTCATCTGATGGAGATTGTAAAAGGTTAGTGCATCATTTTAGCTGGTTTTATGGTTTTGGTGACCCTGTCTTTGAATTGACAAAACATTACACACAACTCTTGTAAATGTACTGTCCTAACATACTCTAAATTTATGCTTTCGCCGTAAAACCTTTTTGAAATCGTAAAACGTGGTTAGATTAAGGAGATGTTTATCTTTCAAAGGGTGTAAAATAGTTGTATGTTTGAAAAATTTGAATTTTGACATTTATTTGGATTCAAATTTGCCGCTCTTGAAATGCACCTGCTGTTGATGGAGTGCACCACGGGTGGCACGCTAGCGTCCCACCTAGCCCATAGAGGTTAATCTGATGATTCAAATTGATTATAAAGGTAAAACAAACGTTTAGATAAACCCATCTCACTGGGCACAGGTGTCAGTGCAACATCGAGTTTCGATTTACATTTGGTTGAGTTGTTAACTATTGTGAAATCAGCATAAAATGTCACCATGACATTGGATGTAGGTTAAAAGTTAGGGGGAAAAAAGATTGAATGATGAGGTTTTCATATTGATTTAACGTCATGACACAGATTTATTTTATGGTTCAAATGCCATGGAAACAACTTTGATTCAACCAGTTTTTGCCCAACGGGATGATAATAACACACTTTGTAAAGGACTTGTTCGGTGACAAAGGCCACCCACAACTATACTCTCAGAACTAGTTAGAAGTGTGAATGGTGATGGGTGTGTCAGACCAGAAGGATGTACACTTCAGTATCAAGGACTCTTCTCTAACACTTTACTGTCTCGGCATCTTTATTTTCTAATTAAAAAGTGTCTTAATTGCTGGAACACATTAGAAATCATGATAACCCTTCATTTATCATTCAATTATTCGTTCTTGCCTGGCCATAAGGGGCTGAAAAATGTAGGCTACTCTCTGTCTGTGTTGAATATGAGTGTGATGATGTTGATAGGCTGGGCATGAGTAATCGAACTGACATCAAAAGTCAATCTTTAACCATAGATTTTTCAAATACTGTAAAACTATTTGTTCTAAATTTTGAGTTCCATTTGTACATGTGCATTTTTTTTTTAAATAAACCAAGGCGTCACACAATTCTGCTCTCTAAATGCCCTTTCCTCTCTGTGTCTCACACACAAATGCATCCTGATTGCTCCCTCTACTTATGCGTCCTGCATGGGCCTGAAGAAGTACATGGCTATTAAAAATGTATTTAACTGATGGTATACAAGCTACATTCCTTGCCAAATGACGACAGTTTTATCACAAATTATAAATGGAAATATGTGTTCCAACAATTAACTGCAGTTTTGGAATAATTCCGTAATTTTCCTTTTAGGCTACTTTGCAGTTGTCTCTAGTTACCACAGCCAGAATTTTTTTACAGAAACAAAAATTTGCTTTTTGGTCTTAATTTAAGGTTAGGGTTAGGCATAACATTAAAAATGTTAAAAAAGGTTAGGTTTAAGGTTTCAAATTTGATTTTAAGAAGCGAAATTGCAGAAACAGGTAGGGTTTATGACTTAGTGGCTGTGGTAACTAACCTTAGTGGCGACCCTAATTTGCGAAATGCTAGTGGCATTTAGAATTGGTTAGCTTAGGCTATTACCCCCTTAAACATAGACAGATTCCACACTGAAAATATGCAAAAACATTAGTTTTATAAAGACAAGTGTATTTTCATTAGTCATTAAGCCTAGGCCTACTCACCAAACATATGTCCTGGCCATAATTCATCCCCATACATTGTTCATTGTAGAATTGTTCATCCATTTAGAAAATTACAAGGAACAGGCATAATGAACTAAACTGAATTTCTGTATATCGAAAATAAGACATATTTTGCATGTAACTGTGGCAAATTGAGCCCCATTTTAAATGATCAGTCATTGAGAACAACTTCAAAGGCGAGATCCGAATTCTGTTCTGTTTTAGTCTGTTATTTTACATCATTTTTTTAAACTATAAAATAGCTGCCTTGGCTGTGATAAGGGCTCTGGAAATAAGAGGGTCTTGTCTGCTAAATAAAAAAACAAGGCCATGCCATTGCACAACCATAGGCTTCTACAAGCAAGTTCCACACTGCTGAGGTTGCTACCTTTTTGAAGATCTTGTTCCACCATATAATATAACCAGCTGATATTACAGTTTCAATAAATTAATCTTAAATGGCACTTTTAATTGACTGAATATATGAGGCAGTTTATCAATTAGTATTCATTATCTGTAATTGTTATGATTACAGATAATAGCCTTCCCTGTAGCTCAGTTGGTAGAGCATGGTGTTTGCAACGCCAGGGTTGTGGGTTCGATTCCCACGGGGGGCCAGCAAAAAAAAAAAAAAATGTATGAAATAGTATGAAATGTATGCATTCACTACTGTAAGTCGCTCTGGATAAGAGCGTCTGCTAAATGACTAAAATGTAATGTAAATGTATGATAAATTAGGCATTGTTGCTCACTGCTGGCACATAGATGTATGCCCACATGTTTTTTCCAGTGTTGCCCTTGTTCTAAAAATTGTATTTTATTTATTGGTGTGCTCCAGTACTTGAAAAAAATCATGCTAGTAGTCCCAACAGTCAAAAAAGGTAAAATGCCCATCCCCACTATCCCTAACAGCTCTGCGATCGCCCAGTTATGGTGAACAGTCAGGACCACCAGGAAGAGCGTTTATGTCTGTAAGTGATTGTCTACACCTCTTACTCCACACCTCTTCTCCCTCTCTTGACTCAGACCCAGCCATGAGGGACCGTCTGAGCCACCTACAGGAGCTGTCCCAGTCCAACGGCCAAGTGGAGAAGATGGTCTATGCCGAGCCTGGGGAGTCCGTCTCCGGGGAGTCCTTTAGCAACGTGGACCTGGAGGAGGATCTCCCTCACCAGGCCGTGGTGTGGGACAACACCCCTGAACTGGAGGAGGTCTTCTCCCAGTCCCAGGAGGTCCACCGTGAAGTCCAGCTCATCCTCCTGGAGGTCAAACACCTCTGAGAGCAGAACGCCCGCGTGCTCCAGGGCACCACTAGCATGTCGGTCGTTAAGAGGGACTCCAACGCCATCGCAGCTGACATCAAGGCCCGTGCTGAGGGTGTGCTGACACGCCTCAAGGACATGGACGCTGCAGGACGGAAGCTGGAGGCAGAACACGGCTCCAACACCGTCGTTGCACGCATTACCAGAACCCAGAATGCCTGCCTGAGCAACAGCTTCCGTGATGCAATGTTCGACTACAACGAGGCAGAGATGAGCCATCGGGAGAGCTGCAAGACCCACATCCAGAGGCAGATGGAGATCGTGGGGCGGGAGGTGACGGGTGAGGAGGTGGAGGAGATTATCGAGACAGGCCAGTGGAACTTCTTCAGCGAGAACATCCTGTCGGAGGGAAAGACGGTACGCTCGGCACTCAACCAGATCGATAGCTGCCACCGGGAGTTGCTAGACCTGGAGAGCAGGATCCAGAGCATTCATGAGATCTTCCTGGATGTGGCTCTGCTGGTGGAGGAGCAGGGTCCCATGATGAACACCATCCAGGCTAACATTCAGAACACAGACATGGCCATCCAGGAGGTCCTGGTCAAACTCAACAAGGCCAAGCGCCACGACAAGAACAACTTCTTCAAGAAGATGTTCTGTAGCTGCTTCCCCTGCGTCAACTGAGGCAGAGACTAATGAGACTGAGAAAGAAGACCGGGACTTCTGAGGGATGTTCCATAGAAGTGGAAATATGTCAGGACTCACACAGTAGAAGGGCGGAATCCTAACTTGAGATTATATGGGCATGTACAACTAAGAAGTTAGTTTTAATGGTACAGTTGAAGTCGGAAGTTTACATACACCTTGACCAAATACATTTAAACTCAGTTTTTCACAATTCCTGACATTTAATCCTAGTAAAACTTAGGTCAGTTAGGATCATGTAACGTTCGTCGTCGGGTGATGAGGAAGCGGACCAAAACGCAGCTGGGAGCGAACACATGTTTATTCTTTACACTGAAAATAAACACGTACACAAAACCAAGACAAGTCCGATACGTTACTTGCTCAAACACAAAGAGACAACACCCCACCAACAGCGTGGGGGAAAAAGGAACTTAAATGTGATCCCAATCAGAGACAACTAGCGACAGCTGTCTCTGATTGGGAATCGACAGAACCCAACATAGAAATACACCACATAGAGCTCAAACAAGGCTATAACGTAAACATAGAAAACAAACCAAGGAAAAATACCCAACATGACACACCCTGACCAAAATACCCGAGTTCACCTCGTCAGGGCGTGACAGTACCCCCCCAACAGTGCGTACTCCCGGCGCACCAAACTTAAGTCTATTAGGGGGGGGGACCCGGGTGGGCGCCTCACCCTCGGTGGAGGCTCTGGCCCCGGGCGTGTTCTTTCCCCCGCCTCCACCTTAGCCCTACCCCTCTGGCCCGGACTGGACCACTGTGGAGCGGCATGCTCAGGCTCCGGAGCGGAGCCGTCGACCGGAACAGGATTGGGCACCGGTGGACCGGACACGGGCCGTGCCGGACTGGGAACACGCACCACTGGCTTGGTGCGGGCAGCAGGAACGGGCCGGGCCGGACTGGGAACACACACCACTGGCTTGGTGCGGGGAGCAGGAACGGGCCGGGCCGGACTGGGGACACGCACCACTGACTTGGTGCAGGGAGCAGGGACGGGCCGGACAGGACTGTGGACACGCACCGTGGGCTTGGTGCGGGGAGCAGGGACGGGCCGGACAGGACTGTGGACACGCACCGTGGGCTTGGTGCGGGGAACAGGAACGGGCCGGACAGGACTGTGGACATGCACCGTGGGCTTGGTGCGGGGAACAGGGATGGGCCGGACAGGACTGGGGACACGCACCACTGACCTGGTGCGGGGAGCAGGGACGGGCCGGGCCGGACTGGGACCACGCACCACTGGCTTGGTGCAGGGAGCAGGAACGGGCCGGGCCGGACTGGGGACACGCACCACTGACTTGGTGCGGGGAGCAGGGACGGGCCGGGCCGGACTGGGAACACGCACCACTGGTTTGGTGCGGGGAGCAGGAACGGGCCGGGCCGGACTGGGGACACGCACCACTGACTTGGTGCGGGGAGCAGGGACGGGCCGGGCAGGACTGTGGACACGCACCGTGAGCTTGGTGCGGGGAACAGGAACGGGCCGGACAGGACTGTGGACATGCACCGTGGGCTTGGTGCAGGGAGCAGGGACTGGCCGGACAGGACTGTGGACACGCACCGTGGGCTTGGTGCGGGGAACAGGAACGGGCCGGACAGGACTGTGGACATGCACCGTGGGCTTGGTGCGGGGAACAGGGATGGGCCGGACAGGCTTGGGGACACGCACCACTGACCTGGTGCGGGGAGCAGGGACGGGCCGGGCCGGACTGGGACCACGCACCACTGGCTTGGTTCGGGGAGCAGGAACGGGCCGGGCCGGACTGGGGATACGCACCACTGACTCTGTGCGGGGAGCAGGGACGGGCCGGGCCGGACTGGGAACACGCACCACTGACTTGGTGCGGGGAGCAGGAACGGGCCGGACAGGACTGTGGACACGCACCGTGGGCTTGGTGCGGGGAACAGGAATGGGCCAGACAGGACTGTGAACACGCACTGGTGAACTGAAGCGTGGAGCCGGTTTAGCCACTCGTCCTGGCTGGATGCCCATCCTAGCATGGTATGTGCTGGGCATGTCCACCGGACGCACCGGGCTGTGCGGGCGCACTGGCGACACAGCGCGCAACTCCGCATCCCATGGCTCCTCCTCCAGATCTTCCCTCAGCAGGTCCTCAATCAACCGCCTCATCTTCGTCTCCTCCTCCGCCGTCATCCCCCACGAGAGCAGTGGTCTGGGCTCTTCCTCTGCCCTTCCGGACCACCCCATTAGCCCCCCCAAAAAATGTTCTTGGGGGTGTCTTCCAGGCCTCCTCGACCGCCGCCTGCGACTCCGTCCACCAGCTGGCTTTACCTCTTCGACCTGGGAATCCTTTCGCCAGGGTCCTTTCCCCGACATGATCTCCTCCCAGGTCCAGAACTCCTTCCCATAGCGAGCCCATCTCTCGCGCTCCTTATCCTCCCGCTGCTTGGTCCTGGTTTGGTGGGGTGTTCTGTAACGTTCGTCGTCGGGTGATGAGGAAGAGGACCAAAGCGCAGCTGGGAGCGAACACATGTTTATTCTTAACACTGAAATAAACACGTACACAAAACCAAGAAAATGCCGATACGTTAACTGCTCAAAACAAAGAGACAACACCCCACCCACAGCGTGGGGGAAAAAGGAAATTAAATGTGATCCCAATCAGAGACAACTAGCGACAGCTGTCTCTGATTGGGAATCGACAGAACCCAACATAGAAATACACCACATAGAGCTCACACAAGGCTATAACGTAAACATAGAAAACAAACCAAGGAAAAATACCCAACATGACACACCCTGACCAAAATACCCGAGTTCACCTGGTCAGGGCGTGATAGATCACCACT
The DNA here is from genome assembly GCF_965601325.2 of Salmo salar. NCBI lineage: Eukaryota > Metazoa > Chordata > Actinopteri > Salmoniformes > Salmonidae > Salmo > Salmo salar. Next base: position 61,047,933 of record NC_138305.1, read on the forward strand.
TTATTTTAAGAATGTGAAATGTCAGAATAATAGTAGAGAGAATGATTTATTTCAGCTTTTATTTCTTTCATCACATTCCCAGTGGGTCAGAAGTTTACATATACTTAATTAGTATTTGGTAGCATTGCCTTAAATTTTTTAACTTGGATCAAATGTTTTGGGTAGCCTTCCACAAGCTTCCAACAATAAGTTGGGTGAATTCTGGCCCCTTACTCCTGACATAACTGGTTTAACTGAGTCAGGTATGTAGGCCTCCTTGCTCGCACTCTTATTCAGTTCTGCCCACAAATTTGCTATAGGATTGAGGTCAGGGCTTTGTGGTGGCCACTCCTTTTTTGCCACAACTTTGGAAGTATGCTTGGGGTCATTGTCCATTTGGAAGACCCATTTGTGACCGAGCTTTAACTTCCTGACTGATGTCTTGAGATGTTGCTTCAATATATCCACATAATTTTATTTCCTCATGATGCAATTTATTTTGTGAAGTGCACCAGTCTCTCCTGCAGCAAAGCACCCCCACAACATGATGCTGCCTCCCCCGTGCTTCGCGGTTGGGATGGTGTTCTTCAGCTTGCAAGTCTCCCCTTTTTCCTCCAAACATAATGATGGTCATTATGGCCAAACAGGTCTATTTTTGTTTCATCAGACCAGAGGACATTTCTCCAAAAAGAACAATATATTTCCCCATGTGCAGTTGCAAACCGTAGTCTGGCTCTTTTATGGCAGTTTTGCTGAGTGGCCTTTCAGGTTATGCCAACATAGGACTCGTTTTACTGTGGATATAGATACTTTTGTATCCGTTTCCTCCAGCATCTTCACAAGGTCCTTTGCTGCTGTTCTGGGATTGATTCGCACTTTTCGCACCAAAGTACGTTCATCTCTAGGAGACAGAACACGTCTCCTTCCTGAGCGGTATGACGGCTGCGTGGTCCCATAGTGTTTATGCTTCCGTACTATTGTTTGTACTATTGAACGTGGGTACCTTCAGGCGTTTGGAAATTTCTCCCAAGGATGAACCAGACTTGTGGAGGTCTACAATTATTTTTCTGAGGTCTTGGCTGATTTCTTTTGATTTCCCCATGATGTCAAGCGAAGAGGCATTGAGTTTGAAGGTAGGCCTTGAAATACATCCACAGGTACACCTCCAATTGATTCAAATTATGTCAATTATCCTATCAGAAGCTTCTAAAGCCATGACATAATTTTCGGGAATATTCCAAGTTGTTTAAACTTCTGACCAACTGGAATTTTGATACAGTGAATTATAAGTGAAATAATCTGTCTGTAAACAATTGTTGGAAAAATTACTTTTGTCATGCACGAAGTAGATGTCCTAACCGACTTGCCAGAACTATAGTTTGTTAACAATAATTTTGTGGAGTGGTTGAAAATGACTCCAACCTAAGTGTATGTAAACTTCCGACTTCAACTGTATATTAATGTCAATTGGAGATTTATGCGTGAAGAATTTGTGTTGCTTAAGAAGTTAGAATTAGTCACTGAGTGACTCAGATGTCATTGCATGACTAAGCACCTGTAGACTAGGATGAATATAGTTGTTTTGGACAGGAAGTAAAATATATTTTTAAATGTGTTGTCCTGGTGAAGTTGTAAACATTTGTCATGAAACATTTTTGTAGCTTTAGTAAATATTGACATTAGTATCCATTAAAGGGTAGTTGATAGGAGGGTTCAGATTTTAAAGCGATAGTTGACTTTTCAAACACATGATAAATGTGAAAAATGTATTATCGCTTTGAAGTCTGAACACTCCTATCAACCTCCCTTTAAGGCATACCAATGCAATATTTACTTTGGAGGAGTCTGCTAAGTAGTCCAATTGTTTGGCCATCTTTAGTCATGCTTCTCCACAGCCACTGAAGTACATCTAACATATATCATTGCCTTTCTATAAAAAAATAGAGGACCTCCTATCATTAATTCTGCAAGATAATAATGCTTAACCTGTTGGGGATAGGGGGCAGTATTTGCACGGCCGGATAAAAAACGTACCCGATTTAATCTGGTTACTACTCCTGCCCAGTAACTAGAATATGCATATAATTATTGGCTTTGGATAGAAAACACCCTAAAGTTTGTCGTGGACGAATCAGAATTAGTTGGGTAACATAGATAATTAAGATGTTTTATTAGTATAATATGCTTATTTGAGGTACTTGTCATTAGAAAGTGTCCATTGGACTCTGGTGTCTTTTCAGTTGCATGTCTCCCTTAGCTGGGGCTCAGACACTTGGGGCCCAGAGAGGGGAGAGGTCAGACTTGTCATCATGGGAATGTGTCTTTACCTATGCTTAAACCATGTGAAGGGATGGCTTGATTACTGGGGAACCAATGACTTGTCTCCACAATGTCTGTGAGCAAGTCACACCCTCCTTTTCCTTATTGTGGGGAGGTTTATGGCAGTGTCTGGGACCATGGTCTCTTAGATCTCACACTTATCCTGTGATAATATATGGCCTAGAGGCTCACTCCCTCCAGTGAGCCTGTCCAGGAGTGGGGTCAAGAGGGGGTTTGCTTGAGATGGGAGTATCTAGAGTTGACAATTGATATATGCCATTGGATGAAATAGTTCTGCTCAATACCGTACCAGGGAGGGACAGTTCTAAGCAGACCAGATACTGGGCTATACCATTAATCCTGTTGACATAGCAGTTACTGTCTGATGTGTTTTATGGATATCTGTCATACAAAACGTAACCTTTGTGAACTGTTACTAAGTATCTGTGGTTTGTCAATGTACGTTGAAGGGGCTGTATCGTTGCTATAAAAGATCCCTGTAGCCATTCTGCAATCACCTCATTAAATGATTCATTCGAGAGAGTGCATTATTGGGGGTCAAGAACTTTTGCAAAAGTATCTTAATTAAGTATTAAAGATGTAGTTTTAACTCGGACTGGTGTGTTTGTAACTCCTCATTTGGTAATGCAGAAATTAGCCACCACAAGTTTCTAAAACTGTTTGAATGGTGTCTGTGAGTATAACAGAACTCATATGGCAGGCAAAAACCTGAGAAGATTCCTTACAGGAAGTGGCCTGTCTGACAAGTTCTTGTTCTTCTTGGCTCTGTTTTTTGAAAACTGAGGATCTTTGCTGTAACGTGACACTTCCTACGGCTCCCATAGGCTCTCAGAACCCGGGAAAAAGCTGAATGATGTAATTCCAGCCTCTGGCTGAAAAACATTAGCGCGTTTGGATAGTGGCCGGTCAGAGTACCATCAGACTGAGGCTCGTGCACGAGTCGACCCCATGTTTTATTTTCTTTCGTCTTTGAACGGAAACACGCTTTCCCGGTCGGAATATTATCGCTTTTTTACGAGAAAAATTGCATAAAAATTGATTTTAAACAGCGGTTGACATGTTTCGAAGTACGGTAATGGAATATTTCGAATTTTTTTGTCACGAAATGCGTCGTGCGCGTCACCCTTCTTTACCATTCGGATAGTGTCTTGAACGCACAAACAAAACAGAGGATATTTGAACGTAACTATGGATTATTTTGAACCAAACCAACATTTGTTATTGAAGTAGAAGTCCTGGGAGTGCATTCTGATGAAGAACAGCAAAGGTAATAACATTTTTCTTATAGTAAATCTGACTTTGGTCAGGGCTAAACTTGGTGGGTGTCTAAATAGCTAGCCCTGTGATGCCGGGCTATCTACTCAGAATATTGCAAAATGTGCTTTCACCGAAAAGCTATTTTAAAATCGGACATATCGAGTGCATAGAGGAGTTCTGTATCTATAATTCTTAAAATAATTGTTATGCATTTTGTGAACGTTTATCGTGAGTAATTTAGTAAATTCACCGGAAGTTTGCGGGGGATATGCTAGTTCTGAACGTCACATGCTAATGTAAAAAGCTGTTTTTTTATATAAATATGAACTTGATTGAACAAAACATGCATGTATTGTATAGCATAATGTCCTAGGGTTGTCATCTGATGAAGATCATCAAAGGTTAGTGCTGCATTTAGCTGTGGTTTTGTTTTTTGTGACATTATATGCTAGCTTGAAAAATGGGTGTCTGATTATTTCTAACTGGGTACTCTGCTGACATAATCTAATGTTTTGCTTTCGTTGTAAAGCCTTTTTGAAATCGGACAGTGTGGTTAGATTAACCTCTATGGGCTAGGTGGGATGCTAGCGTCCCCCCCGTGGTGCACTCCATCAACAGCAGGTGCATTTCAAGAGCGGCAAATTTGAAACCAAATAAATTTCAAAATTCAAATTTTTCAAACATACAACTATCTTACACCCTTTGAAAGATAAACATCTCCTTAACCTCTATGGGACCGGCGGGACGAATTCGTCCCACCTACGTAACAGCCACTGCCATCCTGTGGCGCGATTTTCAAAATCTTCAAAATCATATTACTTCAATTTCTCAAACATATGACTATTTTACAGCCATTTAAAGATAAGACTCTCGTTAATCTAACCACACTGTCCGATTTCAAAAAGGCTTTACAACGAAAGCAAAACATTAGATTATGTCAGCAGAGTACCAAGCCAGAAATAATCAGACACCCATTTTTCAAGCCAGCATATAATGTCACCAAAACCCAGAAGACAGCTAAATGCAGCACTCACCTTTGATGATCTTCATCAGATGACAACCCTAGGACATTATGTTATACAATACATGCATGTTTTGTTCAATCAAGTTCATATTTATATCAAAAACCAGCTTTTTACATTAGCATGTGACGTTCAGAACTAGCATACCCCCCGCAAACTTACGGGGAATTCGCTAACATTTTACTAAATTACTCACGATAAACGTTCACAAAAAGCATAACAATTATTTTAAGAATTATAGATACAGACCTCCTCTATGCACTCGATATGTCCGATTTTAAAATAGCTTTTTGGTGAAAGCACATTTTGCAATATTCTAAGTACATAGCCCAGGCATCACGGGCTCGCTATTTAGACACCCGGCAAGTTTAGCACTCACCATAATCATATTTACTATTATAAAAATGTCATTACCTTTTGTTGTCTTCGTCAGAATGCACACCCAGGACGTCTACTTCAATAACAAATGTTGGTTTGGTCCAAAATAATCCATCGTTATATCCGAATAGCGGCGTTTTGTTCGTGCGTTCCAGACACTATCCGAAATAGTAAAGAAGTGTCGCGCGCTTGGCGCAATTCCTGACAATAAAATTCAAAGTATTCCATTGCCGTACGTCGAAGCATGTCAACCGCTGTTTAAAATCAATTTTTACGTCATTTTTCTCGTAGAAAAGCGATAAAATTCCGACAGGGAATCTCCTTTTCGGCAAACAGAGGAAAAAATCCCAAAGGCGGGGGCGGTCGGGGTCACGCGCATAAGCTAGTGTCTCTTGATGGGCCACTTGAGAAAGGCGATAATGTGTTTCAGCCTGGGGCTGGAATGACGACATTCTCTTTTTTCCCGGGCTCTGAGAGCCTATGGACGACGTGGGAAGTGTCACGTTAGAGCAGAGATCCTTAGTAAATGATAGAGATGGCAAAGAAGTTCCAGAAATGGTCAGACAGGCCACTTCCTGTAAAGGAATCTCTCAGGTTTTGACCTGCCATTTGAGTTCTGTTATACTCACAGACACCATTCAAACAGTTTTAGAAAATTTAGGGTGTTTTCTATCCATATGTAATAAGTATATGCATATTCTAGTTACTGAGTAGGAGTGGTAACCAGATTAAATCGGGTATGTTTTTTATCCAGCCGTGTCAATGCTGCCCCCTAGCCCTAACAGGTTAATCTAACCACGTTGTCCGATTTCAAAAAGGTTTTACGGCGAAAGCATAAAGTTAGATTATGTTAGGAGAGTACATTGACAATAGCTGTGTGTAATGTTTTGTCAATTCAAAGACAGGGTCACCAAAACCATAAAACCAGCTAAAATGATGCACTAACCTTTTACAATCTCCATCAGATGACACTCCTAGGACATTATGTTAGACAATGCATGCATTTTTAGTTCTATCAAGTTCATATTTATATCCAAAAACAGCGTTTTACTATGGCATTGATGTTGAGGAAATCGTTTCCCTCCAATAACCGGCATTCAAGTCAGCACCACAAATTAAATAATTAAAATTAGAAAACATTGGTAAAATATTATATTGTCATTTAAAGAATTATAGATTTACATCTCTTGAACGCAATCAACTTGCCAGATTTAAAAATAACCTTACTGGGAAATCACACTGCAATAATCTGAGCACTGCGCCCAGAAAAATACGCGTTGCGATACAGACTAGCCGCCATGTTGGGGAGATCTAAAATCGAAAATACTATGTAAATAATCCATTACCTTTGATTCTTTTCATCAGATGTCACTTCCAGGTATCACAGGTCCATAACGAATGTAGTTTTGTTCAAAAAAGCTCATCATTTATGTCCAAAAATCTCCGTCTTGTTAGCACATGATCTAAGCCCGCCGGACTTCACTTCATGAACGAGGGGAAAAAATATATTGACGTTCGTTCAAACATGTCAAACGTTGTATAGCATAAATCATTAGGGCCTTTTTTAACCAGAACATGAATAATATTCAAGGTGGACGAATGCATTCTCTTTTATAACGTATTGGAACGAGGGTACCCAACATGAACTCGCGCGCCAGAGTCTAATCGGCCATCACCGTTCCATGGCTCTTGTTCGGTCAGATCTCACAGTAAAAGACTCAAAACACTTTGTAAAGGCTGGTGACATCTAGTGGAAGCAATAGGAAGTGCCAAAACATGAATCAACCCCTGTGTGTTTCAATGGCATAGGCTTAAAGGTAATTCAACACATCAGGTATCAACTTCCTGTCAGAAAATGTCTCAGGGTTTTGCCTGCCAAATGAGTTCTGTTATACTCACAGACACCATTCAAACAGTTTTAGAAACTTTAGGGTGTTTTCTATCCATATATAATAAGTATATGCATATTCTAGTTACTGGGTAGGATTAGTAACCAGATTAAATCGGGTACGTTTTTTTATCCAGCCGTGAAAATACTGCCCCCTAGCACCAACAGGTTAACGAGAGTCTTGTCTTTAAAATGGTGTAAAATAGTCATATGTTTGAGAAATTGAAGTAATAGTATTTCTAAGGTATTTGAATAACGCGCCACGGGATTCAACTGGCTGTTGAGTAGGTGGGACGATTTCGTCCCGCCGACCGTAGAGAGGTTAAATAAAAGTGTATAGAATATTTGTTGTCTGCCTGAGCTGTCACAGCTGTCTTCAGAAATGGACCAAAATGCAGCAGAGTTAGTATTCATCCTTCAATTTAATTGGGAAGAACACTATACAAAAACAAGGAAACTGACAGCCAACAGTCCTGTCAGGTGCAACCACACTAAACAAGAAACAATTACCCACAACCCCAAAGAAAAACATACACTCCTATATAGAACTCCCAATCAAAGGCAACTCAACACACCTGCCTTCAATTGGGAGTCCTAATCACCAACACAAGCATTCACACACACAAAAACCCTGCCACATCCTGACCAAAACTAATCCAATTGCTCCCTCTGCTGGTCAGGATGTGACATGAGCATTACATTCACAACTATAAATTATATATTATACAAGAATCAAAGAATTCTGTGACAGGGTATTTTGTACATGAGCTCAATGTCACATTTAATTTGATTATCAGCCACAATATAGTGTGTGCATCTCCCTCTCCCTCCCTCGCCCCTTTACTGGCATGAATGGCAGGTCAATGTTGCCAAAGCGAAGTGGTACACAACAATTCTGAATAAAGATCAACAATAATAAGAATAAATAGTACACTCTTAGAAAAAAAGGGTTCTTAAGCTGTCCCCATAAGAGAACCCTTTTTGGTTCCATGTCGAACGTTCTGTGGAAAGGGTTCTACATGGAACAGAAAAGGATTCTACTTGGAACCAAAAGGGTTTTAACTCGAACCAAAAATTGTTCTTCAAAGGGTTCTCCTATGGGGATGGCCAAAGAACACTTTTAGGATCTAGATAGCACCTTTTTTTCTAAGAGTGTAGCTTTAATACGAAAGGGGAAAAAATGTGTTAAAATGTTTTATCCAAAACCGACATGTAATAATGGTAAAAATTAAGAATGTAATTCAACACACAAAATTGAAAATGACTGGTGGTACTTATAACACATGGAGAAAATAGGACATTTTATATTTCCGCCCTTAGCTTAAGGCAAGATGTGGCATACTGTGCTGCCAACTCTATCACATCAGACCTTTCCCCAAAAGTATACAAAGCAACTGTGTTGATAATGCAGAGGGTGTTGATTCTGCTCTTCACAGGTCCACAGTGTCAGCCCTAGCTATGGAAACAAAAAACAACACAAAAGTTTACATAAATCATCATCACTGGCTACACACTGATGCTGTAATAGAAAACCGCTAAAAGTTCTCTGCCATTTTTAAAGTGATGTCCCCCTCAAATTTTCCTAAATAAGTATATCTAACACAGTCATTGTTGAAATCTTAATATCATGAACAAAATTTGTGTTATAAGCACTTAACAGGACATTACTTTTTTTTACCCCGTGCCTGCCAGGCCTGCGCAGCTGGTGATGGCCCATCAAAAAATATGCCATTCTGTTCTTTTGAAATGCATTTTATTAAATTCATGATGTTCCTTAAGACCTGCCGTTAACATGTTAATAATGAATGGATTGCAACACTTGAATTGTGGCGTTTTAGTGGTTTTATGTTTGTACATATAGCCTAAAGTTACATAAACTAATGAAAATGCTATTGTGTTCTTTGAAATACATGTTCTTTTGTATTCTAATGTTACCTAAGAACTTCATAAACACAACCAAATGATTATTCTTCCGATAGCATATATGAAAAAGGAACACTTATGTGAGAATGCTATTCATTGACTACAGCTCAGTGTTCAACACCATAGTGCCCTCAAAGCTTATCACTAAGCTAAGGACCCAGGGACTAAACACCTCCCACTGCAACTGGATCCTGGACTTCCTGAAGGGCCACCCCCAGGTGGTAAGGGTAGGGAACAACACATCCGCCACACTAATCCTCAACACGGTGTCCCTCATGGGTGCGTGCTCAGTCCCCTCCTGTACTCCCTGTTCACTCATGACTGCATGGCCAGACATGACTCCAACACCATCATCAAGTATGCAGATGACACAACAGTGGTAGGCCTGATCACCGACAACGATGAGACAGCCTATGGGGAGGAGGTCAGAGACCTGGTCGTGTGGTGCCAGGACAACAACCTCTCCCTCAACATGATCAAGAAGAAAGGAGATGATTGTGGACCACAGGAAAAGGAAGACAGAGCATGGAACAGGTTGAGAGCTTCAAGTTCCTTGGTGTCCACATCACCAACAAAATAGAATGGTCCAAACACACTAAGACAGTCGTGAAGAGGGCACTACAAAGCCTATTCCCCCTCAGGAGACTGAAAAGTTTTGGCATGGGTCCTCAGATCCTCAAAAGCTTCTACAGGGGCACCATGAAGAGCATCCTGACTTGTTGCATCACTGCCTGGTATGGCAACTGCTCGGCCTCTGACCACAAGGCATTACAGAGAGTAGTACGTATGGCCCAGTACATCACTGCGGCCAAGCTTCCTGCCATCCAGGACCTCTAATTTAGGCGGTGTCAGAGGACGGCCCTAAAAATTGTCAAAGACTCCAGCCACCCAAGTTCTCTCTGCTACCGCACGGCAAAAGGTACCCGGAGCTCCAAGTCTAGGTCCAAGACTCTAAACAGCTTCTACTCCCAAGCCATAAGATTCCTGAACATCTAATCAAATGGCTACCCAGATTATTTGAATTACCCCCCCATCACTACGCTGCTGCTACTCTCGGTTATTATCTATGCATAGTCACTTTATTAACTCTACCTACATGTATATTTTACCTCAATTACCTTTACTAACCAGTGCCCCCGCACATGACTCTGTACCGGTACCGCCTGTATATAGCCTCGCTATTGTTATTTTACTGCTGCTCGTTAATTATTTGTTACTTTTACTAATTACTTTTTTTAGGTATTTTCTTAAAACTGCATTGTTGTTTAAGGGCTTGTAAGTAAGCATTTCACTGTAAGGTCTACACCTGTTGTATTTGGCGCATGTGACAAATAAAATGTGATTTGATTTGAAAGTCGGAGCTTCAGAAAGAGGCCCGAGTTCCGACTTGGAGTGGATGGTATTTTGGTATTTTATTAGGATCCCATTAGCTGCTGCTCCTGGGGTCCACACAAAACATAATACAGAATGACATAATACAGAGCATCAATGGACAAGAACAGCTCAAGGACAGAACTACATCCATTTTTTAAAAAGGCACACGTAAGCCTACATATCAATGCATACACACAAACTATCTAGGTCAAATAGGGGAGAGGCATTGTGCCGCGAGGTGTTGCCTTATCTGTTTTTTTAAACCAGGTTTGCTTTTTATTTGAGCAATATGAGATGGAAGGAAGTTCCATGCATTAAGGGCTCTATACAATACTGTACGCTTTCTTGAATTTGTTCTGGATTTCGGGACTGTGAAAAGACCCCTGGTAGCATGTCTGGTGGGATAAGTGTGTGTGTCAGAGCTGTATGTAAGTTGACTATGCAAACAATTTGGGATTTTCAACACATTAATGTTTCTTATAAAAAGAAGAATTGATGCAGTCAGTCTCTCCTCAACTCTTAGCCAAGAGAGATTGGCAAGCATAGTATTTATATCAGCCCTCTGATTACAATTAGAGCAAAACGTGCCGCTCTGAACTGGGCCAGCTGCAGCTTAAATAGGTGTTTCCTTGCAGCACTGGACCACACGACTTGACAATAATCAAGATTAGACAAAACTAGAGCCTGCAGAACTTGCTTTTTGGAGTGTGGTGTCAAAAAAGCAGAGCATCTCTTTATTGCAGACAGACCTCTCCCCATCTTTACAACCATTGATTCTATATGTTTTGACCATGACAGTTTACAATCTAAAGTAATGCCAAGTAATTGAGTCTCCTCAACTTGTTCAAAAGCCACACCATTCTTTACCAGATTCAGCTGAGGTCTAGGACTTAACTTTTTATGGATAGGGGGCAGTATTTTCACGGCCAGATAAAAAACGTACCCGATTTAATCTGATTATTACTCCTGCCCAGAAACTAGAATATGCATATAATTATTAGCTTTGGATAGAAAACACTCCAAAGTTTATAAAACTGTTTGAATGGTGTCTGTGAGTATAACAGAACTCATTTGGCAGGCCAAAACCTGAGAAGATTCCAAACAGGAAGCGCCCTCTCTGACCATTTGCTGTAACGTGACATTTCCTAACGCTCCCATAGGTTCTCAGAAGGCGCCAGAACGTTGATTGATGACTTTGCAGGCCATGGCTGAAAAACAGTAGCGCATTTGGATAGTGGTCGATCTGAGAACAATGAGACTGGGGGTGCGTGCACGAGCCGACACCATGTTTTTATTTTCTCGTCTTTGAACGAAAACAGGGTTTCCCGGTCAGAATATTATCGCTTTTTTACGAGAAAAATCGCATAAAAATTGATTTTAAACAGCGTTTGACATGCTTCGAAGTACGGTAATGGAATATTTTGAATTTCTTTGTCACGAAACGCGCCAGGCGCGTCACCCTTCTTTACCCTTCGGATAGTGTCTTGAACGCACGAACAAAACGCCGCTATTTGGATATAACTATGGATTATTTGGAACCAAACCAACATTTGTTATTGAAGTAGAAGTCCTGGGAGTGCATTCTGACGAAGAACAGCAAAGGTAATCCAATTTTTCTTATAGTAAATCTGAGTTTGGTGAGGGCCAAACTTGGTGGGTGTCAAAATAGCTAGCCTGTGATGGCGAGCTATCTACTCAGAATATTGCAAAATGTGCTTTCACCGAAAAGCTATTTTAAAATCGGACACCGCGATTGCATAAAGGAGTTCTGTATCTATAATTCTTTAAATAATTGTTATGTTTTTTGTGAACGTTTATCGTGAGTAATTTAGTAAATTCACCGGAAGTGTTCGGTGGGAATGCTAGTTCTGAACATCACATGCTAATGTAAAAAGCTGGTTTTTGATATAAATATGAACTTGATTGAACAAAACATGCATGTATTGTATAACATAATGTCCTAGGAGTGTCATCTGTTGAAGATCATCAAAGGTTAGTGCAGCATTTAGCTGTGGTTTTGTTTTTTGTGACATTATATGCTAGCTTGAAAAATGGGTGTGTGATTATTTCTGGCTTGGTACTCTGCTGACATAATCTAATGTTTTGCTTTCGCTGTAAAGCCTTTTTGAAATCGGACAGTGTGGTTAGATAAAGGAGAGTCTTGTCTTTAAAATGGTGTAAAATAGTCATATGTTTGAAAAATTTAAGTTTTCAGATTTTCGAGGACTTTGTATTTCGCGCCACGACCATCATTGGATATTGGAGCAGGTGTTCCGCTAGCAGAACGTCTAGATGTAAGAGTTAACCTCTCTGGTATCATTGGGACCCTAGTGTCCCACCTCGACAACAGCCAGTGAAATTGCAGGGCGCCAAATTCAAACAACAGAAATCCCATAATTAAATTTCCTCAAACATACAAGTATTATACACAATTTTAAAGATAAACTTCTTGTTAATCCAACCACAGTGTCCGATTTCAAAAAGGCTTTACGGCGAAAGCACACCATGTGATTATGTTAGGACAGCGCCTAGCCACAAGAAAGCATACAGACATTTTCCAGCCAAGGAGAGGACTCACAAAAGTCAGAAATAGTGATTAAATTAATCACTAACCTTTGATGATCTTCATCTGGTGGCACTCCCAGGACTCCATGTTACACAATAAATGTTCGGTTTGTTCAATAAAGTCCCCTTTTATGTCCAAAAACCTCAGTTTAAATTGGCGCGTTGTGTTCAGTAATGCATTGTCTCACATTACATCTGGTGAAATTGCAGAGAGCCAAATGAAATTACAGAAATACTCATCATAAACATTGATGAAAGATACAAAACCTCCGTTTTGTTGGTGCTTTTAGTTCAGTAATCCAAAGGCACAAAGCGCGCTCTCAACATCTAGATGAAAAGTCAAAAAAAGTACAATAAAAGTTTGTAGAAACATGTCAAACGATGTTTAAAATCAATCCTCAGGTTGTTTTTGTCATAAATTATTTCAACCGGACAAAAGCTTCGGCAATAGAAAAGGAGAAACAAGAAAGGCGCGCTCCCGATCACGCACTGGACTCATGTCTGGAAATTTCCACTCATTGAAAGTGCTGTATCTCCCTCATTTTTCAGAGTAAAAGCCTGAAACAATGCCTAAAGACCAGCCATATGTAGAAGAAGTCATAGAGATTGTGAACTGGGTCCTAATTCTTTGTATGGTGGATAGGCTTTCAATGGAAAAACATCCTTTCAAAATAATAGTACTTCCTGGATGGATTTTCCTCAGGTTTTCGCCTGCCATATCAGTTCTGTTATACTCACAGACACTATTTTAACAGTTTTGGAAACTTTAGAGTGTTTTCTATCCAAAGCTAATAATTATATGCATATTCTAGTTTCTGGGCAGGAGTAATAATCAGATTAAATCGGGTACGTTTTTTATCCGGCCGTCAAAATACTGCCCCCTATCCATAACAGGTTAACCTGTTAGGGCTAGGGGGCAGTATTGACACGGCTGGATAAAAAACATACCCGATTTAATCTGGTTACCACTCCTACCCAGTAACTAGAATATGCATATACTTATTACATATATACAACCTATATGCATATCCTAGCTTCTGGGCCTAAGTAGCAGGCAGTTTAATTTGGGCACGCTTTTCATCCAAAATTCCGAATGCTGCCCCCTACCCTAGTGAAGTTAAGGAATGATTTGTACCAAATACAATGCTCTAAGTTTTAGAGATGTTCCGGGCCAGTTTATTACTGGCCACCCATTCCAAAACAGACTGCAACTCTTTGTTAAGGGTTTCAGTGACTTCATTAGCTGTGGTTGCTGATGCGTATATGGTTGAATCATCAGCATACATGGACACACATGCTTTGTTTAATGCCAGTGGCAGGTCATGGGTAAAAATAGAAAAGAGTAGAGGGCCTAGAGAGCTGCCCTGCGGTAAACCATACTTTACATGTTTGACATTAGAGAAGCTTCCATTAAAGAAAACCCTTTGAGTTCTATTAGATAGATAGCTCTGAATCCACGATATGGCAGAGGTTGAAAAGCCATAACACATAGGTTTTTTCAAAAAACAGGTTATGTTCAGTAACATCAACGGCTGCACTGAAATCTAGCAGTACAGCTCCCACAATCTTCTTATCAATTTCTTTCAACCAATCATATAAGGGCACAAGGCAAGACCCAAATGCAGTCACAGAAGGTTGAGCTCCGATATTTATTATAACAAAAGGGGTTGGCAAAAGGCAGGTCGGGTACAGGCAAGAGTTCATAAACCAAGTCAGAGTCCAAATAGTACCAGGTGATAAGCAGAATCGAGGTCAGGACAGGCAGGGGTTCAATAACCATGTCAGAGTCCAAACGGTACAAGATGATAGGCAGGCTCAAGGTCAGGTGCAGGCAGAGTGGTCAGGAAGGCGGGCTGAGAGTTTTAATTTATTTTTCCTTTATTTAACTAGGCAGGTCAGTTAAGAACAAATTCTTATTTTCAATGATCGCCTAGGAACAGTGCCTTGTTTAGGGGCAGAATGACAGATTTTTACCTTGTCAACTCGGGGACTTGACCTTGCAACCATTCGGTTACTTGTCCAATGTTCTGACCACTAGTTTACCTGCCGCCCCAAAGTCAGGACAGGCAAGGGTCTAAACCAGGACGGCGAGAAAAGAGAGACTGGGAAATGTAGGAGCTGAGATACAAAAACGCTGTTTGACTTGACAAACAAGACAAACTGGCACAGAGAGACAGGAAACACAGGGATAAATACACCGGGGATAATAAGCGACAACTGGAGGGGGTGGAGACAAGGACAGGTGAAACAGATCAGGGCGTGACAAATCATCAGTCATTTGTGTCAGTGCAGTACATGTTGAGTGCCCTTCTCTATAAGCATGCTGAAAGTCTGTTAATTCGTTTACAGAGGAATAGCATGGTATTTGGTCAAACAATTTTTTCCAACTGTTTGCTAAGTGCTGGCAGCAAGCTTATAGGTCTGCTGTTAGAACCAGTAAAGGCCACTTTACCACTCTTGGGTAGCGGAATTACTTTGGCTTCCCTCCAGGACAAAGACTTTCCTCTTGGCTCAGATTCAAAATATGGCAGATAGGAGTGGCTATAGAGTCAGCTACCATCCTCAGTAGCTTTCCATCTAAGTTGTCAGTGCCAGGAGGTCTGTCATTATTGACCGATAAGAATTTTTCCACCTCTCCCACACTAACTTTACAAAATTCTAACTTTCAACGCTTTTCTTTCATTATATGTTTTTTTATGCATGAATACAATTGCTCACTCTTCGCTGTTGGCATTTCCTACCTAAGTTTACCAATTAAATAATAATTAAAATAATTGGCAAAATCAAATGGTTTTGTGATGAATAAGCCATCTGATTCGATGAAAGATGGAGTTGAATTTGTCTTTCTGCCCATAATTTCATTTAAAGTACTCCAAAGTTTTTCCCCATCATTCTTTATTGATCTTGGCTTCTGTAGTAACTTGACAAGGAATGCCCACACGCATTTCAATATTACTTTCCTTTACTTTCAACCCAAACCTAAAGGTGTATTGCCAGGTACAAACGGTACAAATATAACAGATACATATAGCCCACTCAACCGGTGGTAGAATCACATTGCACAGAACTCACTCTTAGTGATGACATCATCAAAAGGGAAAGGTCATGGTCAATGCCAATAATAACCATATCATTATTTATATAGTGTCCACACTATAACAGCTTCATAATACAGTTTCTTCTTCTTTTTGTTGAGTTTAGTCACATTAGCCAGTCAGATGTGCAGCCAGACTTATTAGCCAATCCTTTTGCCCCATCTCTTTCAACCATACAGTTTTTCAATTCCTCATCAATCCATGGAGCCTTAACAGTTCTAACAGTCAGTTTCTTATTAACAGGTGCATGTTTATCAATAATTGGAATAGGCAATTTCATAAATTCATCAAGTGCAGCGTCTGGATGCTCCTCATTAATCACATCAGACCAACAAATATTTTTAACATCATCCACATAAGTCACAGCAAAATATTTTGTATGATCTCTTATACACTATTTTAGGCCCAGCTGTTGGAACTTGGGATTTCCTGGATATAGCCACAATATTGTGATCACTGCATCCAATGGGTATGGATACAGCTTTAGAACAAAGTTCTACAGTATTAGTAAAAATGCGATCGATACATGTGGATGGTCTTGTTCCTGTAGTGTTTGTAAACACCCCGGTAGTTGAGTTAATAACCTGAACCAGATTACAGGCACTGGTTATAGTAAGAAGCTTCCTCTTGAGCGGACAGCTTGATGAAAATCAGTCAATATTGAAGTCCCTAACAAAGTAGACCTCTCTGCTTACATCACATTCACAATCAAGCATTTCACGCATATTAGTTAGATACTGGCTTTGAGCACTTGGTGGTCTATAGCAACACCCCAAAAGAAAAGGCTTTAGATGTGCCAAGTGAACTGCAACCACAACACTTCAAAGACACTTGACATAAGATATTCTCTAAGCATTACAGGGATATGGTTCTGAATATATAGAGCAACACCTCCCCCATAAGCATTTCTGTCACTTCTATAGATGTTATATCCTTGTACTGCTACTGCTGTATCATCAAATGAATTATCTAAGTCAGTCTCAGAAATGGCTAATGCAGTGGCTTGCGAAAGTATTCACCCCCCCTTGGTATTTTTCCTATTTTGTTGCCTTACAACCTGGAATTAAAATGGATTATTTTATTTTTTTTGTGGGGGGGGTTGTATCATTTGATTTACATAACATGCCTACCACGTTGAAGATACAAAATATTTTTTATTGTTAAACAAACAAGAAATAAGTAAAACTGAAAACTTGAGCATGCATAACTATTCACCCGCCAAAAGTCAATACTTTGTAGAACCACCAGTCTGTTGGGGTATGTCTCTATAAGCTTGGCACAGTGATAACTAAAAGATACCAAAAACGATTTAGTCCAATCGACATCAGCTAAATATGATGTGGCTGTCCATGGTTCTGATTTCTGTTTGTGTGCATGCGTTCGTGCAAGTAGAAAAACATGTTGACTCACCCTACTTGTAGAGAAAGACCAATGCCATTCTCCTCTCTTTCATGTTTACTAAACGGTCTGTCACTCTGTCATACAGTACACACTTTTAATTGTTGTTGTCCTAGGCTACCTGGCTAAAAGGCTTAGTCGCTAGCCTAACTTCCATTTATGGGCAGTGGCGGTTTTAGCATGTACTGCTAGCTAAGATTGTGAAAATAAGATGTTGAGATGATCAGTCCAATCAAAGCTACTGTACATATAACGTGATTTGACATTACTTCTGTGACCAATGACCTTGAGCCTTCTTGGAAGGGCACTTGTAATATAACTCTATGGTTGGACCCAAAGGGCTGAAATTTTGGATGTCTACCCTTACTAAGGACTGAAGCTTGGCGATGGCACAAGGTCCCCATGAGTGGCAGAATACTGAGCCAATCACAGTGCAATGCTCCTATATTCTGCTGGCCCGCCCTACCACCACAGAAAGCACTGAGCTAGGCTGAAACACCTGCATTTTGGAGCTGCCTTACTCAAGAAAACAAAAAAAGACCATGTTTGTATGTTGCTTTATTAACTCAATTATATATATATATTTGATCCCCTGCTGATTTTGTACGTTTGCCCACTGACAAAGAAATTATCAGTCTATAATTTTAATGGTAGGTTTATTTGAACAGTGAGAGACAGAATAACAACAAAAAAATCAGGGGATCAAATACTTTTTTCCCCTCACTGTATATATTTACATTGTTTTCAAACTGATATGTGACACGTATTAATGCCAAAATAACATGCAAGCCCCCCCTCCAAAAAAAGATGAGTATATATTTTTTTATTTGTATTTTATTTTGCTAAAATGTGGGTCTGCCACACCTGCCCTGAAAGACAGGTCGCCACTGTTTATGGCCAACGTTAGCTAGTTAACATTAGCCTTCTACATCTAACTACTGAACATATTGAACTTCCATCCTCTCAGGTCAGATGGCCTACACGTAGAGAGACAGAGGGGCGCTGTTTCGCTCACTCGGATGCTTTCTCCTGTGAGACACATTCAGCCTCTTGCAAATTAAAGAAAAATTATGAAACACAGAGACAAAAGATAAATTATTTAATGTTGTATTTTTATTTATTTATTGTACATTTTTGGGAGAAGCCTGGCTTCCCTTGACGTCCATGAATACACGCCACTGCTGGCCGCTAGACTTATTTACCAATCAAACTTATTTTAGCTGACTTAGACTAACTAAGTGACAATCAGTGCTTGACATAACAAAAGAAACTGCTGAGGCAACAACACTCTGGATTATCAAAAAGAAAGGAGGACCAAGGCACTTTTCATATAATTGATTAAAAGGCTTTTATTAGTATGGCATGTTCAATAGAAACAATGTTTTTATAAATCCGACGCGTTTCGGCTGCATGGCCTTCGTCAGGGAGTACAAAGAAATAATACAATGTTCTCTTTTTAACAGCTTTTCCAATTAACCCTAATTTGAAGAGGGAGTGGTTAAAATTGCTTGGACACACCTAGTAAGCAATAGTATACACCCTTTAAAATTAAATACTGTAGCTATGTTATCATAAAAATGTAACTCCAAGCTAGAAGTATCAGAACACTTAGAAAGGTAGTTCTAACCTTAAATATGTCTGGGAGAAGTGTCAAGAATAAGAAAGCAATATATTCCATAGTACACTAGAACACAGCAAAACATGAACAACAAGAGTCTAAACATAGCTGAGGGCAATTGAGCAAAATGTCCACTAGATGACAGCAAATGTACCCATCACAACCCTACAGGAAGGGTGAGAAATACATATCTTCATTTAAACCCGGGTATTTAGTGGCCTGTAGTTTGTAAATCCAAAAACTTTCCCTTTGGTTTAACTGTTTAAGACGGTCCCCTTTTCTAATAGAGGCCGGGATATGATCAATACCCATAGCTTGTAGGGAGGCAGGGCTGCCATGGTGTAAGGACTTGTAGTGCCTTGCCATGGGGTAGTCTTCATTGCCTACCCGTATGGCGTACTTGTGTTCCGATAGGCGATCTTGAAGGCGTCTCTTTGTCCGTCCAATGTAGAACACCTTGCGCTGTGGACATTCCAATCTATAGATGACATGAGTGGTTTTGCAGTTAATGAAATGCTTGACGTAATAATCCATTTTGGAAGCTGTATCAACAAAATACTTTTTCTGTGCAATATTTCTGCAATGGTTGCACTGGTTACATTTAAAAGAGCCCTTGGGTTTGTGGCCAAGCCAAGTTTTTTGAGAGTCACCCGGAAGATAACTGTGGACTAATTTATCCTTTAGGGTAGGACATCTCTTAAAGCTTATGACTGGTGGCTCAGGAAAGACTTGGCGTAGTAGCGTATCACTTTGGATGATTCCTATTTTTAATGATTCTTTTAATGTTCTCTGCTTCAGTGCTGTATTTTGTAACAAAATACACTCTCTCTGATGCATCACGAGGCACTCCCCTTCGCAACAAGTTCTCTCTGTCAAGAAATCCAGCCCTTATACCTGCATCTTTCAGGACCTGGACGCTGTAGCCCCGATTCAAGAAACAATTCTCCAATTCAGCAGATTTGACACTATAGTCTGTTTCCTGATCGCAAATTCTGCGGACTCTTTGGAATTGGCCATATGGAATATTCTCTTTTAGCCTTTTGGGGTGAAAGCTGTCTGCCCTCAGAATGGTATTCCCATCTGTAGGCTTCCTAAAGATTGATGTGTGCAAACAACCTTTGTCATTTTTACTGATGTCGAGGTCCAAAAAAATTCATGTTATCCTTGCTGTACTCCATAGTTAGTTTGATGTTAGGGTTAATGCTGTTAAGTTATTGGTGGAAGGAAATAAGTTAATCTTCTGAGCCGGACCAAAAAAGGCAAACATCATCAATATAGCGTCCCCACCATATAATCCGGTCAAAGAAATGGTTATTAGAAGGATCCAAAATTAAGTCATTTTCCCATTTACCCAAGTACAAACCAGCGTAGGAAGGGCTGTAGCAAGCTCCCATGGCACATCCTTTGACCTGTTTAAAAATACGGTCCTGAAAGATAAAGATGTTATGATTAAGAGTCCATTCAGTCAGTGAGACAATGAATTCTGTAGGAGGCATCTCAGTTTCAGGTCGGGTACTCAAGAAATGGTGCATAGCTGCCAAACCTTGTTCATGTTCAATGGTGGTGTAAAGAGACTCCACATCCATGGTGACTAAAAAGGAAGCTGTACCTATATTATTCAATTCCTTAATTTTGTTCAACACATCTGTGGTATCTTGAAGATAGGCTGGGAGTGACGTCAGAAAAGGCTTAATAAAGTAATCAATGTACTTAGAGATGGGTTCTGTCAGACTTTCATTACCACTCTGGATTACATGAAAACAGCCTAACCAGCTCTGCTAGGGCGAGTGAAATGGTCAGCGTGAGGAGTTTGGAAGTAGCTAGCAAGTTAGTCAGTTAGCTTGGGTGCTTAAAGAAAACATTGATCGATGTAGGTCAATTTCAATCAAATTTGAAATGCCTGTATTTCCTTCCACCCCCAAAAAAGTATAACTACAGAATTTGAATCTGAGTTGTTTTTCTAACAAATCTAACATAACAAAGTGACTTTTTGTGAAGACACACACAATTCCACCATCCTCATCTCTGCTGCACTTTTTAAGCAGAAGGAGGCAGTAAAGCTCCATGTCAGTTCCATGAAAGTAGTTCCAACTTCCGAGACATTCTAACGCCTGCTTGTTCAGAATGTTTGCAAAAATAATATTAATACATATTAATATCTTAAGTTAGTGGATGAAAGAATGAAGTGCGGTATGCACAAGATGGCTAGCTAGCCAATAAGCTGGCTAGCTAGTTAGGCTGTATTTGTATGCTTGCTAGTATGCTAGCCATTTATTCAAGGTTTTCAAGGTTTTTCTTGGAAAGAAAAACATAATTAAGCTGCACAAATAATTATGTTTAGACTATATTCAAAGGCTACTAGCTAGCTAACATTATTAGCTAGCTTGGCTAACGATAGCAGATGAGACAGTTAATTAGGGTTGCATGATAGTAATGGTTACATGCACACAATTATGTGATTATTGTTGAAAGTCAGATTAATATAATAGTTAGATTAAAAAGTTTACATTTTTTGCAAGAAGAATGATTTTCCTAATCCTATTTACATGGACACATCTGAAATCTACCTGATCTGATGGCACTCTTGATAAATGCAGAAAATCGCCAATTAAAATAAACGCTCTACCACAGCAACCATGTTATTTTTAGGAAGCATATTTGATTCTGAGTTCGGACATACATATAAAGTTATGTGAAAACTACTTCCAACTCACTTCACTCATGTTAAAGAGGGAGGCTTGCTCTGCTGGTGCTATCTGGACATGCACAGATCAAATGCACAGCTGGAACGCTGATTAAGGTGTTTACATGTTCTAATAATTCAAAAGAATGCTCAGAAAACCAGAGGTGTGTTCGAATACTCCTACTAACAGCTCTAACCATATTATTTGTGATGTAAATAAGGTATGTAGTATGCTTATTGGTAGTATCGCTTGTCGGCCTTTTGGCTAAGTTCAAGTTTGGTACTGCGGTGCCGTAACCCCTTAGTCAAAAGCCGAAGGCCGGTGGGCGGTAAGTTTTGTTTGGAAACTTTTCCAACAATTTTTTTGGAGCGCGCCATTGTCGAAGAGGAGATGGCACGCAATCCAGCCAGCAGGTCAGTCCCAGGGATGGGACTGGCAAATACGATTCGGTTTGCGTGGAGGAATAAGGAGCAGGAGCCAGCCGGGAGAGAAACCTTCGGAAGGACTGTACTGATGGGAGCATTGAAGCTGGCCGTGAAAGACGTTTTCTGCCTCCAGGGGAACCCGATGGAGGGAGCTTTTGACGTGACCTTCTACACTGAGCTAAGACACGACGAGGTTTTGAAAAAAGTGAAAGAGGTGGGAGGAGATCGTCCGATGTGCCA
The DNA here is from genome assembly GCF_965601325.2 of Salmo salar. Lineage (NCBI taxonomy): Eukaryota > Metazoa > Chordata > Actinopteri > Salmoniformes > Salmonidae > Salmo > Salmo salar. The sequence goes on from NC_138305.1 coordinate 61,070,119, forward strand.
TTACGAAGTATCAAGCCTGGCAAGGAACAACTTCAGGGTGGTGACTGTTAACCTCTACAACCCGCATGTCAAGGACGAAGAGGTGAGGGCCTTTCTGGGGAGATATATGGACAGTGTATCCTCAGCAAGGCTCCTCAGGGACTCCCTGGGCTTCTGGAATGGGAGGAGAGGATTCCAGGCCTTGCTCAGGGAGGACCCTAAGGGTTTGGGAGGCTACCTCCATCCCCCTGCAATGTTCTCCCTGGGGGCTGACAGGGGGACGTTATTTTATGCCCGTCAGCCTCCTTTCTGCAGGCGTTGTATGGCCTACGGTCATACCGTGGCCTCGTGCAGCACTAGGAAGTGCAGATTCTGCGGATCAGCTGAGCACGAGGCCAAGGACTGTGACGAGCCTAAGGCTTGCCACGGGTGTGGCTCGTCGGCACACCTGTGGCGGGATTGCCCGGCTCGTCATAGGTCATACGCGTCTGCAGCTGGAGGGAGAGCAGGGGATGGGGGTAGAGAGGACAAGGACGACGGAGCGGGCCAGGATGGAGAGACAGCACGGGAGGAGAAGGTGGCCCCTAGAGAAGAGGGGCAAAGGAGCGAGAAGGCCGGAGCAGATGGGGAGGAGGGTCACAAAGAGGAAGTAGGCCAGAGAGTGGAGAGGCAGGAGGAGAAGGATACGGAGACAGGCCCAGCGGGGGATTTGGAGGGGGGGGGGGTGGAGGGAAGGAGTGGGGAGACAGTGATATGTCAAGTGCCCTGGTGGAGGAGATGAGGGGCATGGTGGAGAAGCTGGGGGGGAGGGGGGGCGATGTCTCCCCTTTGCCACCCACACCGAAGAAGAAAGGGAAGAGGCGTGCCATGGAAGACAAGAATTAGAGCGCTGGGGGGGGGGAAGGGGAGGCCAAGAGAGCAATGGGAAAAAAAGGAGGGAAGGAGGGGGAAACCTCAGTTTCCTCATTGGATTCCACGGTCACTGGACCGCTGGGGGAACTGGATCTCCCGGGAGGGGCTCAGGAGCTGCGGACTGGGGTGCTGCGGTCCCTTTTTGGTGATGCAGGGTCCCCTTTTTTCTGCCCAGCCAGCGGGGAGGCAGGGGAAATGGAGGATTTGGGTGGCCAATCCAGGATGCCGGGCACTCGGGTACCCAACACCATTCCTGCATCCTGGATTGGGGAGATGGAGGAAGACGGGGGGCGTCAGGAAAGGAGAGGACGTCCCCGCTGGATGAGATGGAGCAGGGGAGCATCGGGTGAGCCTCCTTTTTATTTTTGTGTGTTTTGGGGGTGAGGGTTTCTTTGTTTTATTTATAAATAAATCTTTCTGTTACTTTTCTTAGTTTAAATGTAAGGGGATTAAGGGATTTTGTTAAGAGGAGGGCGGTTTTTAGTTATTTAGAGGGTGTGGGGTTTGATTTCTGTTTTTTACAGGAGGTTCACCTGAGGGATGGAGGGGATGTAAATAGATTTAGGAGGGAGTGGGATAAGGGAGATTCGTATTGGGGTATAGGAGGGGTGCACTCAACAGGGGTAGGGATTTTGTGTGGGAATAGGGAAATTAAAATAGAGAGCACTTTTGTCATAATGCAGGGGAGGGTTTTAGGGATAGATGTAACATTTAGGGAGGGTAGATATAGGTTAATTGGGGTGTATGGGCCACAGGTGGCGGCAGACAGAAGGGAGATGGTGGACTGTCTGGCGCCCCTGTGTGTTACAAATAGGCACTTAGTGATAGGAGGGGATTTTAATATAGATTTAGGGGTAGGGGGGGATAGTAGTGCAGGCTCCATCACTGGGCTAATGGCTTGCCATGGTCTGGTTGATGGAGGCCTGCACACTACTCCGACAATGGCTGGTCCCACATGGCGCAACTCCCGGGGGGTTGCGCGGAGGCTCGACTATATTTTTCTATCAAGGTCTTTGGGTCGGTTGTCTGGGCGGCTGTTGCCTGTGTTCTTCTCAGACCACGACGGGGTGCTCCTGCAGGTGGGGTCGCCAGTCTGCCTCTTCGGTAGGGGGTACTGGAAGTTAGATCGGGAGGTGCTGGAGGAGCAAGCTTTCGTCGACGCTTTTTTTGTTTTCTTTCGGAGGCTTGAAGGCCTCCGGTCCATGTGCGAGGGGATGTTAGAGTGGTGGGATTTAGTTAAGGTAAGGATTAGGGCTTTTATAATAGGATATTGCAGGAGGAAAAAAAGGGAGGAAAGGAGGGAGGTGGATCATATCCAAAGGTTGATTGAACTCGAGTATGAGGCAGGCAACCTCGGCGGGTCGATTGACTGGGAGAGATCCACAGCCCTGAAGGCGCAGCTCAGGGAGCTGCAGGAGCGGAAGGCTCGAGCTTTCCTGGAGCGTGCGCATAATGGCTTTTTAGAACACAATGAGACTTGTTCCGCTATGTTCTTTAAGTCAGTTAGGGGCAGGCAGAGTAGGAAGGTAATGCATGGGGTTAGGGAAGAAAATGGCAGTATAGTTAGAAAGCCGGAGGAGATGGTCAGGGTGACAACTGATCATTTCCGAGGTTTATTTAAAGAGAGGGTAATAGATGTAGAGCAGGGAAATGTGTTTTTAGAACACTTGTCCCGGCGTTTGCCGGAGGACATTAGAGACGTGATGGAGGCTCAGATCTCCCTCGAGGAGGTTGAGAGCGCTCTCAGGAGGATGGGAAAAGGGAAGGTGCCGGGGATGGATGGGCTGCCGGCCGAGTTTTACCTCAAGTTTTGGGGTATACTTGGACCAGTGGTCCTCGAAGTCTTGAAGGCCATCCTTGAGACGGGGGTCCCGGGGGGATCAATGGCTGTCGGTGTGCTGTCACTTCTTTACAAGAAGGGGGAAGTAACAGACCTTAGCAACTGGCGGCCGTTGACCATGCTGTGCGTAGACTATAAGTTGTTAGCAAAGGTCTTAGCGGACCGGTTGCGCACAGCCCTTCCCTACGTCGTCCATGAGGATCAGACGTGCGGGGTAGAGGGCCGCTCTATTAGGTGGAACCTACAGTTGATCAGGGACTCCATCGCGTGGGTAGAAGACAGAGGGCTGCCTTTAATGGTAGCAGCGCTAGATCAGGCGAAAGCCTTTGATCACGTGAATAGATCCTTTCTATTCAGGGTGTTAGGTAGATTAGGATTTGGGGAAAAGTTTATAGGATGGATCCGTACTTTATATGTCGGAGCGGGGTGCCGGGTTAGCGTTAACAGTCACTTAGGTGACGTTTTTGACCTCTCGTCTGGGGTCAGGCAGGGATGCCCGCTCTCGGCTCTCCTCTTCGTTCTGTACATGGAGCCTCTGGGGGCTGCCATTAGGGCAGACACAGGGGTGGAGGGATTGCTGATACCTGGAAGTGGCGGTCACCGTGTCAAGTTGACGCAGTACGCCGACGACACCTCCTTGCTGCTTTGCAAGGACTCGTGCCTGACAAGGTCCCTTGCCATCATTGGGGACTTCACCCAAGCGTCGGGAGCGGTTCTTAACCACGTGAAGTCTTCCGTTAAGTTTTTCGGGAGATGGAGTGGTAGGACGGATGTGCCCGGAGGGTTATCTCTCTGTAACGGGGCCCTGAGGATTCTCGGGGTCCATTTTGAGACCTCCGGCTCAGCGACACTGAACTGGAACATGCGCATCGCAGTGGTACAGAGGAAGCTAGCGATGTGGAGGGCTAGGTCTTTGTCTTTTTTAGGCAAGGTCCTGGTTCTAAAGGTGGATGTATTGCCATCTCTATTGTACTTGGCGTACATCTACCCATTGCCGGCTTGTCTGAGGAGGCCTCTAGTGAGGCTGGTGTTTCAGTTCATGTGGGGTGGCAGGTATGAGTGGGTCACCAGGTATGAGTGGCTGCGTGCGCACCCCGAGGTTGAAGTCGCCCGAGTAGGTTTAGATCACAGGCACCTGTACGAGGAGGTTAGACGGGCAGTAAGTCCGGCACCTGTAGTGGGCATCCCGGCGGCGGTCTGGGAGGGAGTGCAGGCGCGGGGCCTGGACAACAGGCTCAAGGACCTGAATTGGTTGAGCCTCCACAAGTGTTTGCCGGTACGCTCCACCATGTACCGGCATAGCTTGGCGCGATCCCCCACCTGTCCAAGACTTTCTTGTGGCAGGGAGGAGACTGTGCGCCATGTCTTTTGGGACTGTGCCATTGCCGGAGTAGTATGGGCAAAGGCACGGGTGTTGTTAGGAAGGGTTAGAGGTGATTTTGTATTGACGTGGGCTAGGTTAGAGAGAGGGGTAGGGAGAGCGAGGGGGACGGATAGGGATAGGTTTCTGCTCTGGCTTCTCATGAGCCTCTTTAAGCGGGGGCTGTGGGAAGCCAGGCAGAACATGGTTAAGACAGGGAAAGATTGGGGGGTGGAAGGGATAGTGAGGAGGGTGGAAGGAGATTTGAGAGGGAGGATGAAGAGGGAGGAGAGGAAGTGGGGGCAGCATGCTGCCCGGGAGAGATGGAAGGGGGGTTTAGGGCTGGGGTTATTTTAGATTAGGGACGGGAAGATAGGGAAAGTTAGTGTTTAGGATGACGGGGAGGGATGATGCTCCCCTGAGTTTTTGTTTTGGGTTTTCGTTTGGTTTTGAATTAAAAATGCCATTATTATTTGTGTTTGGATGGAATGTATGAGTTTGTATTGTTTTGTATTGTATGAATGGCATTGATTGTAATAAATTATTTTTTGTAAAAAAAAATTTTTTTATATAGTTAGTATGCCAAAAGTTCCCGGATGTCGTACTACTGTCGCCAAAGTACGAAGTATACAAGCAGTGGACACTATTTCCATGATTTTACGGCCCATAATGCAATTCTTCTACAACGTTTTCAGATTTAAAGAAAATGGGAGAAAATATGCAGTTCGACGAGAGCGGATACAAATTCATTGCTTTAACTAATTATGACAATGTTAATAACATGTTGAGCAGTGTAATAAAGTAATGACTTTTCAAATAAGTTACGTTACACATTATGTTGGCTAACAATTTGTTAGCTACGCTATCCTTACGAACCGCATAGCATATCATTACAGCAGTATGTACCGGTGTGTTAGTTAACTACCTAACGTTAGTTGGCTACTAATACATCGAACTTGCCAGTATATATGCTATCTTACTACCCAAAGTTTATTGAATTGATTATTCATGTAATTCTTAGCATAGCTAAGTGGTATAGTCGTTGTGTGTTCCCAATGGACATTCAGGTGCATTCTTCAGGGATGCAAACTGGTGAGGGGCCAAAAAGCTGACACTTTTTTTTGCACTGAAACATGCAAAAAATCCCTGCGAGGGGGAAATGGAGGTTTTAACTAATTAAACAACAAAGAATATGATCTACATGATTAGTCTCTGTGTGTAAAAATAAAAAGTGGTTAATGTGAACCTAACTTACAGGTAAAAAAATGTAAAGAAAGCAATCCAATGTTATTTGTTGCCTAGACTTTACTGCAAATGACACTCAAGTCTTGAGAAAAAACAATACACTTTTATTGCAGTTAACCTCTATGGGCTAGGCGGGACGAATTCGTCCCACCTACGTAACAGCCAGTTGAAGCCTGTGGCGCGATTTTCAAATACCTTAAAAATCCTATTACTTCAATTTCTCAAACATATGACTATTTTATAGCTATTTAAAGACAAGACTCTCGTTAATCTAACCACACTGTCCGATTTCAAAAAGGCTTTACAACGAAAGCAAAACATTAGATTATGTCAGCAGAGTACCAAGCCAGAAATAATCAGACACCCATTTTTCAAGCTAGCATATAATGTCACAAAAACCCAGAAGACAGCTAAATGCAGCACTAACCTTTGATGATCTTCATCAGATGACACACCTAGGACATTATGTTATACAATACATGCATGTTTTGTTCAATCAAGTTCATATTTATATCAAAAACCAGCTTTTTACATTAGCATGTGACGTTCAGAACTAGCATACCCCCCGCAAACTTCCGGCGAATTTACTAACAATTTACTAAATTACTCACGATAAACGTTCACAAAAAACATAACAATTATTTTAAGAATTATAGATACATTACTTCTCTATGCACTCGATATGTCCGATTTTAAAATAGCTTTTCGGTGAAAGCACATTTTGCAATATTCTAAGTACATAGCCCGGCATCACAGGGCTAGCTATTTAGACACCCAGCAGGTTTAGCACTCACCAATATCAGATTTACTATAAGAAAAATGGTCTTACCTTTCCTGTTCTTCGTCAGAATGCACTCCCAGGACTTCTACTTCAATAACAAATGTAGGTTTGGTCCAAAATAATCCATAGTTATGTTCCAACAGCGACGTTTTGTTTCGTGCGTCCCAGACACTATCCCAATGGTAAATAACGGTCGCGCGCGCGGCGCATTTCGTGACAAAAGATTTCTAAATATTTCATTACCGTACTTCGAAGCATGTCAACCGCTGTTTAAAATCAATTTTTATGCCATTTTTCTCGTAAAAAAGTGATAATATTCAGACCGGGAATCTGCAATTAGATAAACAGCCGAAGGAAAATATATCACTTGGTCGAATCGGGCACGCGCCTAATTCCATTGTCCTCTGATGGGCCACTTGGCAAAGGCGATTATGTGTTTCAGCCTGAGGCTGCCTCGTCATCGTTCAGGTTTTTCCCGGGCTCTGAGAGCCTATTGGAGCCCTAGGAAATGTCACGTTACAGCTAAGATCCTGACTCTTCAATAAACAGAAGCAAGAACAACAACACCTTGTCAGACAGGCCACTTCCTGCATGAAACCTAGTCAGGTTTTTGCCTGCCAAATGAGTTCTGTTATACTCACAGACACCATTCAAACAGTTTTAGAAACTTTAGGGTGTTTTCTATCCAAATGTAACAAGTATATGCATATTCTAGTTACTGGGTAGGAGTGGTAACCAGATAAAATCGGGTACGTTTTTTTATCCGGACGTGAAAATACTGCCCCCTATCCCAAACAGGTTAACCATGACAGGCTTTATAATAGAACGCTTGTGACCACACACATCTAAATATTGCACTTGGGGAAAAAAACATATTAAGTAGAAATATAATGAAACAATCAGGCATTCTATTTTTGCTCTATTATCGTGGCCACTATAGTAGACATCGATCAAGTGCACGAGGCTACATGTGTGCAAAAATGTAATAATCTCCCTTCACTCAAACACAAGTGTTACTGTCAAGTTCCACACAACAAAAGCAATATCTTTGGGCAGAGCATGACACCCTTTTTTGGCATAATTGATCTCTTTCAGGCAGAGAGTACACCTGGCATACCCCTGTTTATCCAGTGTATTGAAAAGCTAGCAAGTTAGCCAGTTGGCTTGGGTGCTTGACTGCCGTTGGGAGGTCAGAACGCTCAGATCAACCCTACTCCTCGGCCAGAGCGTCCAGTGTGCACTCTGAACGCTCTGAGAGCGAAACGCTTTGAATTTAGCAATGGACAATCTGACAACACTCTGAATTTACGAACACCCAGAGCGCACTCTGAGCGCACTCTGGTACTCCAGATTGAATTTACAAAGACACCCGAAGTCTTCTTCTTCTTCTATGGTATATTGGCGATCACACAATTTAATGTGCATCCCACCACCTACTATGTGGGATGGAAACAGGTTTTCGCAAAAAACTGAACTACCAAAAAATGACCCAAAAAATTAATAAATCAAACAACTTTTCTTTTCAAAATAAATAAATAAAACAGATCTGATCCCTACACAGGCTCAAGGGGAAACTGGGAGGCGGGTCTTCCGGCGCCAGTACCCCTTGCAAGTCTTCAAATGTAAACTCTTTGAGTCCCAAAAACTTTTCTGCTGCAGCCACAATAATGTCTGGTTTCCTTGACTTCTTTGAGACTTGTGCTGTACAGTTTATAACTGTGGCAATGAACACAACAAATCCACCTTTTTAACACACAGGGTATCTTTTGTCTGGCAGCAAACATTTAGTGTATCCACTATCATCACTGGCTTTCTCAATTATTTTGATTGCCTCCGCATAGGAGATGACATCTAGACGTTCCGCTAGCGGAACACCTGCTCCAATATCCAATGATAGGCGTGGCGCGAATTACAAATTCCTCAAAAATCCCAAAACTTCAATTTTTCAAACATATGACTATTTTACACCATTTTAAAGACAAGACTCTCCTTTATCTAACCACACTGTCCGATTTCAAAAAGGCTTTACAGCGAAAGCAAAACATTAGATTATGTCAGCAGAGTAACCAGCCAGAAATAATCAGACACCCATTTTTCAAGCTAGCATATAATGTCACAAAAAACAAAACCACAGCTAAATGCAGCACTAACCTTTGATGATCTTCATCAGATGACACTCCTAGGACATTATGTTATACAATACATGCATGTTTTGTTCAATCAAGTTCATATTTATATCAAAAACCAGCTTTTTACATTAGCATGTGACGTTCAGAACTAGCATTCCCATCGAACACTTCCGGTGAATTTACTAAATTACTCACGATAAACGTTCACAAAAAACATAACAATTATTTTAAGAATTATAGATACAGAACTCCTTTATGCAATCGCTATGTCCGATTTTAAAATAGCTTTTCGGTGAAAGCACATTTTGCAATATTCTGAGTAGATAGCCTGGCCATCACAGGCTAGCTATTTTGACACCCACCAAGTTTGGCCCTCACCAAACTCAGATTTAGTATAAGAAAAATTGGATTACCTTTGCTGTTCTTCGTCAGAATGCACTCCCAGGACTTCTACTTCAATAACAAATGTTGGTTTGGTTCCAAATAATCCATAGTTATATCCAAATAGCGGCGTTTTGTTCGTGCGTTCAAGACACTATCCGAAGGGTGACGCGCCCGGCGCGTTTCGTGACAAAAAATGTCTAAATATTCCATTATGCGATTTTTCTCGTAAAAAAAACGATAATATTCCGACCGGGAAACCCTGTTTTCGTTCAAAGATGAAAAAATAAAAACATGGAGTCGTCTCGTGCACGCGCCCCCAGTCTCATTGTTCTCAGATCGACCACTATCCAAATGCGCTACTGTTTTTCAGCCATGGCCTGCAAAGTCATCATTCAATGTTTTGGCGCCTTCTGAGAGCCTATGGGAGCGTTAGAAAATGTCACGTTACAGCAGAGATCCCCTGTTTTGGATAGAGATGATCAAGAAGGCCAAGAAATAGTCAGAGAGGGCGCTTTCTGTTTGGAATCTTCTCAGGTTTTGGCCTGCCAAATGAGTTCTGTTATACTCACAGATACCATTCAAACAGTTTTAGAAACTTTGGAGTGTTTTCTATCAAAAGCGAATAATTATATGCATATTCTAGTTTCTGGGCAGGAGTAATAATCAGATTAAATCGGGTACGTTTTTTATCCGGCCGTGAAAATACTGCCCCCTATCCATAACAATTTAACCACTAACTTTTGCCACCTTAATTTCCTTCACCCTTACAGGGCACTCCAGGAACTCAGGATCATGATCCCCACCACAACTGTAACACCGTCGTCCTTCTAGACACCGTTCTTCAGTATACTCTGTTCACGGCACACACTTGAAACATAGCCAAATCCTTCACAATTCTTACACTGCAGTGGTTTGGGGACAAAACCTGTTACGACGTATCTTACATAACCAAGCTTCACATGCGTAGGTAATTGCTCTTTATCAAAAAACAACAGGACCGACAGACTTTCTTATTTTTTTACATTTACCCAGTGGGTCAGACGCCAGGCTACAACCACACCAGGAATTCTCTTCAGGTATTCAACCTGAACATCCGTTGTCACCCTTGAGATGACTCTTTTGACGGGTGCTCTACTCCAAAGTTCAAAACACAAAACTTCTGTTGTCTGGATTCGTTTGAGGCTCACTGCAATCTTCCTCTGCTCGTCAGAAATAAAATTAATAAAAATAAAGCCACTCCTGGTCACTCTGACAGACTCAACTTTTCCAAGTGCATACAATTTGAGACACCTCAAACTGGTTTCCCACAAACACATCCCAACAAGAAGCGATTCATTATCATTATACACGTATCCTCCACTCCAATTTTAGACAATTTCCTTTTAGTTCCAGTTTTTGATATTACTGTTGTCCTTTCAGAACATTGTTCTTCACCAAATTTACTCGACGCGCTGCTTAATTCGAACTCAACCACTTCTGCTATCTTCCTCCGGCCCTCGTCCTAAAATGTCTACCTAGTAATTTGTTATGGAGGTTCCAGGAAGGTGGTAGCAAGTGTAGACGAGATTTTAGCTTGCTCCGAGTCACCTTACATTTAAGTAAGATTGAGAGGGATAAAAGTTAACAAAACCTGGCTTATAGTAGATACAATAGAGAACAACGCTCAGGAGACTGCTAATTTGATCTGAAACTTGGCAAAATGTAAGAAAATGTGCGAAAGAGCAAAGGGAGGAGAAGGCAGTTGCTAGCTGACCACTCATACACCAGAGAGAAACCGCCACCTGACTCCTTTGGAGAAGAAATGGAGGAATTTGGACATTCAGTTGATTCTGAAAATCCAGTCAATAGTCCCACACCCAAAAAGACAGAAAGAATTGTCTTTGCGCAAACTCCAGGTCAACATAATCGATGCTGTCTCTGCAAAGATAAACGAAAGAGCCAATGGTCTGGAGAAAATGATATGCGTAAACACATTAAGAAGTCGTTGACCTCTCTGAATTGTGCATACAAGAGTATCGAAGAGCTTAAACTTGCAAACAATGCTACTGTAACCGTGTGGCTCCAGACTTCTCCGATGGATATATGGACATGGCTGTGGATGTCGCTCATCGTATTGGGAAAAAGCAAGATGCCATCGGCAGCCGCTCGATCATCACCCAGTTTGCTTTTCGCACAGCGAGAGATGTAGTTTGAAAGAAAGCAAAAGAAAGCACCTTTCTCAAAGAGAGGAAATGTAGATTCGTTGAGGACCTGAGTGCAGCAGACAAGGCAGCAAAGGCAAAGTTGTGGCCTCTCATCCAACAGGCATGAAATCAAGGAAAGGGTAGATACTACAGGGGAATCAGAGCCTTCTTCGCTGACGGAAAAGAAATACGAATGGGGTGATTTGTTCCGCTGGTAGGTTTATAAGGTAGCCCCTTCCTCACAGCAAACTGAGCGTTCTAGTTTTGAATGGTGGTGTTATGGTTTACAAGTTAAGACTTCTGTTAATACATATATGAAGCAACTTTTTAGAGAGGGTAGAGTTGAGATTGCATAGGATTTTTCGATCTATTCTGTATATATTGACTTGAAGTTTATGGCAATCAATTCCAGGATACGAAACCTGTTGAAGAGAAAAGCTTTTTTTTGTAAGTACTGCAACGCAGATCTTGTATTCGTTCAAGAAACACATTCATGCAAAGAGGGCTATACATTTTGGATGAATCGGTGAGCCAGTGAAATGTGTTAGGCCCACGTGACTAATCATTCAGCTGGGGTTGCAATTTTAGCAAACAATTTTAAAGGGACATTTTTGTTTACTGAAATGGACACCAATGGACATTGGCTAGTAGCGTGGACAGATTATTTGTGTTGTAATTTATATGGATACTGTTCTAGTCCTCCAAATAACTTATTTCAAGAGGAAATTGAGGAAATTCTTAAATCTTCTGAGAAAATATCCATCCAGTCAGATTATAGTTGGAGATTTTAATATGGTTTATTAGAAAGAGACTGATACAGTTGAAGTCGAAAGTTTACATACACTTAGGTTGGAGTCAGTAAAACTTGTTTTTCAACCACTCCAACTCCCGTAATCGGGATCAACATCCAGCAAAAAATCTGAGCGCCATATTCATAACCAAATCTAATCATTTCTGTTTCTCAAACATAGGACTATTTTATACCGTTTTATAGATACACTTCTCCTGAATCGAACCAGGTTGTCCGATTTCAAAAAGGCTTTACAGCGAAAGCAAAACATTACATCGTCAAAATAGCCACACCGCCATTTTCCGACCAACCACATGCATCAAAAATAACCAAAACACAGCTAAATGAAGCACTAACCTTTGACAATCTTCATCAGATGACACTCCTAGGACATCATGTTACACAATACATGCATTCTTTTGTTCGATAAAGTTCATATTTATATACAAAAACAGCATTTTACATCGGCGCGTGACGTTCAGAAAATATTTTCCCTCAAATGCATCCGGTGAACAGCGCTACAATTTACTAAATTACTATTCGAAAACATTTTTAAAATGTAATATTGTCATTCAAAGAATTATAGATTAACATCTCGTGAATGCAACCGCATTGCCAGATTTAAAAATAACTTTACTGGGAAATCACACTTTGCAATAAAAGAGGTGCTATGCTCAGAAAAATAGGCTAGGCGATACAGGTTAGCGCCATCTTGGAACCATCTAAAATCAAATATACTATTGTAAATATTCCCTTACCTTTGATTATGTTAATCAGAAGGCACTTCCAGGAATCCCAGGTCCACAACAAATGTAGTTTTGTTCGAAAAAGTTAATAATTTATGTCCCAATAGCTCCTTCTTGTTAGCGCGTTCCGAAGGCTACTCAAAATGTACTGAAGCGCGCGGGACTTGTCGTCACGAATGTGCAAAAAATATATATTTACGTTCGTTCAAACAAGTCAAACGTTGTATAACATAAATCTTTAGGGCCTTTTTCAATCAGAGCTTCAATAATATTCAAGGGGGACGATTGCATTGTCTTACTAAACGTTTTGGAAGGGGAGGCTACCCATGGGCGCCCGCGTCATAGTAGTAATGGCCCTCCCCCTATGACCAACTTTCCGAGCCTCTCTTTTGGTCAGTTTCTACCGGAGAAGACTCAAACCACTTTGTAAAGACTGTTGACATCTAGTGGAAGCCTTAGGAAGTGCTCAATGAATCCTAACTCACGGTGTGTCTCATAGGCAAAGTGTTGAAGGTGATTCCACAAATCAGATTTCCACTTCCTGTTAGGATCTGTCTCGGGTTTTTGACTGCCATATGAGTTTTGTTATACTCACAGACATCATTCAAACAGTTTTAGAAACTTTAGAGTGTTTTCTATCCAAATCTACTAATTATATGCATATCCTAGCTTCTGAGTTTGAGTAGGAGGCCATTTAAAATGGGCACGTATTTTTTTCAAATTCGCTGTAGTACCCCCTATCCTTAAGGTGCTGTAAGAAGTTAACAAACTATAGTTTTGGCAAGTCGGTTAGTACATCTACTTTGTGCATGACACAAGTAATTTTTCCAACAATTCTTTACAGAAAGATTATTTCACTGTATCATAATTCCAGTGGGTCAGAAGTTTACATACACCAAATTGACTGTGCCTTTAATACAGCTTGGAAAACTCCAGAAAATGATGTCATGGCTTTAGAAGCTTCTGATAGGCTAATTGACATCATTTGAGTCAATTGGAGGTGTACCTGTGGATGTATTTCAAGGCCTACCTTCAAACTCAGTGCCTCTTTGCTTGACATCATGGGAAAATCAAAAGAAATCAGCCAAGACCTCAGAAATAAATTGTAGACCTCCACAAGTCTGATTCATCCTTGGGAGCAATTTCCAAATGCCAGAAGGTACCACAGTAATCTTTCCAAATGTGAGATGTTTGTTCTGAATGGAGCTGTCAATCCAGCAGACTGTAACATCTCAGAAAAATATACTGTAACCTACCTCGGTGTAAAGATCACCAAAAATCTTAAGGCTGTGAATGATCTTACTTTGAACACTGTAACTGAATTTGTAAAAAAATAAATGGATCCTCATGGTTAGTGAGGGATTTAAGTCTTCAAGGAAGGGTGCTTTTATCCAAAGCTGAGGGGCTATCTTGTGCATCTTCTTTTTTCATCTATTGACATTCTCAAATCCTCTTGCTGTACCTTAGACAGGTTATTGTATAACTTCATATGGATAAACAATCCACATAAGATAAAAATCTAATGTTATCTTATCACCAACCGGGTTTGTGATGGCGGTCTAAATGTCTTAGACTTCACTCTCTTTAATCAGTTATCAAAAGTCAACTGCGTTAAAAGGTACTTAAAAAAATCCTCAGTTTCTTTAATTTTATACCTCATTTTGTTTTTCAGAAGCTCGGAGGGCTTAATTCTTTACTACAATGTCCCTATATTGTGGGTAAACTTCCTGTGAAATTGGCAGCTTTTCACAAGCAGACTTTAATGTGCTGGGCTTTGTTATATAAACAACTTTTCACCTCAAATGTTTATATGGAATAATGGGTCGATATTACATAGAAACAAGATGTTATTTTACCTTAACTTTTTCTCTAAAAACATTATCCTGTCAGCCAATTAGTTAGTATTGGTGGGAATCTATTTACGTGGAGAGAATTTATGGAAAGAAACAACTTTGAGGTTTCAAGTAATGAGTATGACACTGTTATAAAAGCTATACCTAGTGGGATAAAATCTTTACTTCAGAATAATGCATATTTTGGAATATCTCCTATTGTAAGCAATATCCAGGTGAATGGCATAGGTTTACCAGATAAGAAATTCAACAATCATTATTTAAGAGTTATTTTCTACAGGAAGTCTATTCCCTCTGCGATATTTTGTTGGGCTTCATATGGCACCATGCTTGGCTCACTCCATACAAATGTATGGTGACCAATAAAGTAAAGGAGATCTCCTTTAAGATTATCATTAGATTCTATCCGTGTAATAGCTTGATTTCTAAATATAGACCTGATGGTACCAGTGAATGCAGTTGTGAACTAGAAACTGACTCTATTGGGGTGGCAGATAGCCTGGTGGTTAGAGCATTGGGCCAATAACTGAAAGTTTGCTGTATCGAAACCCTGAGCTGACAATGTAAAAATATGTTGTTTTGCCCCTGAACCCTGTCATTGCAAAATAAGAATTTGTTCTTAAAACCTCTCTAGGCTAGGCGGGACGAATTCGTCCCACCTACGTAACAGCCACTGCCAGCCTGTGGCGCGATTTTCAAAACCTTAAAAATCCTATTACTTCAATTTCTCAAACATATGACTATTTTACAGCCATTTAAAGATAAGACTCTCGTTAATCTAACCACACTGTCCGATTTCAAAAAGGCTTTACAACGAAAGCAAAACATTAGATTATGTCAGCAGAGTACCAAGCCAGAAATAATCAGACACCCATTTTTCAAGCCAGCATATAATGTCACCAAAACCCAGAAGACAGCTAAATGCAGCACTCACCTTTGATGATCTTCATCAGATGACAACCCTAGGACATTATGTTATACAATACATGCATGTTTTGTTCAATCAAGTTCATATTTATATCAAAAACCAGCTTTTTACATTAGCATGTGACGTTCAGAACTAGCATACCCCCCGCAAACTTCCGGGGAATTCGCTAACATTTTACTAAATTACTCACGATAAACGTTCACAAAAAGCATAACAATTATTTTAAGAATTATAGATACAGACCTCCTCTATGCACTCGATATGTCCGATTTTAAAATAGCTTTTTGGTGAAAGCACATTTTGCAATATTCTAAGTACATAGCCCAGGCATCACGGGCTCGCTATTTAGACACCCGGCAAGTTTAGCACTCACCATAATCATATTTACTATTATAAAAATGTCATTACCTTTTGTTGTCTTCGTCAGAATGCACACCCAGGACAGCTACTTCAATAACAAATGTTGGTTTGGTCCAAAATAATCCATCGTTATATCCGAATAGCGGCGTTTTGTTCGTGCGTTCCAGACACTATCCGAAATAGTAAAGAAGTGTCACGCGCTTGGCGCAATTCCTGACAATAAAATTCAAAGTATTCCATTGCCGTACGTCGAAGCATGTCAACCGCTGTTTAAAATCAATTTTTACGTCATTTTTCTCGTAGAAAAGCGATAATATTCCGACAGGGAATCTCCTTTTCGGCAAACAGAGGAAAAAATCCCAAAGGCGGGGGCGGTCGGGGTCACGCGCATAAACTAGTGTCTCTTGATGGGCCACTTGAGAAAGGCGATAATGTGTTTCAGCCTGGGGCTGGAATGACGACATTCTGTTTTTTCCCGGGCTCTGAGAGCCTATGGAAGACGTGGGAAGTGTCACGTTAGAGCAGAGATCCTTAGTAAATGATAGAGATGGCAAAGAAGTTCCAGAAATGGTCAGACAGGCCACTTCCTGTAAAGGAATCTCTCAGGTTTTGACCTGTCATTTGAGTTCTGTTATACTCACAGACACCATTCAAACAGTTTTAGAAAATTTAGGGTGTTTTCTATCCATATGTAATAAGTATATGCATATTCTAGTTACTGAGTAGGAGTGGTAACCAGATTAAATCGGGTATGTTTTTTATCCAGCCGTGTCAATGCTGCCCCCTAGCCCTAACAGGCCTAGTTAAATAAAAGTTAAATATGTAAAAAATAAAAACACTTCTTCTGTCATTGTTTACATAGTGTTCTGGACTGATGTAATACTATATCTTTGCAACAAAATGCATGCAACCATTGAAATATCAAAGTTTAACATGTTATTTTACTATACTGATTCCACAATTGAACGCATGTCATACATCTCATTATTTTATTATGAAAATGTTTCATACACACAACATTTATGAAGAAAACGCCCCTTTTCTTAATTTTTTATCTGATTTGGAAAACTATTTGAATCATTAAAACGTATACAAAACAAAATGTCAAACAAATTTATTCACTACATGTCTGTATTTGAATTGATATATGGATTTGTATTATTATAATATTTTTTCTCTTGCATGTTACTGTTTAAATATATTTTTTTAAATAAAAAACAAGTAACTTGTTAAGCTAACAAGAAATTGCATAGCAACAGCATCAATTTCCGATAAACAGGCGAAGCGTGTAGTACTCTCAATTGAAAGAATACCGTTAATTTACGGTATACTAAAATTAAGTATTAGTATATAGTAGGTAGTATATAACGTTACTTATTAAGAATGTATTATACAGTATGTTAGTATGGGTATTCTAACACAACTAGGGTATTTTAATAGACGTATGCTTACTTCGTTTTTGACCTTTGTTTACATTTAATATGGAATTATTACTGTGCATGTTAGCGTACATGCAACTATCGCCGTTGTAAAAATGGTTCACTCTCAGGTTTATAAAGCAAAATGTCATTGCACTTAGTCGTACTTACCAGGATGGCCGAGTGGTTAAGGCGTTGGACTTAAGATCCAATGGACATGTGTCCGCGTGGGTTCGAACCCCACTCCTGGTAGAACATTTTTCTCAAGGAATTCCGTGAAATTAGATGCTCTTTCATAAACACAAACATATGCGGCCTTGTTATTCAATTGAAGGATTTGTATTGTAAGCAGATGCTCTACACAACCGTAGTGTAGTCTTTGTAACATGCTGCAGTCAGTTTGTAGCAGTAAACGAAGCTAGAATGTTACAACGTAGTCCGGCACCATTTTCAGTGTGTTAGATCGCAAAATCATGTCTGACAGTTGGGCTACTGTTATTGTAACACCTTTATGCCATATAAGAAGCAGTTTAATATATTACGGTTTATTTCACGTTTTTGTCAAATGATAAAGCGTATATGGCTACCTCCTACTGGTCAATGTAATGCATTGTCTTGATTACTACGATGTAATGTTGTAATAACAATGGGTTATGTTTAGATTTTTTTTTATAGTGTGCTTATTGTTGAAATACGCAACGTCCACTTGACTATCACTATTTTACTCCTGAGCTTCATTCATGCCACATCTGTGTTTAGAATAACGTTATTTTATTATTTCGTCAGTGATTAAATGACAGGACTATGTCCTCTTTTGGACACAAGGGGTCATTAGAACTCCTTTATGTGTAGGCCTGCAATACATGCCCATTCAATTCCATAGTTTTCAGGCCAAGGGCACCACATAATTTACATTACAAGAATTAGAGCAGTATTATATATCTCAGACAGTAACACTTTATCATAGGTTTCCATATATCTATGTAATTACACAGTAATAAAATAACAGCATTGTATTAACTAGTAGCTTTGTAAATACTTGGCAATATGTAATACACATTGAAATATCTGATAGATACTGCTGCCAGTGTATTCAACATTTAATACCAAATGTTGACTAATTTCATGCATGTTTTAGCATGTAGCCTAATGGTGACATGTCAGCTGCCTATAGCCTATGGTTCTTTTCCTACAAATAAGCTCTCTCCCAACCTGACCGATAAACCAGTTGGTCTTACATTCCATCTTCTTTTTGGAGTCCTCCTCTCTGGTCGGCTCACTTTACCTGTGCTGTTCCCTGAAAACAGCACGAGGGCCCTATGGAGCACTAATTTGTACAATCGAGCCGGACAACAGCCTACAATGGAAGATCAACATCTCTGCATCACTAAAGCCACTGGGATCCAGGCAGAGACTGTTTTTTAGATTTCCATTTCCATTTTAGATTTCCAAGTGTTGCCTTGTGTCCTTTAATATCAATTAGATACAGTTGAAGTCGGAAGTTTACATACTAGCATAAACAAGTTTTGATGATTCCAAGTGTTTCAACCACTCCACAAATTTCTTGTTAACAAACTATACATTTACATTACATTTAAGTCATTTAGCAGACGCTCTTATCCAGAGCGACTTACAAAATGGTGCATTCACCTTATGATATCCAGTGGAACAACCACTTTACAATAGTGCATCTAAATATTTTAAGGGGGGGGGGGTTAGAAGGATTACTTTATCCTATCCTAGGTATTCCTTAAAGAGGTGGGGTTTCAGGTGTCTCCGGAAGGTGGTGATTGACTCCGCTGTCCTGGCGTCGTGAGGGAGCTTGTTCCACCATTGGGGTGCCAGAGCAGCGAACAGTTTTGACTGGGCTGAGCGGGAACTGTGCTTCCTCAGAGGTAGGGGGGCCAGCAGGCCAGTGGTGGATGAACGCAGTGCCCTTGTTTGGGTGTAGGGCCTGATCAGAGCCTGAAGGTATGGAGGTGCCGTTCCCTTCACAGCTCCGTAGGCAATCACCATGGTCTTGTAGCGGATGCGAGCTTCAACTGGAAGCCAGTGGAGAGAGCGGAGGAGCGGGGTGACGTGAGAGAACTTGGGAAGGTTGAACACCAGACGGGCTGCGGCGTTCTGGATGAGTTGTAGGGGTTTAATGGCACAGGCAGGGAGCCCAGCCAACAGCGAGTTGCAGTAATCCAGACGGGAGATGACAAGTGCCTGGATTAGGACCTGCGCCGCTTCCTGTGTGAGGCAGGGTCGTACTCTGCGAATGTTGTAGAGCATGAACCTACAGGATCGGGTCACCGCCTTGATGTTAGTGGAGAACGACAGGGTGTTGTCCAGGATCACGCCAAGGTTCTTAGCACTCTGGGAGGAGGACACAAGGGAGTTGTCAACCGTGATGGCGAGATCATGGAACGGGCAGTCCTTCCCCGGGAGGAAGAGCAGCTCCGTCTTGCCGAGGTTCAGCTTGAGCTGGTGATCCGTCATCCACATTGATATGTCTGACAGACATGCAGAGATGCGATTCGCCGCCTGGTTATCAGAAGGGGGAAAGGAGAAGATTAATTGTGTGTCGTCTGCATAGCAATGATAGGAGAGACCATGTGAGGATATGACAGAGCCAAGTGACTTGGTGTATAGCGAGAATAGGAGAGGGCCTAGAACAGAGCCCTGGGGGACACCAGTGGTGAGAGCGCATGGTGCGGAGACAGATTCTCGCCACGCCACCTGGTAGGAGCGACCTGTCAGGTAGGACGCAATCCAAGCGTGGGCCGCGCCGGAGATGCCCAACTCGGAGAGGGTGGAGAGGAGGATCTGATGGTTCACAGTATCAAAGGCAGCAGATAGGTCTAGAAGTATGAGAGCAGAGGAGAGAGAGTTAGCTTTAGCAGTGCGGAGAGCCTCCGTGACACAGAGAAGAGCAGTCTCAGTTGAATGCCCAGTCTATAGTTTTAAAAACTATAGTTTTGGCAAGTCAGTTAGGACATCGACTTTGTGCATGACACAAGTAATTTTTCCAACAATTGTTTACAGACACATTATTTCACAATTCCAGTGGGTCAGAAGTGTACATACACTAAGTTGTCTGTGCCTTTAAACAGCTTGGAAAATGCCCGTAAATGATGTCATGGCTTTAGAAGCTAATGATAGGCTAATTGACATCATTTGAGTCAATTGGAGGTGTACCTGTGGATGTATTTCAAGGCCTACCTTCAAACTCAGTGGCTCTTTGCTTGACGTCATGGGAAAATCAAAAGAAATCAGCCAAGACCTCAGAAAAAAAATTGTAGACCTCCACAAGTCTGGTTCATCCTTGGGAGAAATTTCCAAATGCATGAAGGTACCACGTTCATCTGTACAAACAATAGCACGCAAGTATAAACACCATGGGACCATGCAGCCGTCATACCGCTCAGGAAAGAGACGTGTTCTGTCCCCTAGAGATGAACGTACTTTGGTGCGAAAAGTGCAAATCAATCCCAGAACAACAGCAAAGGACCCTGTGAAGATGCTGGAGGAAACAGGTACAAAAGTATCTATATCCAAAGTAAAACGAGTCCTATATCGACATTACCTGAAAGGCCGCTCAGCAAAGAAAAAGCCACTGCTCCAAAACCACCATAAAAAAGCCAGACTACGGTTTGCAACTGCACATGGGGACAAATATTGTACTTTTTGGAGAAATGTCCTCTGGTCTGATGAAACAAAAATAGACCTGTTTGGCCATAATGACCATCATTATGTTTGGAGGAAAAGGGGGAGGCTTGCAAGCCGAAGAACACCATCCCAAACGTGAAGCATGGGGGTGGCAGCATCATGTTGTGGGGGTGCTTTGCTGCAGGAGGGCCTGCTGCACTTCACAAAATAGATGGCATCATGAGGCAGGGAAATTATGTGGATATATTGAAGCAACATCTCAAGACATCAGTCAGAAAGTTAAAGCTTGGTCACAAATGGGTCTTCCAAATGGACAATGACCCCAAGCATACTTCCAAGTTGTGTCAAAATGGCCTAAGGACAACAAAGTCAAGGTATTGGAGTGGCCATCACAAAGCCCTGACCTCAATCCTATAGAAAATGTGTGGGCAGAACTAAAAAAGCATGTGCGAGCAAGGAGGCGTACAAACCTGACTCAGTTACACCAGTTATGTCAGGAGGAATGGGCCAAAATTCACCCAACTTATTGTGGGAAGCTTGTGGAAGGCTACCCCTAAACGTTTGACCCAGGTTAAACAATTTATAGGCAATGCTACCAAATACTAATTGAGTGTATGTAAACTTCTGACCCACTGGGAATGTGATGAAAGAAATAAAAGCTGAAATAAATCATTCTCTATCATTCTGACATTTCACATTCTTAAAATAAAGTAGTAATCCTAACTGACCTAAAACAGGGATTTTTTACTAGGATTAAATGTCAGGAATTGTGAAAAACTGAGTTTAAATGTATTTGGCTAAGGTGTATGTAAACTTCCGACTTCAACTGTATAAGTAACGCGCCCTTCCTAAGAACAATGTCCAATTGTTGACAAAAACGTTTGGTAAAAATTAGGTATGTGTTTGATGGTTATTCTTTGGCAAACAAACTACGAAGGGAAATTAGTGGATAGTTTACACTTTTTTTGTTATT
The DNA here is from genome assembly GCF_965601325.2 of Salmo salar. Taxonomy (NCBI): domain Eukaryota; kingdom Metazoa; phylum Chordata; class Actinopteri; order Salmoniformes; family Salmonidae; genus Salmo; species Salmo salar. The sequence goes on from NC_138305.1 coordinate 61,091,654, forward strand.
TAATGAAATATTGTTTTTAGAAAAGGGGCATTTCCCCCAACTATGGTGTAACAGCCCGCCAGTGTGTTATAATCTAATTGATACATTCTCTTTCGATTTTTTGTTGTTGTAATGAACTCTTAAAAGCTAAAGTCTAGGTGTTTTATTTTACTTAAATAAATTAAATATTGAAACAAAATGGTATTGCACATCTTGCTATTAATATTCTCACTATGATGAGGTTTTGATGTAAGGTCCCTCTTTTCATTTTCGTGCCAAATCATTTCCAAATCATCATACAGTATATATAAAATGTCTGCGTAACTCAATGACATTGGACATGATTTGGAAGATGCTATTTTAGTTACCATTGCTTGCATTGGTTTGCCGGGGGGCCCAGTTGCTCCGTTGGAGGGGCCAGTTGCCCCCAACATACTCACCTTACATTTGAATGCTTTATTAAAAACTGAAGATTCCCTTAAGGAGATGTACATATATACAGTGGCTTGCAAAAGTATTCACCCCCCTTGGCATTTTTTTTATTTTGTTGCCTTACAACATGGAATTAAAATTGTTTTTTGGGGGGTTTGTATCATTTCATTAACACAACATGCCTACCACTTTGAAGATGCAAAATATATATATTTTTGTGAAACAAACAAGAAATAAGACAAAAAAACTGAAAACTTGAGCGTGCATAACTATTGACCCACCAAAGGAAATACTTTGTAGAGCCACCTTTTGCAGCAATTACAGCTGCAAGTCTCTTGGGGTATGTCTCTATAAGCTTGGCACATCTAGCCACTGGGATTTTTGCCCATTCTTCAAGGCAAAACTGCTCCAGTTCCTTCAACTTGGATGGGTTCCGCTAGTGTATAGCAATCTTTAAGTCATATGCACGCACCACTTTCATATACATATGCACGCACCACTTTTACATTTTTTGGAAACAAGTTATATTTTTCATTTCACTTCACCAATTTGGACTATTTTGTGTATGTCCGTGACATGAAATCCCCCAACAAATCCATTTAAATTACAGGTTGTAAAGCAACAAAATAGGAAAAACGCCAAGGGGGATGTGTCACGGTTGTCGTAGGAAGGAGTAGAGGACCAAAGTGCAGCGTGTGTGTAGTTCCACATTTTATTTAATCTGTGAAACTATGCAATACATAAATAAACTGAATCGACAAAACAACAAACCGTGACTCAGAAGAGAAACAAACACTACTCAAAAATAATCACCCAGAAAACCCAGAAAGAAAAACCCCTATTTAAGTATGATCTCCAATTAGAGACAACGAGGACCAGCTACCTCTAATTGGAGATCATCCCAAACAAACCAACATAGAAATACAAAAACTAGAACCTAAGAACATAGAAATAGAAAACATAGAAAAACACAAAACGCCCTGACCTACTCTACCATAGAAAATAACATCTTACTATGGTCAGGACATGACAGGATGAATACTTTTGCAAGGCAGTGTACGTCCATTTTAGCTCGCTCATTGATGTCTTAATCAAAATTACGGATTGCCGCTCCTCTACTCATCGTTCCCTTATGCCATAGCTTGTACATCTCGATTGTCAGTAGAAACCACATTTGTTTAAGCAATTCAGCCATATCAGCTATGTCTTTTTAAAGGCAGTAAATGAGGCTGAATGAATTGTTTTTCTGCCAGACAAGGCTCCGCTGATAACCAGGTGTACAGCAGCCGTGGTAAGGATTCACTCCATGGTGTTGAAAAGAAAGCTCTACTGTTGGGACAGCTTTATGAAGGCCCTAACAGTCTGTGGGCACCGTTTGTCACCGTTATTGTTTAATTAATGGTTTGTTTAGTGTTGTGTAGTGGCTTTGCTGACATGCATCAACCTCCAAAAAGTTGAGTTTGCACCAACAAGATTTACATGCTAAAATCGCCACTGGTAGAATGGCAGTACATTTTTATTTAAAAAAATAACAATCAGGGAGAAGGACCCCCGGACCCCTGTCTACTGCTCATCCTTCCCAGTATCTACAACACAATTTCGCCCTTGACTCAAATGTTAAGGGCGAACGATATAGTCTCCCATTCCTGTCAATGTGTCAATATTAAAACAATAATAATAAATCAGTAACATATCCATATATTTGAGATCATGTTACACAACAGTTAACAGAAAAACAGATAAATTGCATTTTGGGAAAATGTTTTTGCTTGTTCAAATTTTCTTTTCCATCGTTGGGGGACTACTTGAGTGTTGGCGCGGTCGGCGTCACATGACCACGCGCCCATGTTTACATCCGAGCGTCAGAAGTTTGCGGGTAGACAGGTAAACGATAGCAGCAACAGGAACAAAGTTTGGGACGGAGACTCACTCCTTAGCTGAACCGGTTTGTCCCGTGAAATAGACGAGAAAAAAAACGAAACTCACTGGATAACCATCAGGAAGTCAACAGTCTCTACCGCAGTGACTAGGAACATTTTATTGTATTGGACATTTGAGAAATGTACAGGTAACCCATTAGGGCGTACACCCATGCAGCCAGCGCCATCAATAAACGAGGGATATTGACCAAATGAGACACAAATTACAAAAACACAATTCCTTGTGTTTCGATGTGTAGCATATGAAAAACTTTATAGCCAATTGTTTTATTGGTTTTTACTTTCCTAAAACAATAATAGGTTTCATGCATGTTAACATTAGAAGCCTCCTCCCTAAGTTTGATTTATTCACTGCTTTAGCGCACTCTGCCAACCCGGATGTCCTAGCCGTGTCTGAATCCTGGCTTAAGAAGGCCAACAAAAACCCTGAAATTTCCATCCATAACTATAACATTTTCCGACAAGACAGAACTGCCAAAGGGGGCGGAGTTGCAATCTACTGTAGAAATAGCCTGCAGAGTTCTGTCTTACTATCCAGGTCTGTGCCCAAACAGTTCTCCTTTTAAAAATCGACCTTTCCAGAAACAAATCTCTCACTGTTGCCGTTTGCTATAGACCAGCCTCTGCCCCCAGCTGTGCCCTGGACACCATATGTGAATTGATTGCCCCCCATCTATCTTCAGAGCTCGTGCTGTTAGGTGACCTAAACTGGGACATGCTTACCATCCCGGCCATCCTACAATCTAAGCTAGATGCTTGCATCCGTAATGGGTCTGCGGTCAAACGACCACCCCTCATCACTGTCAAACACTCCCTAAAACACTTCAGCTAGTAGCCCTTTCTAATCGACCTGGCGCGGGTATCCTGTAAGGATACTTACCTCATTTCGTCAGTACAAGATGCCTGGTTATTCTTTAAAAGTGCTTTCCTCACAATCTTAAATAAGCATGCCCCATTCAAAAAATGTTGAACCAGGAACAGATATAGTCTGTGGATCACTCCAGACCTGGCTGCCCTTGACCAGCACAAAAACATCCTGTGGCGTTCTACATTAGCATCGAATAGCCACCGCGACATGCAACTTTTCAGGGAAGTTAGGAACCAATATACACAGTCAGTTAGGAAAGCTAAGGCTAGCTTTTTCAAACAGAAATTTGCATCCTGTAGCACAAACTCCAAAAAGTTCTGGGACACTAAATTCCATGGAGAATAAGAGCACCTACTCCCAGCTGCCCACTGCACTGAGGCTAGGAAACCCTGTCACCACCGATAAATCCACGATAATCGAGAATTTCAATAAGCATTTTTCTACGGCTGGCCATGCTTTCCACCTGGCCACCCATACCCTGGTCAACGGCCCTGCACCCCCCACAGCAACTTGCCCAAGCCTCCCACATTTCTCCTTCACCCAAATCCAGACAGCTGATGTTCTGAAAGAGCTGTACAATCTGGACCCCTACAAATCTGGACCCTACAAATCAGCAGGGCTAGACAATCTGGAACCTCTCTTCCTAAAATTATCAGCCAAAATTGTTGCAAACCCTATTACTAGCCTGTTCAATCTCTTTCGTATTGTCTGAGATCCCCAAAGATTGGAAAGCTGCAGCGGTCATCCCCTCTTCAAAGGGCGAGACACTCTAACCCAAACTGCTACAGACCTATATCTATCCTACCCTGCCTCTCTAAAGTCTTCGAAAGCCAAGGTAACAAACAGATCACCGACCATTTCGAATCCCACTGTACCTTCTCCGCTATGCAATCTGGTTTCCGAGCTGGTCATGGGTGCACCGCAGCTACGCTCAAGGTCCTAAACGATATCATAACCTCCATCGATAAGAGACAATACTGTGCAGCTGTATTCATCAACCTGGCCAAGGCTTTCGACTCTGTCAATCACCACATTGTTATCATTAGACTCAACAGCCTTGGTTTCTCAAATGACTGCCTCGCCTGGTTCACCAACTACTTCTCAGACAGAGTTCAGTGTGTCAAATCGGAGGGCCTGTTTTCCGGACCTCTGGCAGTCCCTATGGGGGTGCCACAGGGTTCAATTCTCGGGCCGACTCTTTTCTCTGTATACATCAATGATGTCGCTCTTGCTGCTGGTGATTCTCTGATCCACCTCTACGCAGACGGTACCATTCTGTATACTTCTGGCCCTTCTTTGCCATACAACTCTCCTTCCGTGGCCTCCAACTGCTCTTAAATGCAAGTAAAACTAAATGCATGCTCTTCAACAGATGTGGACAACTACAAATACCTAAGTGTCTGGTTAGACTGTAAATTTTCCTTCCAGACTCACATTAAGCATCTCCAATCCAAAATTAAATCTAGAATTGGCTTCCCATTTCACAACAAAGCATCCTTCACTCATGCTGCCAAACATACCATCGTAAAACTGACTCTCCTACTGATCCTTGACTTCGGCGATGTCATTTACAGAATAGCCTCCAACACCACTCAGCAAATTTGATGCAGTCTATCACAGTGCCATCCGTTTTGTCACCAAAGCCGCATATACGACCCACCACTGCGACCTGTATGCTCTCGTTGTCTGGCCCTCGCTTCATATTCGTCGCCAAACCCACTGGCTCCAGGTCATCTATAAGTCTTTGCTAGGTAAAGCCCCGCCTTATCTCAGCTCACTGGTCACCATAGCAGCACCCACCCGTAGCATGCGCTCCAGCAGGTATATTTCACTGGGCACCACCAAATCCAATTCCTCCTTTGGCCGCCTTTCCTTCCCGTTTTCTGCTGCCAATGACTGGAACGAATTGCAAAAAAAACATTAAAAGATCACTGAAGCTAGAGACTCATATCTCCCTCACTAACTTTAAGCACCAGCTGTCAGAGCAGCTCACAGATCACTGCACCTGTACATAGCCCATCCAACTACCTCATCCCAATACTGTTATTTATTGTTTTTCCTCTTTTGCACCCCAGTATCTCTACTTGCACATTCATCTTCTGCACATCTATCTCATTTGCACACACTGTATATAGACTTTGTTTTCTATTGTGTTATTGACTGTATGTTTGTTTACTCCATGTGTAACTCTGTTGCTGTTTGTGTCCTCTACTTTGCTTTATCTTGGCCATGTCGCAGTTGTAAATGAGAACTTGTTCTCAACTAGCCTACCTGGTTAAATAAAGGTGAAAAAAATAATAATAATTGTCTACCTCACGGTTCTGCTGCAGAGATTTAAACAATAAATTCATCTAGGCTTAGGTGTCCAGTGTATGCTACTAATATATATATATACATACATATAGGAAGAGAAGCTTAGCTTAGGCCTAGCCTCAGAGACAGAGATATACCGGCGGCATGCTATGACACCAACATGCATTTCTTTATCCTTGCAATACAGAAATAGGTGTACAGAGGAAGTCTAATTTGTTGTTTTTCTATCTGAAATGTTTTATAAAGACACAGTGCCTTCAGAAAGTATTCACACACATTGACGTTTTCCACATTTTGTTGTGTTACAAAGTGGGATTAAAATGGATTTAATTGTATTTTTTTGGTCAACGATCTACGCATAATACTATGTGATGTCAAAGTGGAGGAAACATTCTAACGTTTGTTTTAATTCATGGAAAATAAAAAACAAATGTATTATGATTAAATAAGTATTCAACACCTGGGTCAATACATGTGTCGTGGACGAATCAGAATTAGTTGGGTAACATAGATAATTAAGATGTTTTATTAGTATAATATGCTTATGTGAGATACTTGTCATTAGAAAGTGTCCTTTGACTCTGGAATGTTTCAGTTACACATTTCCCTTAGCTGGGGCTCAGACACTTGGGGCCCAGAGAGGGGAAGAGGTCAGACATGTCTTTTACTTGTCTCTGTTACTCTGCAGAATATCAGCAAGAGAGGAGGACAGAATGAAATATTGTCTTCATATGTGAATGTCTCTTTACCTATGCTTAAACCATGTGAAGGGATGGCGTGATTACTGGGGAAGCAATGACTTGTCTCCACAATGTCTGTGAGCAAGTCACACCCTCCTTTTCCTTATTGTGGGGAGGTTTATGGCAGTGTCTGGGACCATTGTCTCTTAGATCTCACACGTATCCTGTGATAATATATGGCCTAGAGGCTCACTCCCTCCAGTGAGCCTGTCCAGGAGTGGGGTCAAGAGGGGGTTTGCTTGAGATGGGAGTATCTAGATTTGTAAAATGTAAATGTAAAAAATGTAGATTTGACAATTGATATATGCCATTGGATGAAATGGTGTTTTCGTTCTATACCGTACCTGGGAGGGACAGTTCTAAGGAGACCAGATACTGGGCTATATAATGAACCAGGTTGACATAGCAGTTACTGTCTGATGTGTTTTATGGATATCTGTCATACAAAACGTAACCTTTGTGAACTGTTACTAAGTATCTGTGGTTTGTCAATGTACGTTGAAGGGGCTGTATCGTTGCTATAAAAGATCCCTGAGCCATTCTGTAAGCACCTCATTAAATGATTCATTCGAGAGAATGCATTGGTGGGGTCAAGAACTTTTGCAAAAGTATCATAAAGTATTAAAGATGTAGTTTAACTCGGACTGGTGTGTTTTGTAACTCCTCATTTGGTAATGCGGAAATTAGCCACCACATTTGGCGACGAGGATGTGATGTGAATCTTCACTTGGTGATCGCTCCTGACGACCTAGGTAAATCGTGCACGAGGGATCCCTCAAACTTGGGATCTCAGGGAAACCACACTTCGGGAACGAAGCAGATGGACCCACCTTTGATCTGAGAGGCAGCGAGCCGAGTGGATAGCACATTTCGAACTTAGTTTTTTTTAAAGAAAGAGGTGAGCAAAACACACTTGAAGTCGAGTTTTTAGAAATTAGCCTCTGTTACGTGAGCTCTGAGTGTGTATTCCTTTGTGAGGGGGGCACCTTGGAGGCGTAAACAGGGCCGAGTCAGAGGAGAGCAATCTGAGAGTTTGAGGACTCAATGATACTCTGCCACTGGTCGGTTGCGGGCGACCTAGATCCGTCCTGACACTGAATTGATCACAGTGGGGATTGGTGCAGTCTGTGGGGGTGAGGGGCCAGGGTGACTGTGTGTTCTGTGTGAAACATGGTACTTGGTGAAGCCCTATTGGAATAAGGACCTAGTTCTGAGAATGTCTGTGTGACTGTCTAAGTGACCCTCAGAGGTGGTGAATTCCAATTATTTTAAATGTGCTAGCCAGGTATGCCCTGGGTTACTCTGTGTGAGTATTTTGTTAAAGTTACCACTAGGTAATCTTTGTAGGAGCGTTCTGTGTGAGCGTGAGTAGGTTTACTCTGTGTGAGTAACCTTTCAATTATGTTCTGATGTTCTGTGTGAACATCGGACCAGTTCTGTGTGAGTATCGGGCCAATCCTGTGTGGGTGATCCTTAAAGTTCTGTGTGAGTACCTAAAAGTTTCTAACGTTTTATATGGATTCTGTGAAAATATGATAAATTGTATGTGTGTGTATAATCGATTACTAGAGATTTGATAAAGAAAGTAATGCTGAGAATATAATTAGATACAATTTAAACCACCCATTCGTAGACGTACGTAGGTTTTGAGTTGGTATCTTTAATGGATAATTTAATAAAGATGAGGTTTTAAGCGTTATTAAACTGTCTACAATGTTTGGGAAATTGTGCTCTAGAAACTGATTGGCGTGTGTCCGCTTTTGGTTCTTACCCTAACGATGTAACTATAAATGCTTATTGTATTATCCCCGTCTGGGTACAACAGTTGAAATAAAAATGGCCTTAAGGTCTAAGGTCTGAAACTGTTTTATTTTTCCTCCCAGTATGAGAGGAGTTGTTGGATTTATTGAATAAACCGTTTTCCATAAAGTTAGAGCGAATTAAGATGGAATCTCGACGTAATTGATAAAGTCGGACAAAGCCTAGGGTATCCATCAAACTAATTATCATTGGCAGATTTTAATATGATGAAGTAAAGTAATTGAAATACGTTGAGAAAACATAATCTACTTTTATTAAAAGGCGCAAGATCTGTTTCCTAGTCTATGAATGTTGATTTTACTCTTTGACTGCTAATCTATTCATTTGACATGTGAGAATCATCGCTGGTGTAAATCTTGGATTTTTTTAAGAGGGCTATTTTCTGGGAATTGTCTCGGTAATACGTGCCTGATTTTACGACTACAGACAATTGTGAATGGGTTTATTTGCTGGGAGTCTTGTTCAGTTAAATAGCATTGGTGGTACAGGGGTAGAATTGTCGCCTGCCACGCAGGAGGCCAGGGTTATCCTAGCCCATCTACCAGGGAACTAAATGTTAATTCAACTATTGGTATGTTTTGCCTGGAGAGATACGGTTGCTAGCGTTTGTTTAAGATATAAATGTAACGTTTTGATAGCTTGATTAGTTTAAATTGAAAGACTAATTCATTAGAAAATAATAGCGAGGGAATTTTGATATGATAATGTAACGACCCTGGGTTTATAAGCGCGGAAATCAACCCTGCCGGGCGAGCATGCTTTTGCGGCACAGTCGATAGCGCGCCGGACTTCGGGCTAGAAGGTCGAGGGTTCGAGACCTGCTCCCTGCTGTTTCATTACAATACGTTGTCTGTTGCTGGAACTGACGTACAGAGAAAGAGTTGAATGATGTTATTGTTATAAGTATGGCGATTTACATGTTACTTTTAAAGTATTGGATATTTCATAAGTGTGAAGCTGAAAGAGAAGAGGAAGTTGTAAAGTTTGGGTTTAATCTTACTATAGAGGTAAGGCAGAACGTTGGTTGAGTAGTGGGTTATATTTTTGCTTACGGGTAAAGCAAAAGATGAGAAGAATTGGTTATGTGCGCTGAGCTATGCTTGGGCTATGTTTGGCTGGAAGGAAGGATTTTGTGATGTGAAGCTGGTTATTGATTCTTGGTTTGAATGTTTAGGTAACACCAGTGAATTAGAGAAGGAAGTTTATGTATTTAAACATTATACTCTGTTTCCATTACGTGGAACAATGTCAGGACAGTACAGTGAATTGCAGGTTGAGTTAATTTTATTTTACAGGGACAGTGCGAATTCATCACAGTTGTGCGTGTGCTTGGCCGGTGTGCGCGTTCCTGTAAGACGTAGAGTCGCAAGATAGCGCGAGGACGCGCTTTGTGAGGGGGGTGAGTGTAACCAAGGTGGTGCGCGCTAATAGCGTTTCAATCGGTGACGTTACTCGCTCTGAGACCTTGAAGCATAGTTTTGTTACTTCTGTAGTAAAACAATTTCATATGTTTTGGAAATTAGCTAGGTTGCATTTGGTTATTTGAATTACCTTTTTCATTTGCTTTTAAAAGAGAGGTTGGAATCAAGTATGATGCAGTGGAACTTTTCCCCTGATACATAGACATCTGTCTCAGGGGCATCAGTTGTTTTCTTTGTAAGGAACATGCAGACTGTGTTTGGTGTTTTATTTTAATTTTATTGAGATGCAAACATGAGTCTCTGAGCAACTTTGTCATCTGAACCATTACAGTAGTGAGTTCTTGTGTAGGTTGTTTGTTAATTGCATGCATTTATCACTGTATCATCTGCATACATTGGAACTTCAGACTCTGTACAGACAGAAGGAAGATCATTCATGTATGAGCTGAACAGTATTGACCTTTGGGGAATTAAAACATTGTGTATTATGAGTGGAAAAAAGTTAGTTTTGATTCTTATGCTGATGAGACGGCACACTTTTTTAAGGTTTTAGATTTGTTAAACGACAAGGTTTGTTTTTACTAAATTTATGCAACAGGTTGAAATGATTTGATTGCTAGAAAGAGGTTATGGGTTTGTTTATTGTTTACTGTTTATTGTTTATTTTTGGTGTTGTTTTTACTTAATTAAACATTGTATTATCTGATGTGTTTGAGTAGGATTCTTTCCTCCAGGACGGATGAAAGTCAACTGAAGTATGTATGTTAAAGGCGACATGAGAGAACACGTCTCAAACTACATTTTATTAAATGCCTGGGATTAAATATTGCTGAACAATCCAAAGGTGAAAAAGCTATCACATATTTGTTGGACATTGGTCTAGTAATGATACCAGGATAATTGTATCTAAGGGTCAATTAAGCATGCATATACATTGATGCAGATTAAAACTAATGATTAATGATGAGGGAGTACAGTGGAGTTATCATTAGGTTTTGTTTGTAGTTAACTTTTGGGTTTCTGAATCAGTTGTATAATGAATGCTAACGAAGTGTTTTGTGTTTGTCTTTGGGAAAATGGGGATTTCATTGTCTCTCTTTGGAATGTTTCCTGGGGCTATAATCTTGGGTGTGTGAGATTGAGGCTGTAAACTACCAAATTGGAAAAGGCCTGGAAATGTTTTGTTTGTTTTTACTTTAGGGTTTGCAAATACCCATACACAACACATTTGTTATTACTATTTGTTGGTGTTCTTAAAATAGTATGTTTGATTTGTTTATCTCTTTCCTGTGGGATTGGTGAATTTTCCATTTGACTTAGTGCTAAGATATCTTAAAGGGGTATACACATGGCATTTTTGGAAGTTTTTTCCCCCTGAGTTTTAATTAAAGATGTGGATTCTTTTGTTAATGAAATGTTCTGGGTAACCTGTGATACAACATGTAGAAAATGATGTTTGATTTTGATTATTTTTTTGTCTAGGATAGTAAGAAACATTTCTGTGAAGGGGTGGTTTGACTTATGACCTTTGTCTGGGTTTTCCTGTGTGGTCTGATCAGCCTCATGGGAAAGCCATTTGGATAATACATTTTAGGTCATTTGTTATACTGATTTCAAGGTAATTCGTGAAATGTATAATTATGATGGAATTTAAAGTTCTTAAGACATATTTGTAATTTGGACCTATGTGATATAGGGCATTGCCTTTCACTAAGGGTAGGCTGCTTGAAGTCTGTTTTCCTATGACCATATGGGTAAATTATTTTTTCTTTGTGGAGGTTTTCAGAGTTGTGATTTGCATTTGGTTATGTTATTTGACATTTTGTTTTATCTTTTGATTTGTAGTAGTGTTTTTTTATACATTACTCTCATGGAGAGTTATGTGTTAAAAAAATGGGGGAGGATACAGTTCTTTGAGGGTTTGGATTCAGTTCTTTGAAATTTGGATTGAAGTTTACACACCTTGAGTGATATTTGAAGGAGTGTATTGTTGTGTTGTTTGTTCTATTCTATTCCCGATGGGTTATAGGTCTAACTTCCTGATTCTGTGGCTCTGCGATGGAGTTGAAATTAAGATGGGAAGTATTAGCCAATTTGAAAGAATAGTGTCAATAGAATGTGTTGTTATTCTCTTTGAATAATGTTTAGACATTTGTATTAAGAATAATTGGTAAAAGTAATAATTTATCATGTAGTTAACCTCTTATGGCTAGGGGGCAGTATTTTCACGGCTGGATAAAAAACGTACCCGATTTAATCTGGTTACTAATCTTATCCAGTAACTAGAATATGCATATACTTATTATATATGGATAGAAAACACCCTAAAGTTTCTAAAACTGTTTGAATGGTGTCTGTGAGTATAACAGAACTCAAATGGCAGGTCAAAACCTGAGAGATTCCTTTACAGGAAGTGGCCTGTCTGACCATTTCTGGAACTTCTTTGCCATCTCTATCTTTTACAAAGGATCTCTGCTCTAACGTGACACTTCCTACGTCGTCCATAGGCGCTCAGAGCCCGGGAAAAAACAGAATGTCGTCATCCCAGCCCCAGGCTGAAACACATTATCGCCTTTCTCAAGTGGCCGATCAAGGGACTGTGGGCTTAGGCGCATGACCTGGCTGCCCCCGTCTGTGATTTTTTCCTCTGTTTGCCGAAAAGGAGATTCCCGGTCGTAATATTATCGCTTTTCTACGAGAAAAATGGCATAAAAATAGATTTTAAACAGCGGTTGACATGCTTCGAAGTACGGTAATGGAATATTTAGAATTTTTTGGTCACGAATTGCGCCATGCGCACGACCCTTCTTTACCATTCGGATAGTGTCTGGGACGCACGAACAAAACGTCGCTATTCCGATATAACGTTGGATTATTTTGGACCAAACCAACATTTGTTATTGAAGTAGCAGTCCTGGGAGTGCATTCTGATGAAGACAACAAAAGGTAATCAAACTTTTATAATAGTAAATCTGATATTGGTGAGTGCTAAACTTGCCGGGTGTCTAAATAGCTAGCCCGTGATGGCTGGGCTATGTACTTAGAATATTGCAAAATGTGCTTTCACCAAAAAGCTATTTTAAAATCGGACATATCGAGTGCATAGAGGAGTTCTGTATCTATAATTCTTAAAATAATTGTTATGCTTTTTGTGAACGTTTATCGTTAGTAATTTAGTAAATTGTTAGCAAATTCCTCCGGAAGTTTGCGGGGCTATGCTAGTTCTGAACGTCACATGCTAATGTAAAAAGCTGTTTTTTGATATAAATATGAACTTGATTGAACAAAACATGCATGTATTGTATAACATAATGTCCTAGGTGTGTCATCTGATGAAGATCATCAAAGGTTAGTGCTGCATTTAGCTGTCTTCTGGGTTTTTGTGACATTATATGCTAGCTTGAAAAATGGGTGTCTGATTATTTCTGGCTTGGTACTCTGCTGACATAATTTAATGTTTTGCTATCGCTGTAAAGCCTTTTTGAAATCGGACAGTGTGGTTAGATAAAGGAGAGTCTTGTCTTTAAAATGCTGTGAAATAGTCATATGTTTGAAAAATTGAAGTTTTTGTATTTTTGAGGAATTTGTAATTCGCGCCACGCCTATCATTGGATATTGGAGCAGGTGTTCCGCTAGCGGAACGTGTAGATGTAAGAGGTTTTAATGAACTGAACTAAACTGTTGTTCTGATCTGTTCTTTCGAGGTTATCATGAAAAGTGACATCAGACGGTATCTTAATGCATGGAAGAGATAATTGGACCGAAAAGTGTGTGTACCTCAAACCCCCTCTAATTGGCTGAAGAAGGAGTGACGAAGGCGTTGAATATGGCCCTGTCCGAACCATTTCTACTGAGAGGAATGGCCGAGCCAGCAACCGGTGTACAGTATCCGATCTAAGCTATCAACTGCTTTTCTCTCATGTTTCTCTCAGGAGTGTGAGAGGAGTCCACGTGGAGTGAGCATGGGGAAAGGTGCTGTTCTAAACTATTCTTATGTTGCTGGTATATTGGTTGACGAATGGACAAGACATAATGGGCATCTAAGGTGAAACATTGACATTGGGACATTATAATGGGTCATTCACTTTGAACTTTAAAGTTATCTGAAGAAGAACGAAGAGGACGCCAGAAGAATCAGTGCCTGGAGAGAGGGGTTTGGTCAACTGTGCCCATAACTGTTTAGACTTTTGGGGTATCAGGTTGATTGTAGAGGTCTACACCACGTAAAATTATAGTAATTTAGATTAAGAATGCATTGAGATACTGATCTGTAGAATAATCGTGATAAAATTGTTAATAGTAGAAATTATGGGATAATTATACTGGATGTTAAAATGAATGGACATTCTGCTAATATTGATGTGTGTTTAAATTTAGTTTTTACTTTGAGTGATAAGACAAATTTGAATCACTGAGCAATGTCATTTTGAAATTTTGGTTGGATAATTAACTGAGTTCTAATTATAATTTTATTTGGAAATTGAATGAATTTTAAAACTGAAGGATTGATTTGAGTTGAATATGTTAATATCTAAATAAGGTGAAGAAATTAATGTATTAGAGATTGATTGTTATGAACTAAAGATGTTGAGGTTATTATAAGCATGCCATGGGTGAATGACATGGGTGAACTCTGATCTGGAGAATGAAAATGATCCTAATCTATTTGATCAATAGGCATTGCCTTATAAATAGTGGAATCATGATGTTTGTCTTGGGTCATGTTCATTAGGCACCAAGGATATACATTTTATTTTAACTAGGAGTCACTACCTGGATTTGTACAACAAGATATGCTAATTATAGTTTCTGGGATGGAAATAGTCATTTCCAACATACTATGCTGATCCATTGGAGTGTGATAGATAACTAAAGATTATTGTATTAAACTCCATTGGTGCATGCACTGCATTATGCATTCATTATGTGCTTTTCACTGTCTATGGAAAATATAGCTGTGAATCTCATAAACTGTATGCATTTTTTGTTTTTCTTCATGGGTTCGTGCAGGTGACTGTGTATCTTAACCTTCCCAGACAAATTGCTAGAGTGTTTAGTAAATGTTGGGGGATGGTAATAAGAGACAGTGCTGAGTTTCTTGGGATGTTATGTGCAGGAACCCCATGCAATTAGTTATTGTGTTGTGATTTTTTGTTTATGTAGAATATATGTATGTTCTATGTGAATGAATGTTCTTAAATCTGGTGATTTTCTTTTAAGTTGAGAGGGGACACAGAGGGATGACTGTCTTTTCTGTTGTGATGATGTCTGTGTTTAGACACTGGTTCCGCTGTAACGTTACCGTTCTGATTCTCTAGAAGGGATGGAGTCCCTTGAGAGGGGAATGTCGTGGACGAATCAGAATTAGTTGGGTAACATAGATAATTAAGATGTTTTATTAGTATAATATGCTTATGTGAGATACTTGTCATTAGAAAGTGTCCTTTGACTCTGGAATGTTTCAGTTACACATTTCCCTTAGCTGGGGCTTAGACACTTGGGGCCCAGAGAGGGGAAGAGGTCAGACATGTCTTTTACTTGTCTCTGTTACTCTGCAGAATATCAGCAAGAGAGGAAGACAGAATGAAATATTGTCTTCATATGTGAATGTCTCTTTACCTATGCTTAAACCATGTGAAGGGATGGCGTGATTACTGGGGAAGCAATGACTTGTCTCCACAATGTCTGTGAGCAAGTCACCCCCTCCTTTTCCTTATTGTGGGGAGGTTTATGGCAGTGTCTGGGACCATTGTCTCTTAGATCTCACACGTATCCTGTGATAATATATGGCCTAGAGGCTCACTCCCTCCAGTGAGCCTGTCCAGGAGTGGGGTCAAGAGGGGGTTTGCTTGAGATGGGAGTATCTAGAGTTGACAATTGATATATGCCATTGGATGAAATGGTGTTTTCGTTCTATACCGTACCTGGGAGGGACAGTTCTAAGGAGACCAGATACTGGGCTATATAATGAACCAGGTTGACATAGCAGTTACTGTCTGATGTGTTTTATGGATATCTGTCATACAAAACGTAACCTTTGTGAACTGTTACTAAGTATCTGTGGTTTGTCAATGTACGTTGAAGGGGCTGTATCGTTGCTATAAAAGATCCCTGAGCCATTCTGTAAGCACCTCATTAAATGATTCATTTGAGAGAATGCATTGGTGGGGTCAAGAACTTTTGCAAAAGTATCTTAAAGTATTAAAGATGTAGTTTAACTCGGACTGGTGTGTTTTGTAACTCCTCATTTGGTAATGCGGAAATTAGCCACCACACATGTTAGAATAACCTTTGGCAGCGATTACAGCTGTGAGTCTCTAAAAGCTTTTTTTTATCCTTCAAGCTCTGTCAAGTTGGTTGTTGATCATTGCTTAACAGCCATTTTCAAGTCTTTCCATAGATTTTAAAGCTGTAAAAAAAGACACCTGTACCATGTCAGCTATAGAGTTGAAATGTATTTCATTTTGAGTTTGCATCTCAATATTACATCACAGAAGACTGAAATATAACAAAACCTTTAAACATAGAAACACCAGATTTTCAGCGTAAAAATGAAAAATATTAATAACATTGCACCCATAAAGCCACTAGGTCATTTGGCTGCAGGAAAGGCCTACGTCAAAACTGTAACTAGGCCGCTCAGGAACATTTGATGTCGTCTTGGTAAGTAACTCAAGTGTATATCTGTGACCGACCGGCACGAGTCGGTCTTATGTAGCAACATTTGAAATGCCATTTTTTACATTGAATAAAAGTAGAGATTGGGAGCAAAAAAATTGTATATCATACACTACAGTTGAAGAACAATGGGAAAGTAATTATGCTTTGAAGTTTATAAACTTGTAACACCACTTTTGAGAAAATTGCCCTTGAATATTTTGGTACAGCTACTGGAGAGCTCTTCTTTGTCTACACCCATTCAGCATCATTCAAATCCTCTTAAGCCTTATGCCCACCCATCTCTTTAAGGATTCACATGTGAGGGCATGTGCTAAACAGGGTGAGTACTGTAGTGTAATAAACAACCAGACTAAAGGTTTGTTTATACTACGTCTATCGCCATGTCTGTAGTGACATCATGAACATTCTATTGTGGTCCGACATTTAACTTGTTGTTATGAAAAAGTATAAACTCAAAAATGACAGCAGCCTGTTGGTCCAAAATAGCAAAACTGGTGTATTTTAACACCAATAAACCCATCGTAATTTAGTATATGTCAATCTAGCTAGCCAGGCAACTAAAAGCAACTTTATAAACAATGTTTTCGTTAGTTTCTAGCTTGTTAGCTAGCTAGCCAGTTCAAAGAATGACCATATCATAGCTGACAACGTCTTAACTTTAGCTAATTTTTATTCATTATTACAGGAAAATAAACTCACAACAAGATCATTATTTACATGTTAATGGCAAGCTAATTACAGAAAATAACTTACGGATTGTGAGTGTGAAGAAATAAAAGCAGGGCATTTTACCGGAGAATGGTAAGACAGTCTTACCATTTGGCAGCTGGCATTATCAACTGTTTTTATGAAGACAGAACTTTGACAGACTACATTGAGTGCCACAGTATGAATCATAAAACCCGGAAATGGTTGCAACTGACCTTTCACCAGGTCATGTTGTTCTTCACATTACCGTCTCTGGTAAACACGCTCTATATCAAATACATTCTAACAGTAGGTTATAACTTGCAATGAAAACGACTGACTAAATTAGAAACTTATATCTGAAAATGTAGCTAGTTTTACTGTTTTACCCTTACAATGGATGAACCCTTCTCTCTCTGTCACAGATGCCATGGTTGTCCTTAGTTTGAAGATGTAATCCGGAGTCAGGTGTTTTATACAACAGGCTGTGTGTTCTCATTTCTAATCCCTCTGCATATTTGCAATCAAATGCCAGAATGTTCTCCATCTCCATAGCTATTATATTCTGCAGTCTACGGATTTCAAAAGTCAGTCTTTCAGAAAGTGGAGAGCATTAGCAACACATTTGCAGTTCATTATATCTTTCCAAGAAGCCGCATTAGAAAGGATTACGTACACATACTAAGCAGCTCATGTTATAGACAAAAGCTACATGGCAGACCAATCCTAACTTATCTCGGCATGTCGAGCCCATCCATTATCGCAGCCAATCATGGCTAGCGGGAAGGTTCCTGGCTTTTTGGGTGGTTAAATCATCTAGGCTGGTAATTTAACAATTGTATTCATATTTACAGATGGAACACAAGTTTGTTATTAAGGCACATGACAGTTCACATGTTCCAGAAGGCATTTCGATCAAAAATAAATGTTTATGTTCAAATGCCTCTCCTGTGAAGTAGTAATGTGTGACATTCGCTTAGTTTCCTGAAACTAGTCACTTGACCCGTTTTAGGCTATTGTCCTGCTGAATGATGTATTTGTCTCCCAGTGTCTGTTGGAAAGCAGACTGAACCAGATTGTCCTCTAGGACTTTGCTTAGCTCTATTCCTTTTATTTTTATCCAAAAATAGTCCTTGCTGATGACAATCATACATATATCATACATGACAATCATATATACTTGATGCACCCACCACCATGCTTATACAGTATGAAGAGTGGTACTCAATGATGTGTTGTGTTGGATTTGCCCCAGGACAAAAAGTGTATTTCTTTGCCACATTTTGTGCAATATTACTTTATTGCCTTATTGCAAACAGGCATGTTTTGGAATATGTTTTATTTTGTACAGGCTTTCTTTTCACTATGTCATTTAGGTTAGTATTGTGGAGTAACTACAATGTTGTTGGTCCATCGTCAGTTTTCTCCTATCACAGCCATTTTGACTTAGAATCATCTTGAAATTCTATGGCAAGACTTGAAAATGGCTGTCTAGCAATGGCTGGTCAACAACCAACAGAGCTTGAATAATTTTTTATTGAATAATGTGCAAATATTGCACAATCGAGGTGGTTATAGCGCTTAAGAGACTTGCCCAGAAAGACTAACAGCTGTATTTGCTGCCAAAAGTGATTCTAACATGGACTCAGGGGTGTGAATACTTATTTAAATGAGATTTTTCTGTATTTCATTTTTAAAAAATTTGCTAACATTTCTAAAAACATGTTTTCACTATGTCATTATTGGGTAGTGTGTGTAGATGGGTACAATTTGTTTTTAATCCATTTCGAATTCAGGCTGTAACACAAGAAAATGTGGAATAATTTACGGGGTATGAATACTTTCTGAAAGGGAAAGGGGATAACCTAGTCAGTTGTCTAACAGAATGTATTCAACTGAAATGTGTATTCCGCATTTAACCCAACCCCTCTGAATCAGACAGGTGCGGGGGCTGCCTGAAGGCACTTTACAACTGAAGTATCTGACCATCAACGAATTCGAAAAAGAAAATGCCCATTTGTTTTTTAACACAGCAGCCACATAGCATCAGGTAGGCTATATGCACGTTTTCCATTTGAGAAACTATACATTTCAAATGTATTCTATTTTATTCCATGATATTGTTGTTACAAAATATATTTTTGATGACTGTGATTTGGGCATGTGTAAGGTAGACACAGGGAGTCAGGAAGCAGGTGGGTTTAATAATAACCAATATGGAGAGTTACAAAACAAGAGAAGTGTCTGGACATGAAAACTGAACCAATACTGCCTGAGTGTGATGCTAGGTAGTGCTAGATAAAGGGGAAATAGTCAGGGTAGTGATGAAGTTCAGATGTGCCTCACGATGAGGCTCAGATGCGCGTAATGAGGGTTGCCATGTGTGCGTCCTGATGGGTTGCAGGACCGGTGGTTAGTTAACCGGCGACATCAAGCACTGGAGCGGGAGTAGATGTGACACCATAGGAATATAAGAGCATCTGCTAAATTAGGATGTGTAACAGTATAGCTTCTGTCCCTCTCCTCGCCAGGGACCCTCTGCACACATAGACAACAGCCACCCTCGAAGCATCATTACCCATCGCTCGACAAAAGCCGGGGCCCTTGCACGGCAAGGGGAACTAGCGTGCACCCCGCTGACTAGCTAGCCATTTCACATCGATTACAGATCCATAGCCCACCGCATGATCCTCAAACCAAAGACTGGCCAATGTAAAAGTGAATTCAAAGGCACTGTAGAATGACTGAATTGCCTAATAAGTAATTTGTTTCATTATTATTTCATTCTATATTTAACAAAAATATATGTCATTTTATACAGCCAAAATGCATTGTTGATACACTGCTGGGTTGTTGCCCTCCTACGGCCTCCTCCACGTCTGCTGATGTACTGGCCTGTCTCCTGGTAGCGCCTCCATGCTCTGGACACTACGCTGACAGACAGAGCAAACCTTCTTGCCACAGCTCGCATTGATGTGCCATCCTGGATGAACTGCACTACCTGAGCCACTTGTGTGGGTTGTAGACTCCGTCTCATGCTACCACTAGAGTGAAAGCACCGCCAGCATTCAAAAGTGACCAAAACATCAGCCAGGAAGCATAGGAACTGAGAAGTGGTCTGTGGTCACCACCTGCAGAACCACTCCTTTATTGGGGGTGTCTTGCTAATTGCCTATAATTTCCACCTGTTGTCTATTCCATTTGCACAACAGCATGTGGAATTTATTGTCAATCAGTGTTGCTTCCTAAGTGGACAGTTTGATTTCACAGAAGTGTGATTGACTTGGAGTTACATTGTGTTGTTTAAGTGTTCCCTTTATTTTTTTGAGCAGTGTATGTTGTTGAAATGCTGGGCACTGTCACGTTCGTTGGAATGATCAGACCAAGCCGCAGCGTGAGTAGTGTTCCACATATTTATTATAAAGTGAAACTAAGCAAAATACAAAAACAATAAAGAATAAATGAAACGTGACTACAGAGGTGCTACATACACTTACTCAAAATACAATATCCCATAACCCACAGGTGGAAAACATGCTACTTAAGTATGATCCCCAATTAGAGACAACGATTACCAGCTGCCTCTAATTGGGAATCATACACAATCACCAACATAGAAAAACAAACCTAGAACCCCACATAGAAATAAACTAGACTAACCCCCCCAGTCACGCCCTGACCTACTCTACCATAGAAAATAAAAGCTTTCTATGGTCAGGACGTGACAGGCACTCCTGCCAGGATCTAGCATGTCACAAATGCTTCACAATTTATTTCTTAAATGGCAAACTATAGCCTTGAAATAATAAAATATAGCCTAAATAATTAGGCTTGCTCCTGCCTGATTTAGAGTTAGTATGTTGTTCAATAGCCTGTTGAAATGTTGAACGTCAATTGACAGTGACAGAATCACAAGCAAAGTACATTTTTAGTTTCCTCGGCTATAGAAGGTTGTACGCAGCAATGTCATTGACACAACACAAAGATAATCCCATATGCATCGGAGTCACGTCTTCCCCAGGCATTTTACAACTTGTTTCTAGCACAAAGCATTGCAGACTTAAGAGTTGTTATAAATAGCTTTATATAGTCAAGTACTGAACATAATTTCTTTCCTCTCTCAATTTAAAAAAAAAAGTAACAGCAGGTCTTGTATGAGCAGGTCCAATAATATCCACTTCACTTTCATGCTCATATCACTTGTGGCAGATGTAATCAGCCAGCCTCATCCCCTACCAGCCCTCATTCACCTGCTTCTCTCCGTCCGCTCTTCACATCCCCTACCAGCCCTCACTCACCTGCTTCTCTCCGTCCGCTCTTCACATCCCTTACCAGCCCTCACTTACCTGCTTCTCTCCGTCTGCTCTTCACATCCCTTACCAGCCCTCACTCACCTGCTTCTCTCCGTCTGCTCTTCACATCCCTTACCAGCCCTCACTCACCTGCTTCTCTCCTTCCGCTCTTCACACCCCCTATCAGCCCTCACTCACCTGCTTCTCTCCTTCTGCTCTTCACACCCCCATCAGCCCTCACTCACCTGCTTCTCTCCGTCCGCCCTTCACACCCCCTACCAGCCATCACTCACCTGTTTCTCTACGTCCGCTCTTCACATCCCCTACCAGCCCTCACTCAACTGATTCTCTACGTCCGCTCTTTGCCCGAGTCTATTCCTTTGTCAGTAAAAAATAAATTAATAATTGCTGTGATGGCGAGCGGGGATGCAGACACAGATGAGTCTTCAGTTGTTAGATTGGTACATTTGTTACATTGTAGCAGCGCGCAAAGCGAGCAATGATGGTACATTGTATAATTTTTTGGCCTGTTACAACCAAGAGCACAGACCAGTCTGAGTAGACTTTGCAAGTTCACTGTCATGCAGCCTATGAGTGTCAGAGGGAAACATGGAGCACCGATCCGCGACAGGCATGCTAGCAGCTTTACAGCAGAGAAAACGGCTTGTCTAAAGCCTAAACAGTCAAAAGAAATATGATCTATATTACCAGAGATGCCTTTTTTTTTTTTATCAGGATTCGCAGGCATTTTATATCATTTCATAAACCATGTCACTGGACGTTTTAAACTAATCCCGGGTCGCTAATTATTGGTTTGATAACAAACAACTTTGTTCAGTCATGTTATCTAGCTAGCTAACAACCTGGTAACTTGACAGTAGGTTTAGGCACATTTGATTGGCACAGGAAGAAAGGAAAATGGTTTGCTACTACTCTATATAAAACAATCTATTTCTTTCTGATGCTACTTAAATTCTGTTTGGTGCCGTGAGTCAACACAAGAAGGAGTAATGGATAGATAGTTATTTTATTTCCAAAGCTGCAATCATGGGACACACACAGTATGGATGAATGATGAGTTGTAGACGGGATATAAACAGCCAACCCACAGCAATTCTCCATAAATCTGTTGTATAATAAACTGACAAAAGAACAATTGAAACGTCTTTCAAAGTCATTGTGATCGTTTAGTGGATTTAACAATTTCTAATAATTCCTAATTTACTATAATAAAAAATATATATTGTTTCCATGTGTAATCTCCTATTCACAACATCAGAATAAACTATCATGCATTTTAGTATTCAAAAGATATGAAATTAACCTGAAAAATGACTCAATGTCACACTCTGCGGCGAAGAAATATAATACACCTAGAATGTCCCACATATTTTCCTCAATTTACAAACTAGGCTAATAGACTGCTAGCAGGTGCTCATGAATTTATAAAACATATACCTTACACATTTGTCAAATTACCTGCAATCATGGGACACACACAGTATGGATGAATGATGAGTAGCAGACAGATATAACAGCACTCCTTAGGAAGATGCATTCTCCAGTTAGCTACCAACTTCAAAGAGGGAATTTTAGCTAGCATAAAACCCACAAGGCAAAATGAGCTTTGGCAAATAACATAAAGAGTGGCTTATTTGACGCCAAACCAAAAACATTACTTAATAACATAAATTGCTAATGTACGATGAAAAATTTGGATTTTATGATGTAATCTCAAACGTATACATTTCTATCCCGGGAACACTCAATTTTCAACTCACCCACAGCAATTCTCCATAAATCCACTGTGGATTACCCAGAATCCCATACTTTTATAGACAATGTAAACACACTACTCCACCAGGAGGTGGCACAATACCCATTTTATGCAGGAATTTAACAATTTAATCACACCGTTACACCTAATGTTTTAAAAGTTGGGAGCAGTGTGTGTGTGTTTGTGGGAGAGCGTGCTGTGTGTGTTTATGAGAGTGAGGGAGAAGGCGAGAGTGTTTGAGGTAGGGAGGGAGAACATGTGTGCCTGTGTTAATTGAAGAGTAAAGAAGGTTTCATGCTGTGTTTTCCCCTTACTGACATAATGACATGCAGATCATTATGCATGTATATCATTGGTGCCACTTTAATTGGGGAGGATGGGCTCGTGGTAATGGCTGGAGATGAATCAATGGAATGTTATCAAACACATGGTTTCTATGTGTTTGATGCCATTTTATTTGCCCCGTTCCAGCCATTACTATGAGCCGTCCTCCCTTCAGCAGCCCCCACTGATGTACACTATATACAGTGCCTTCGGAAAGTATTTACAACCCTTGAATTTTTCAACATTTTGTTACCACCATGCTACACCGTAGGGATGGTGACATGTTTTGACCAGATGTGAAGCTTGGCAGTCAGGTCAAAGAGTTCAATCTTGGTGTCATCAGACCAGAGAATTTGGTTTATCATGGTCTGAGAGTGGGCTGTCATGTGCCTTTTACTGAGGAGTGGCTTCTATCTGGCCACTCTACCATAAAAGCCTGATTGGTGGAGTGCTACAGAGATGGTTATCTTTCTGGAAGGTTCTCCCATCTCCATAGAGGAACAAGAGCTCTGTCAGAGTGACCATCAGGTTTTTGGTCACTTCCCTGACCAAGGCCCTTCTCCCCCAATTGCTCAATTTTAATCTAGCTCGAGGAAGAGTCTGGGTGGTTCCAAACTTCTTCCATTTAAGAATGATGGAGGCCACTGTGTTCTTGGGAACCTTCAATGCTGCAGAAATGTTTTGGTACCTCGACACAATGCTGTCTTTAAGCTCTACGGACAATTCCTTCGACCTCATGGCTTGGATTTTGCTCTGACATCCACAGTCAACTGTGGGACCTTATATAGACAGGTGTGTGCCTTTCCAAATCATGTCCAATCATTTGAATTTACCACAGCTGACTCCAATCAAGTTGTAGAAACATCTCAAGGATGATCAATGGAAACAGAATGCACCTGAGCTCAATTTCGAATCTCATAGCAAGGGGTCTGAACACTTATGTAAATAAGGTATATTTTTTTTACAAACCGGTTTTCACTTTGTCATTATGGGGTATTGTGTGTAGATTTCTGGGGAGTTTTTTTATTTAATACATTTTAGAATAAGGCTGTAACGTAACAAAATGTGGAAAAAGTCAAGGGGTCTGAAACTTTCCGACGGCACTGTATACAAAAGTATGTGGACACCCCTTCAAATGAGTTGTTTCGGCTATTTCAGCCACACCCGTTGCTGACAGGTGTATAAAATCGAGCACACAGCCATGCAATCTCCATAGACAAACATTGGCAGTAGTATTGCCTTACTGAAGAGCTTAGTGACTTTCAACGGGGCACCGTCATAGGATGCCACCTTTCCAACAAATCAGTTTGTCAAATTTCTGCCCTGCTAGAGCTGCCCATGTCAACTGTAAGTGCTGTTTTTGTGAAGTTGAAATGTCTAGGAGCGGTAGGCCACACAAGCTCACAGAACGGGAACGCCGAGTGCTGAAGTACGTAAACGTTGTTTGTCCTCGGTTGCAAGACTCACTACCGAGTTCTAAACTGCTTCCAGAAGTAATGTTAGCACGATAACTGTTCGTCAGGAGCTTTAAAACATGGGTTTCCATGGCCGAGCAGCCGCACACAAGCCTAAGATCACCGTGCACATTGCCAAGCATCGGCTAGAGTGGTGTAAAGCTCGACGCCATTAGACTCTGGAGCAGTGGAAACACGTTCTCTGGTGAATCACGCTTCAACATCTGGCAGTCGGATGGACGAATCTGGGTTTGGCAGATGCCAGGAGAACGCTCCCTGCCCCAATGCATAGTGCCAACTGTAAAGTTTGGTGAAGGAGGAATAATGGTCTGGGACTGTTTTTCATGGTTCATGCTACAGTGATTCCTCCTTTAAAAGTTGTGAGCTTACACTGCGGGACTTGGAGGTATCGAGCATCACGGCTTCATTGCTCCAGACCACCGCAAGTGGGAGTTAGAGCACTCATTATGCATTTGGATCCCAAGGTTTTCATATGACCAATCATATCGAGTGATTCCAATGATGAATTTGACGCAAGCCATCCGTCGCTGGTGACTTTCTTCAGCAAAGATGGCTGACCCTGTTTCCGGTCACAACTTGCAGACTTGTTTACGTGCTGCTGTGCGTTTTGTTGCCGATCTTACTTTGCTACCTGACTACCTCACGGTTTTTACTTTTTCATTACCGTATATTTTTAGTTTTTCCCTCACTCAACTTTTTTCATTCAACTTTTTCACCCCGGAGGTTTTATCTGGACATGGTTCGTCAGGACTTCAAACAGCCGAAGCTAAGTAACATTAACATGATGCCTTCTAATTGCAGTCGTTGTACTTATAATATACAGGAGAACGATCGCCTTACGGCAAGGATAGCTGTGCTGCAAGCCCAGCTTCAGACGCAATCGTTAGGCAAGGGTAATTTCAGTGTAGGAAAGGATGAAACAGCGTCTGTGCCACCAGTAAGTACAGATAGTAACGTTAGTATAAACCCCCTCGCACGGTCCCCGCAGCCGGACAACTTTCTCATGGCTTCTGGAGGGAAACGCTGTAGGAATGCTCAACCGGTGTCGCTTATTCAGCCGACAGAAACTTTCAACCGGTTCTCCCCATTAAGCGAGTCGGAGTCGGAGGCCGAAACTTCTCTGGTCTCTACTCCTCCCGTTGTGGGGTCTGAGACGCCGAAGGCTCCCACCATTAGCTCTGACAAATTGAAAACCCTAGTCATTGGCGACTCCATTACCCGCAGTATTAGACTTAAAACGAATCATCCAGCGATCATACACTGTTTACCAGGGGGCAGGGCTACCGACGTTAAGGCTAATCTAAAGACGGTGCTGGCTAAAGCTAAAACTGGCGAGTGTAAAGAGTATAGAGATATTGTTATCCACGTCGGCACCAACGATGTTAGGATGAAACAGTCAGAGGTCACCAAGCGCAACATAGCTTCAGCGTGTAAATCAGCTAGAAAGATGTGTCGGCATCGATTAATTGTCTCTGGCCCCCTCCCAGTTAGGGGGAGTGATGAGCTCTACAGCAGAGTCTCACAACTCAATCGCTGGTTGAAAACTGTGTTCTGCCCCTCCCAAAATATAGAATTTGTAGATAATTGGCCCTCTTTCTGGGACTCACCCACAAACAGGACCAAGCCTGGCCTGTTGAGGAGTGACGGACTCCATCCTAGCTGGAGGGGTGCTCTCATCTTATCTACGAACATAGACAGGACTCTAACTCCCCTAGCTCCACAATGAGATAGGGTGCAGGCCAGGCAGCAGGCTGTTAGCCAGCCTGCCAGCTTAGTGGAGTCTGCCACTAGCACAGTCAGTGTAGTCAGCTCAGCTTTCCCCATTGAGACCGTGTCTGTGCCTCGATCTAGGTTGGGCAAAATTAAAGATGGCGGTGTTCGCTTTAGCAATCTCACTAGTATAAAGACCTCCTCCATTCCTGCCATTATTGAAAGAGATTGTGATACCTCACATCTCAAAATTGGGTTACTTAATGTTAGATCCCTCACTTCCAAGGCAGTTATAGTCAATGAACTAATCACTGATCATAATCTTGATGTGATTGGCCTGACTGAAACATGGCTTAAGCCTGATGAATTTACTGTGTTAAATCTACATTTACATTTTAGTCATTTAGCAGACGCTCTTATCCAGAGTGACTTACAGTAGAGTGCATACATTTTTACTACATTTTAAATACTGGCCCCCCGTGGGAATCGAACCCACAACCCTGGCGTTGCAAGCGCCATGCTCTACCAACTGAGCTAAAGTGGGACGTAAATGAGGCCTCAACCCCTGGTTACACTAGTGACCATACCCCCCGTGCATCCGGCAAAGGCGGAGGTGTTGCTAACATTTATGATAGCAAATTTCAATTTACAAAAAAAAAACTATGATGTTTTCGTCTTTTGAGCTTCTAGTCATGAAATCTATGCAGCCTACTCAATCACTTTTTATAGCTACTGTTTACAGGCCTCCTGGGCCATATGCAGTGTTCCTCACTGAGTTCCCTGAATTCCTATCGGATCTTGTAGTCATAGCAGATAATATTCTAATTTTTGGTGACTTTAACATCCACATGGAAAAGTCCACAGACCCATTCCAAAAGGCTTTCGGAGCCATCATCGACTCAGTGGGTTAAGTCCAACATGTCTCTGGACCTACTCACTGCCACAATCATACTCTGGACCTAGTTTTGTCCCATGGAATAAATGTTGTGGATCTTAATGATTTTCCTCATAATCCTGGATTATCCGACCACCATTTTATTGCGTTTGCAATTGCAACAAATAATCTGCTCAGACCCCAACCAAGGAGCATTAAAAGTCGTGCTATAAATTCTCAGACAACCCAAAGATTCCTTGATGCCCTTCCAGACTCCCTCTGCCTACCCAAGGACGTCAAGGACAAAAATCAGTTAACCACCTAACCGAGGAACTCAATTTAACCTTGCGCAATACCCTAGATGCAGTTGCACCCCTAAAAACTAAAAACATCTGTCATAAGAAACTAGCTCCCTGGTATACAGAAAATACACGAGCTCTGAAGCAAGCTTCCAGAAAATTGGAACGGAAATGGCGCCACACCAAACTGGAAGTCTTCCGACTAGCTTGGAAAGACAGTACCGTGCAGTATCGAAGAGCCCTCACTGCTGCTCGATCATCCTATTTTTCCAACTTAATTGAGGAAAATAAGAACAATCCAAAATTTATTTTTGATACCGTCGCAAAGCTAACTAAAAAACAGCATTCGCAAATAGAGGATGGCTTTCACTTCAGCAGTAATAAATTTATGAACTTCTTTGAGGAAAAGATTATGATCATTAGAAAGCAAATTACGGACTCCTCTTTAAATCTGCGTATTCCTCCAAAGCTCCATTGTCCTGAGTCTGCACAACTCTGCCAGGACCTAGGATCAAGGGAGATACTAAAGTGTTTTAGTACTATATCTCTTGACACAATGATGAAAATAATCATGGCCTCTAAACCCTCAAGCTGCATACTGGACCCTATTCCAACTAAACTACTGAAAGAGTTGCTTCCTGTGCTCGGCCCTCCTATGTTTAACATAATAAACGGCTCTCTATCCACCGGATGTGTACCAAGCTCACTAAAAGTGGCAGTAATAAAGCCTCTCTTGAAAAAGCCGAATCTTGACCCAGAAATTATAAAAAACTATCGGCCTATATCGAAAAAGCTGTTGCGCAGCAACTCACTGCTTTCCTGAAGACAAACAATGCATACGAAACGCTTCAGTCTGGTTTTAGACCCCATCATAGCACTGAGACTGCACTTGTGAAGGTGGTAAATGACCTTTTAATGACGTCAGACCGAGGCTCTGCATCTGTCCTCGTGCTCCTAGATCTTAGTGCTGCTTTTGATAGGATCGACCACCACATACTTTTGGAGAGATTGGAAACCCAAATTGGTCTACATAGACAAGTTCTGGCCTGGTTTAGATCTTATCTGTCGGAAAGATATCAGTTTGTCTGTGTGAATGGTTTGTCCTCTGACAAATCAATTGTACATTTCGGTGTTCCTCAAGGTTCCGTTTTAGGACCACTATTGTTTTCACTATATATTTTACCTCTTGGGGATGTCATTTGAAAACATAATGTTAAATTTCACTGCTATGCGGACGACACACAGCTGTACATTTCAATGAAACATGGTGAAGCCCCAAAACTGCCCTCACTAGAAGCCTGTGTTTCAGACATAAAGAAGTGGATGGCTGCAAACTTTCTACTTTTAAACTCGGACAAAACAGAGATGCTTGTTCTAGGTCCCAAGAAACAAAGAGATCTTCTATTGAATCTGACAATTAATCTGGATGGTTGTACAGTCATCTCAAATAAAACTGTGAAGGACCTCGGCGTTACTCTGGACCCTGATCTCTCTTTTGAAGAACATATCAAGACTGTTTCAAGGACAGCTTTTTTCCATCTACGTAACATTGCAAAAATCAGAAACTTTCTGTCCAAAAATTATGCAGAAAAATTAATCCATGCTTTTGTTACTTCTAGGCTGGACTACTGCAATGCTCTACTTTCCGGCTACCCGGATAAAGCACTAAACAAACTTCAGTTAGTGCTAAATACGGCTGCTAGAATCCTGACTAGAACCAAAAGATTTGATCATATTACTCCAGTGCTAGCCTCCCTACACTGGCTTCCTGTTAAGGCAAGGGCTGATTTCAAGGTTGTACTGCTAACCTACAAAGCATTACATGGGCTTGCTCCTACCTATCTTTCCGATTTGGACCTGCCGTACATACCTACACGTACGCTACGGTCACAAGACGCAGGCCTCCTAATTGTCCCTAGAATTTCTAAGCAAATGGCTGGAGGTAGGGCTTTCTCCTATAGAGCTCAATTTTTATGGAATGGTCTGCCTACCCATGTGAGAGACGCAGACTCAGTATCAACCGTTAAGTCTTTACTGAAGACTTATCTCTTCAGTAGGTCCTATGATTAAGTATAGTCTGGCCCAGGAGTGTAAAGGTGAACGGAAAGGCTGGAGCAACGAACCACCCTTGCTGTCTCTGCCTTGCCGGTTCCCCTCTCTCCACTGGGATTCTCTGCCTCCAACCCTATTACAGGGGCTGAGTCACTGGCTTACTGGTGTTCTTCCATGCCGTCCATGGGAGGGGTGCGTCACTTGAGTGGGTTGAGTCACTGACGTGGTCTTCCTGTCTGGGTTGGCGCCCCCCCTTGGGTTGTGCCGTGGCGGAGATCTTTGTGGGCTATACTCGGCCTTGTCTTAGGACGGTAAGTTGGTGGTTGGAGACATCCCTCTAGTGGTGTGGGGGCTGTGCTTTGGCAAAGTGGGTGGGGTTATATCCTGCCTGTTTGGCCCTGTCCGGGGGTATCATCGGATGGGGCTACAATGTCTTCTGATCCCTCCTGTCTCAGCCTCCAGTATTTATGCTGCAGTAGTTTATGTGTCGGGGGGCTAGGGTGTTACATCTGGAGTATTTATCTTGTCTTATCCGGTGTCCTGTGTGAATTTAAATATGCTCTCTCTAATTCTCTCTTTCTCTCTCTCTTTCATTCTTTCTTTCTCTCGGAGGACCTGAGCCCTAGGACCATGCCTCAGGACTACCTGGCATGATGACTCCTTGCTGTCCCCAGTCCACCTGGCCGTGCTGCTGCTCCAGTTTCAACTGTTCTACCTGCGGCTATGGAACCCTGACCTGTTCACCGGACGTGCTTGTTGCACCCTCGACAACTACTATGATTATTATTATTTGACCATGCTGGTCATTTATGAACATTTTAACATCTTGACCATGTTCTGTTATAATATCCACCCGGCACAGCCAGAAGAGGACTGGCCACCCCTCATAGCCTGGTTCCTCTCTAGGTTTCTTCCTAGGTTTTTGGCCTTTCTAGGGAGTTTTTCCTAGGGAGTTTTTCCTAGCCACCGTGCTTCTTTCACATGCATTGCTTGCTGTTTGGGGTTTTAGGCTGGGTTTCTGTACAGCACTTTGAGATATCAGCTGATGTACAAAGGGCTATATAAATACATTTGATTTGATTTGATTTGACCAAACATTACGGTGGAAACAAATGTATGTGATTATAACGTTATAACGAGACAAGCAAAAAATTTACAATTGAGAGGAATATGTTAGTTAATGTAGAGACAAACGATTGTGTATATATTTTTTGTCATAAACTTAGTTTACGAAAATTGCTATTTAGCAAGTTAGCTGACTAGCTAACATTAGCCAGCTAGCTAGCTAGTGTTATGACATGAGTATGAAATTGTAATTCGTGTTGTTTAATGTTTTAGTCTTGTGAAACAGTGGATGTGAACGATCTTGTGTTAGCTTGCCTTGCTTATATTTGCCATGCAATGCAGCTGACGTAACATAGCGAGCTAACTATTTATTTGCTTATTATGTAGTGCAGGATAAAAAGAACGGTATGCCAATGGATGTGTAGCTAGATACAGTATGTAGCCGATCTGTGTATGGACGCTAAAATGTTTGGTATGAATATTAGTTCAGAGCCTATGCTGCCCTACCAAGCAAAAAGGCAGTAACTGCTCATAGCGTGAATATGAGAAAAATGGCTTTTATTTACCTTGGTTTCACAGTAACTTTTTGCAGTTGCTGCTAACATGACCGCCATTTTCTCCTGAACACAATACATTAGAGGCAGGATACTTGTCCACATGGTTAAGCATGTATTTAATGTAGCAAAAATTACATTAACTAATTTTAGACCAAATGAACAGTTACTGCCTTTTTGCTTGGTAGAACAGCATGAACCTCAGCTATAATAGTTGTTGTATCGACTTCAAGTCTGAATGGCATAAATGAAGCCTATGGATTGAGTAGAATATAATAACTTTTTTGTGCCAAGGATGCAAGTCCTACATACAGTTGAAGTCGGAAGTTTACATACACCGTAGCCAAATACATTTAAACTGTCACGACTCCTGCCGAGGGTGACTCCTCTCCCTGTTTGGGTGGCGCTCGGCGGTCGTCGTCACCGGCCTACTAGCTGCCACCGATCCCTTTTTCCTTTTCTGTTGGTTTTGTCTTTATTGGTTTCACCTGTGTCTCATTAGTGTTTAGTTAGGTATTTAAGCCCGTTTCCACACCTGTTCTGTGTGCGGGCTTATTTCTGTTGTTCACTGTGTTTCGTGTAGTGGTACGTGTTTTTGGATCTAGTGTTTGTTGGATTACACCCTGTTGTTGTTTCTTGGGTGCATATTATTTTTGACGGTGCATTTCATTATAGCCCGATAGCAAACACTCCTGTCTCCTGCGCCTGACTCCACACCCACTACAGTAAGCGTTACAGAAGCCCGCACCTTCAAGTATGGAGTCAGCAGGAGCAGCCACCACCCCTCTCCCCTCTATGGAGGAATGGGTCCTCCACCACACCACCGTACTCCATCGAATCGGGTCGGCGATGGACCAAATGATGGAAAGGATGGACCGATGGGAGAGGAGTGGTCTCCTCTCTTCGCCTCCGACTCACCAGAGGAGTCCACCTACTCCGTTCCCTCCTACGTCTGGTTCTGGAGCATTACGTCTTGCGCTCCCGAGGGAGTATGATGGAGCAGCAGTGGGATGCCAGGAGTTTCTGCTGCAGCTTGACTTGTACCTGGCTACCGTGAGGCCGACTCCCTCGGGAGAGGAGAGTGTCAGCCTCCTCGTCTCGTGCCTAACGGGGCGAGCGTTGGAATGGGCCAACGCTGTCTGGAACAGCCCCAACTCAGCGAGAGAAAATTACCCTGAGTTCACCCGCCGTTTCCGGGCCGTATTTGATCACCCTCCAGAAGGCCGGGCGGCAGGTGAGCGACTGTTTCATCTCAGGCAGGAGACGAGGAGCGCGCAAGACTTCGCTCTGGAGTTCCGGACCTTGGCTGCGGGGGCCGGGTGGAACGACAGGGCCCTAATGGATCAGTACCGGTGCAGCCTCCGGGAGGACGTCCGCAGGGAGCTAGCGTGTCGGGACACTACACTCTCCCTGGATGAACTGATTGACATGTCAATCCGACTGGAAAATCTGCTGGCTGCCCGCGGGCGTTCAGAAGGGGTCCTGTTAGTTCCACCTCCTAGCCCTCCCGCGCCCATTCCCATGGAGCTGGGAGTGGCTGCATCTAAGGGAACCGGAGAAGGGCTCTCCTCCTGCACCAATTGTGGTCGCCGAGGACACACGGTCGACTGGTGCTGGGGAGGTTCCTCTGGGAGTTGAGAAGGCAGGCAGAACACTCCTCATTCACCCCAGGTGAGTCAGCACCAAACTCACCCAGAACCCTCTGTTGGTCATATGTTTGTTTAAAAAAAAAAATCTTGATTTTTTTTCCCCTTGTTCCCAGCATAAGGCGCTAGTCGATTCAGGCGCAGCGGGGAACTTTATGGATCGCGGACTCGCCCTTAAGCTGGGAGTTCCACTAGTACCGTTAGATTCCCCCTTTCCCATGCACTCCCTAGATAGCCGGCCATTAGGGTCAGGGCTGGTCAAGGAGACTACGGTGCCACTGGACATGGTAACACAGGGGAATCATAAGGAGCGAATTAGTTTCTTCCTTATCGATTCGCCTGCGTTTCCAGTGGTGCTGGGAGTGCCTTGGCTGGCCAGTCACAATCCCAAGATTTTGTGGAAACAGGGGGTTCTCCAGGGGTGGTCAGAGGAGTGTTCGGGTAGGTGTCTGGGAGTTTCCATCGGTGCCACGTCGGTGGAGAGTCCAGAACACTGTGCGCATTTCCACTGTGCGCATTCCCCCTGAGTATGCCGATTTGGCTCTCGCCTTCTGTAAGAAGAAGGCGACTAAATTACCACCCCATCGACAGGGGGATTGTGTGATAAACCTCCAGGTAAACGCTGCGCTTCCCAAAAGTCACGTGTACCCCTTGTCCCAGGAGGAGACATTGGCTATGGAGACATATGTCACGGAATCTCTGAGACAGGGGTTCATTCGGCCCTCCATCTCACCCGTCTCCTCAAGTTTCTTTTTCGTGAAGAAAAAGGGGGGAGGTCTGCGTCGGTGCATTGATTATAGAGGTCTCAATTCCATCACAGTGGGGTTTAGTTACCCACTACCTCTCATCGCTACGGCGGTGGAATCATTTCACGGAGCACGTTTTTTCACGAAACTGGATCTCAGGAGCGCGTATAATCTGGTGCGTATTTGGGAGGGAGACGAGTGGAAAACCGCATTTAGTACCACATCGGGCCACTATGAGTACCTCGTCATGCTGTATGGGTTAAAGAATGCTCCAGCCGTCTTTCAATCCTTTGTAGACGAGATTCTCAGGGACCTGCATGGGCAGGGCGTGATAGTCTATATCGATGACATCCTGATTTACTCCGCCACCCGCGCCGAGCATGTGTCCCTGGTGCGCAGGGTGCTTGGGAGATTGCTGGAGCATGACCTATACGTCAAGGCTGAGAAGTGTGAGTTCTCCAAACGAGCCGTCTCCTTCCTGGGTTATCGCATTTCCACCTCGGGGGTGGTGATGGAGTGTGACCGCGTTAAGGCCGTGCATAATTGGCCGACTCCAGCCACGGTGAAGGAAGTGCAGCGGTTTTTGGGTTTTGCCAATTACTACCGGAGGTTTATTTGGGGTTTTGGCCAAGTGGTGGTGCCCATTACCTCAATGCTGAAGGGGGGACCGGTGCGTTTGCGTTGGTCGACAGAGGCGGACAGGGCTTTCACCCAGTTGAAGGCACTGTTCACTGATGCGCCTGTGTTGGCCTGTGTTCCTTACCATTCATAGTGGAGGTGGACACTTCCGAGGCTGGGGTGGGTGCCGTGCTATCTCAGCGCTCGGGTACGCCACCGAAACTCCGCCCCTGTGCTTTCTTTTCTAGGAAGCTCAGTCCGGCGGAGCGTAACTATGATGTGGGGGACAGGGAGCTGTTGGCTGTGGTCAAGGCTCTGACCGTGTGGAGACACTGGCTTGAGGGGGCTAGAGGGAAGTTACAACCCCTCCCCATTCCACAGAGGCCGTGGTCCCACCTGTCGGTGGACTTTCTCACCGATCTTCCCCCGTCTCAGGGGAATACCACGGTCCTGGTAGTTGTGGATCGGTTCTCTAAGTCCTGCCGTCTCCTCCCGTTGCCCGGTCTCCCTACGGCCCTACAGACTGCGGAAGCTCTATTCACCCATGTTTTCCGGCACTACGGGGTGCCGGAGGACATCGTTTCTGATCGGGGTCCCCAGTACACGTCCCGTGAATGGAGGTAATTTATGGAGCGCCTGGGGGTCTCGGTCAGCTTGACCTCCGGTTATCACCCCGAGAGCAATGGGCAGGTGGAGAGAGTTAACCAGGAGGTGGGTAGGTTTCTGCGGTCGTACTGCCAGGACCGGCCAGGGGAGTGGTCCAGGTACGTACCTTGGGCCGAACTGGCCCAAAACTCACTCCGCCACTCCTCCACTAACATTTCACCATTTCAGTGTGTGTTAGGCTACCAGCCGGTCCTGGCACCGTGGCATCAGAGCCAGACCGGGGCTCCTGCGGTGGAGGATTGGGTGCAGCGCTCCAAGGAGACCTGGAGGGCTGTCCAGGAGGCCCTTAAAGAATTAGGGGGACAACAGAAGAGGAGCGCTGACCGCCACCGCAGTGAGGCCCCCGTATTCCAACCAGGGGACAGGGTCTGGCTCTCGACCCGAAACCTGCCCCTTCGCCTGCCCTGCCGGAAGCTGGGTCCGCAGCGTGTAGGGCCCTTTAAAGTCCTGAGGAGGATAAACGAGGTGTGTTACCGATTACAACTCCTTTCGTATTATCGTATTAACCCCTCGTTTCATGTGTCTCTCCTCAGGCCGGTGGTAGCTGGTCCCTTACAAGACGGTAAGGTGCCGGAGGTCCCCCCGCCCCCTCTGGACATCGAGGGGCCCCCGGCGTATACAGTACGTGCCATTCTGGACTCTAGACGCCGGGTGACGGGCCTGCAGTACCTCGTGGACTGGGTGGGGTACGGTCCGGAGGAGAGGTGCTGGGTGCCGGTGGGGGACATACTGGACCCAACACTATTGAGAGATTTCCATCGCCTCCACCCGGATCGCCCTGCGCCTTGCCCTCCGGGTCGTCCCCGAGGCCGGTGTCAGCGCGCTGCGGGAGCCGCGCGTCAGGGGGGGGTACTGTCACGACTCCTGCCGAGGGTGACTCCTCTCCCTGTTCGGGTGGCGCTCGGCGGTCGTCGTCACCGGCCTAGTAGCTGCCACCGATCCCTTTTTCCTTTTCTGTTGGTTTTGTCTTTATTGGTTTCACCTGTGTCTCATTAGTGTTTAGTTAGGTATTTAAGCCCGTTTCCCCACCTGTTCTGTGTGCGGGCTTATTTCTGTTGTTCACTGTGTTTCGTGTAGTGGTACGTGTTTTTGGATCTAGTGTTTGTTGGATTACACCCTGTTGTTGTTTCTTGGGTGCATATTCTTTTTGACGGTGCATTTCATTAAAGCCCGATAGCAAACACTCCTGTTTCCTGCGCCTGACTCCACACCCACTACAGTAAGTGTTACATAAACTCAGTTTTTCACAATTCCTGTCATTTAATCCTAGTACACATTCCCTGTCATAGGTCACTTAGGTCACTTAGGATCACCACTTTATTTTAAGAATGTGAAATGTCAGAATAATAGTAGAGAGAATTATTTATTTCAGCTTTTATTTCTTTCATCACATTCCCAGTGGGTCAGAAGTTTACATACACTTTATTAGTATTTGGTAGCATTGCCTTTGTTAGGGCTTGGTAATTGTGGAGGAGGAATGAGGCGCAGGAACCAGCGAACACAGGGTAGTGGTGTTTTTAATATACACTCACCAAAAAAAACAAATGTTCCCACACACAGGGGAGAAAATACATGCGGCGTACAACAACGTCGACATGAACACAAGCCGTCACACAAGAAACAATCATTAATCCCGCACGAACAGGAGCGGGCCAGCTAAACTAAATAGCCCCTCTAATGGCTAATTGACCACAGGTGTCACAAAATAAAAAAAGGGAAAAGCAAAAGGGAATCGGTGGCAGCTAATAGGCCGGTGACGACGACCGCCGAGCGCCACCCGAGCAGGAGGGGGCGCCACCGTCGGTGGGAATCGTGACAGTACCCCCCTCCTGACGCGCGGCTCCCGCAGCGCGCCGACACCGGCCTCGAGGTCGACCCGGAGGGCGAGGGGCAGGGCGATCCGGACGGAGGTGGTGGAACTCCCTCAACATAGATGGGTCCAGGACGTCCGCCGCCGGCACCCAGCACCTCTCCTCCGGGCCGTACCCCTCCCAGTCCACGAGGTACTGTAGGCCCCTCGCCCGGCGTCGCGAGTCCAGAATGGCCCTTACGCTGTACGCCGGGGACCCCCCGATGTCCAGAGGGGGCGGAGGGACCTCCGGCACCTCATCTTCGTGAAGGGGACCAGCTACCACCGGCCTGAGGAGAGACACATGAAACGAGGGGTTAATACGGTAATAGGAAGGGAGTTGCAACCGATAACACACCTCGTTTATCCTCCTCAGGACTTTGAAGGGCCCCACACACTGCGGCCCCAGCTTCCGGCAGGGCACGCGGAGGGGCAGGTTCCGGGTCGAGAGCCAGACCCTGTCTCCCGGTGCGAACACGGGCGCCTCACTGCGGTGGCGGTCAGCACTCCTCTTCTGCCGCGCACTGGCCTCCTTTAGTGAGTCCTGGACGGCTCTCCAGGTCTCCTTGGAGTGCTGGACCCAGTCCTCCACCGCAGGAGCCTCGGTCTGACTCCGGTGCCATGGTGCCAGGACCGGCTGGTAACCTAACACACACTGAAAGGGTGATATGTTAGTAGAGGAGTGGCGAAGTGAGTTCTGGGCTAACTCAGCCCAGGGAATATACCTCGCCCACTCCCCTGGCCGGTCCTGGCAATACGACCTCAGGAACCTGCCCACCTCCTGGTTCACCCTCTCCGCCTGCCCATTGCTCTCGGGGTGATAACCGGAGGTCAAACTGACCGAGACCCCCAGCCGCTCCATAAACGCTCTCCAGACCCTGGATGTGAACTGGGAACCTCGATCAGAGACAATGTCCTCCGGCACCCCGTAGTGCCGGAAGACGTGGGTAAATAGGGCCTCCGCAGTCTGCAGGGCCGTAGGGAGACCGGGCAATGGGAGGAGACGGCAGGACTTAGAGAACCGATCCACAACCACCAGAATCGCCGTGTTCCCCTGAGAGGGGGGAAGATCTGTCAGGAAGTCAATGGACAGGTGCGACCATGGTCGTTGTGGAACGGGGAGGGGCTGTAACTTCCCTCTTGGTAGATGCCTAGGAGCCTTACTCTGGGCACACACCGAACAGGAAGAGACATAGGCCCTCACGTCCTTAGCTAAGGTGGGCCACCAGTACTTCCCCCTTAGACTCCCCACTGTCCTCGCCTCACCAGGATGACCCGCAGTAGGTAGCGTGTGCGCCCACCGAATCAAACGATCACGAACACCGAGCGGCACATACATGCGCCCCACGGGCACCTGCGCAGGCGCAGGATCCAACACCAATGCCCGCTCGATGTCCGCGTCCACCTCCCACACCACTGGTGCCACCAGCCTAGACGCTGGAATGATGGGAGTTGGATCGATGGGCCGGTCCTCCGTGTCATAGAGACGGGACAGCGCGTCGGCCTTAGTATTTAGGGAACCCGGTCTATAGGAGATGGTAAACCTAAACCGGGCGAAGAACATGGCCCACCTCGCCTGACGTGGATTCAGTCTCCTCGCTGCCCGGATGTACTCCAGGTTTCGGTGGTCGGTCCAGATGAGAAAGGGGTGTTTAGCCCCCTCAAGCCAGTGCCGCCACACCCTCAAAGCTTTAACCACTGCTAGCAACTCCCTGTCCCCCACATCGTAGTTACGCTCCGCCGAACTGAGCTTCTTCGAAAAGAAAGCGCAGGGGCGGAGTTTCAATGGCGCACCCGAGCGCTGTGATAGCACGGCACCCACCCCAGCCTCGGATGCGTCCACCTCCACTACGAACGCTAAAGACGGGTCCGGGTGCGCCAACACGGGTGCGTCGGTGAACAGCGTCTTCAATTTCTTGAAGGCTCCGTCCGCCTCCGTCGACCATCGCAAACGCACCGGCCCCCCCTTCAGCAGTGAGGTAATGGGAGCCGCTACCTGGCCAAAACCCCGGATAAACCTCCGGTAGTAATTGGCAAAGCCTAAAAACCGCTGCACCTCCTTCACCGTGGTTGGAGTCGGCCAATTACGCACGGCCTTAACGCGGTCACACTCCATCACCACCCCCGTGGTGGAAATGCGATAACCCAGAAAGGAGACGGCTCGTTTGGAAAACTCACACTTCTCAGCCTTAACGTATAGGTCATGCTTCAGCAGTCTACCAAGCACCTTGCGCACCAGGGACACATGCGCGGAGCGGGTGGCGGAATATATCAGAATGTCATCGATATATACAATCACGCCCTGCCCGTGCAGGTCCCTGAGAATCTCGTCAACAAAGGATTGAAAGACGGCTGGAGCATTTTTCAACCCATACGGCATGACGAGGTACTCATAATGGCCCGATGTGGTACTAAAGGCGGTTTTCCACTCGTCTCCCTTCTTGATACGCACCAGGTTATACGCGCTCCTGAGATCCAGTTTTGTGAAGAACTGCGCTCCGTGAAATGATTCCACCGCCGTAGCGATGAGAGGTAGTGGGTAACTAAACCCCACCGTAATAGCGTTTAGACCTCGGTAATCAATGCACGGACGCAGACCTCCCTCCTTTTTCTTCACAAAAAAGAAACTCGAGGAAGCGGGTGAGATGGAGGGCCGAATGTACCCCTGTCCCAGGGATTCCGTGACATATGTCTCCATAGCCGCCGTCTCCTCCTGTGACAAGGGGTACACGTGACTCCTGGGAAGCGCAGCGTTAACCTGGAGATCTATCGCACAATCCCCCTGTCGATGAGGTGGTAATTTAGTCGCCCTCTTTTTACAAAAAGCGATCGCCAAATCGGCGTATTCGGGGGGAATGCGCACGGTGGACACCTGGTCTGGACTCTCCACCGACGTGGCACCTATGGAAACTCCTAGGCACCTACCTGAACACTCCTCTGACCACCCCTGGAGAACCCCCTGTTTCCACGAAATACGGGGATTGTGACCAGCCAGCCAGGGGACCCCCAGCACCACCGGAAACGCAGGCGAGTCAATAAGGAAAAAACGAATGCGTTCCTTATGATTCCCCAGCGTTACCATGTCCAGTGGCACCGTAGACTCCCTGACTAGCCCTGACCCTAATGGTCGGCTATCTAGGGAGTGCACGGGGAAAGGAGAATCTATCGGCACCCGCGGAATGCCCAGCTTAATGGCAAGTCCACGGTCCATAAAATTCCCAGCTGCGCCTGAATCGACTAGCGCCCTATGCTGGGAAGAGGGAAAAAATTTAGTAAACAAAACAGGTAAAAACACATGACCAACAGGGGGTTCTGGGTGAATCTGGTGCTGACTCACCTGAGGTAACCGAGAAGTGTTCTGCCTACCATCTCGACTCCCAGACTGGCTCCTCCGGCACCGGTCGGCCGTGTGTCCTCTCCGACCACAGCTGGTGCAGGAGGAGCCACCTCCTCCGGTGCCCCTTGGCACGGCCCCCCCTACCTCCATAGGGGTAGGGGCGGGGGTGCACGGGGGTGGAACGGGCAGGACCCTCTCCGAACGCCCGCGGGCAGCCAGCAAGTTGTCCAGTCGTATGGACATATCTATCAGTTCGTCCAGGGACAGAGCTGTGTCCCGACAGGCCAGCTCCCTGCGGACGTCCGCCCGGAGACTGCAGCGGTAGTGGTCTATGAGGGCCCTGTCGTTCCACCCCGCCCCAGCAGCCAAGG
The DNA here is from genome assembly GCF_965601325.2 of Salmo salar. Lineage (NCBI taxonomy): Eukaryota > Metazoa > Chordata > Actinopteri > Salmoniformes > Salmonidae > Salmo > Salmo salar. The sequence continues at coordinate 61,132,191 of NC_138305.1, forward strand.
TCCTGAAGTCCAGCGCGAAGTCCTGGGCACTCCTCGTCTCCTGCCTGAGGTGGAACAGCCGTTCACCCGCCGCTCTTCCTTCCGGAGGGTGGTCGAACACGGCCCGAAAGCGGCGGGTGAACTCCGGGTAGTGGTCCCTCGCCGAGTCTGGACCGTTCCAGACCGCATTAGCCCACTCCAGAGCTCTGCCCGTCAGGCAGGAAACGAGGGCACTCACGCTCTCCTCCCCCGTGGGAGCAGGTCTAACGGTGGCCAGGTACAGCTCAAGCTGGAGCAAAAACCCCTGGCACCCAGCCGCCGCCCCATCGTACTCCCTCGGGAGCGCCAGACGAAGCGCGCCAGAGCCAGACGTCATGGGAGGCGAAGATGGCTGTATCGGGGCAGGTGGAGGTGGAGAGAGGATACCACTTCTCTCCCATCTGTCCATCCTCTCCATCATCTGGTCCATTGCCGATCCGATGCAATGGAGGACTGTCGTGTGGTGGAGTACGCGTTCCTCCATCGAGGGCAGAGGAGTGGCCGCTGCTCCCGCTGATTCCATGCCTTCTATCGTGGTGCGGGATTCTGTTAGGGCTTGGTAATTGTGGAGGAGGAATGAGGCGCAGGAACCAGCGAACACAGGGTAGTGGTGTTTTTAATATACACTCACCAAAAAAAACAAATGTTCCCACACACAGGGGAGAAAATACATGCGGCGTACAACAACGTCGACATGAACACAAGCCGTCACACAAGAAACAATCATTAATCCCGCACGAACAGGAGCGGGCCAGCTAAACTAAATAGCCCCTCTAATGGCTAATTGACCACAGGTGTCACAAAATAAAAAAAGGGAAAAGCAAAAGGGAATCGGTGGCAGCTAATAGGCCGGTGACGACGACCGCCGAGCGCCACCCGAGCAGGAGGGGGCGCCACCGTCGGTGGGAATCGTGACAGCCTTTAAATTGTTTAACTTGGGTCAAACGTTTCGGGTAGCCTTCTACAAGCTTCCCACAATAAGTTGGGTGAATTTTGGCCCATTCCTCCTGACATAGCTGGTGTAACTGACTCAAGTTTGTAGGCCTCCTTGCTTGCACATGCTTTTTCAGTTCTGCCCAAAAATGTGCTATAGGATTGAGGTCAGGGATTTGTGATGGCCACTCCAATACCTTGACTTTGTTGTCCTTAAGCCATTTTGCCACAACTTTGGAAGTATGCTTGGGGTCATTGTCCATTTGGAAGACCCAAGCTTTAAGTTCCTGACTGAAGTCTTGAGATGTTGCTTCAATATATCCACATAGTTTTCTTTCCTCATGATGCCATCTATTTTGTGAAGTGCACCAGTCCCTCCTGCAGCAAAGCACCCCCACAACATGATGCTGCCACCCCATGCTTCACGGTTGGGATGGTGTTCTTCAGCTTGCAAGCGTCCCCCTTTTTCCTCAAAACATAACCATGGTCATTATGGCCAAACAGGTCTATTTATGTTTCATCTGAGGATATTTCTCCAAAAAGCAGTTGCAAACCGTAGTCTGGCTTTTTTATGGCGGTTTTGGAGCAGTGGCTTTTTCCTTGCTGAGCCGCCTTTCAGTTGATGTCGATATAAGACTCGTTTTACTGTGGATATAGATACTTTGTACCTGTTTCCTTCAGCATCTTCACAAGGTCCTTTGCTGTTGTTCTGGGATTGATTTGCACTTTTCGCACCAAAGTACGTTCATCTCTAGTACGTTCATCTCCTTCCTGAGCGGTATGACGGCTGCGTGGTCCCATGGTGTTTATACTTGCGTGCTATTGTTTGTACAGATGAACGTGGTACCTTCAGGCGTTTGGAAATTGCTCCCAAGGATGAACCAGACTTTTTTCTGAGGTCTTGGCTGATTTCTTTTGATTTTCCCATGATCTCAAGCAAAGAGGCACTGAGTTTGCAGGTAGGCCTTGAAATAGATCCACAGGTACAACTCCAATTGACTCAAATGATGTCAATTAGCTTATCCAAAGCTTCTAAACCATGACATAATTTTGGGGAATATTCCAAGTTAGTGTATGTCATCTTATGACCAACTGGAATTGTGATACAGTGAATTATAAGTGAAAGAATCTGTCTGTCAACAATTCTTGGAAACATTACCTGTGTCATGCACAAAGTTGATGTCCCAACCGACTTGCCAAAACTATAGTTTGTTATTATCAAGAAATTTGTGGAGTGGTTGAAAAATGAGTTTTAATGACTCCAACCTAAGTGTATGTAAACTTCCGACTTCAACTGTATAGTCACAGTGGTTACAACATCTCCTATACACTTCCTTATAAACTCACTCACCGAATCAGCGTATACATTGATATTATTTTCTGAGGCTACCCGGAACATATCCCAGTCCGCGTGATCAAAACAACCTTGAAGCGTGGATTCCGATTAGACATGCCAGTGTTGAATAGTCCTTAGCACGGGTACATCCTGTTTGAGTTTCTGCCTTTAGGAAGGGAGGAGCAAAATGGAGTCATTTTGCCGAAGGGAGCGTGGGGGAGGGCCTTGTATGCATCGCGGAAGTTAGATTAGCAGTGATCCAGTGTTTTTCTAGCACGAGTGCTACAGTCAATATGCTGATAGAATTTAGGTAGCCTCGTTCTCAACTTTGCTTTGTTAATATCCCCAGCAATAAATGCAGCCTCAGGATTTTCGTTTTCCAGTTTGCGTAAAGTCAAGTGAATTTCCTTGATGGCCGTCGTGGTATTGGCTTGAGGGGGGATATACATGGCTGTGACAATAACCGAGGAGAATTCTCTTGGGAGATAATACGGTCGGCATTTGATTGTGAGGAATTCTAGGTCAGGTGAACAAAAGGACTTGACTTACTGTATGGTGTTACAATTACACCATGAGTCGTTAATCATGGAATTTACACCCCTGCCCTGCTTCTTCCCGGAGAGATGTTTATTCCTGTTGGCGCAACACACAAAGAATCCAGGTGGCTGTACCGACTCCGACAGCATTTCCCAAGAGAGCCATGTTTCTGTGAAACAGAGTATGTTACAATCCCTGACGTCTCTCTGGAAAGGAACCATTGCCCTAATTTCGTCTACCTTGTTATCTAGAGACTGGACATTGGCGAGTAATATACTCGGAAGCGGTGGGTGGTGTCGATGAAACATTTCGATGAAACATGGTGAAGCCCCAAAATTGCCCTCACTGGAAGCCTGTGTTTCAGACATAAGGAAGCTGCATATGTTCTACTTTTAAACTCAGATAAAACAGAGATGCTTGTTTTAGGTCCCAAGAAACAAAGAGATCTTTTGTTGAATCTGACAATTAATCTTGATGGTTGTACAGTCGTCTCAAATAAAACTGTGAAGGACCTCGGCGTTACTCTGGACCCTGATCTCTCTTTTGACGAACATATCAAGACTGTTTCAAGGACAGCTTTTTTCCATCTACGTAACATTGCAAAAATCAGAAACTTTCTGTCCAAAAATGATGCTGAAAAATGTATCCATGCTTTTGTCACTTCTAGGTTAGACTACTGCAATTCTCTACTTTCCGGCTACCCGGATAAAGCACTAAATAAACTTCAGTTAGTGCTAAACACGGCTGCTAGAATCTTGACTAGAACCATTTTTTTAATCATATTTCTCCAGTGCTAGCCTCTACACTGGCTTCCTGTTAAGGCAAGGGCTGATTTCAAGGTTTTACTGCTAACCTACAAAGCATTACATGGGCTTGCTCCTACCTATCTTTCCGATTTGGTCCTGCCGTACATACCTACACGTATGCTATGTTCACAAGACGCAGGCCTCCTAACTGTCCCTAGAATTTCTAAGCAAACAGCTGGAGGCAGGGCCTTCTCCTATAGAGCTCTATTTTTATGGAATGGTCTGCCTACCCATGTGACAGACGCAGACTCGGTCTCAACCTTTAAGTCTTTATTGTAGACTCATCTCTTCAGTAGGTCCTATGATTGAGTGTAGTCTGGCCCAGGAGTATGAAGGTGAACGGAAAGGCACTGGAGCAACGAACCGCCCTTGCTGTCTCTGCCTGGCCGGTTCCCCTCTCTCCACTGAGATTCTCTGCCTCTAACCCTATTACGGGGGCTGAGTCACTGGCTTACTGGCGCTCTTCCATGCCGTCCCTAGGTGTGTCACTTGAGTGGGTTGAGTCACTGACGTGATCTTCCTGTCTGGGTTGGTGCCCCCCCTTGGGTTGTGCCGTGGCGGAGATCTTTGTGGGCTATACTCGGCCTTGTCTCAGGATGGTAAGTTGGTGGTTGAAGGTATGCCTCTGGTGGTGTGGGGGCTGTGCTTTGGCAAAGTGGGTGGGGTTATATCCTGCCTGCTTGGCCCTGTCCGGGGGTATCGTTGGATGGGGCCACAGTGTCTCCGGACCCCTCCTGTCTTAGCCTCCAGTATTTATGCTGCAGTAGTTTACGTGTCGGGGGGACAGTCTGTTATATCTGGAGTATTTCTCCTGTCTTATCTGGTGTGCTGTGTGAATTTAAGTATGCTCTCTCTAACCCTCTCTCACTCTCTTTCTCTCTTTTTTTCTCTCTTTCTTTTTTTTCTCTCTTTCTTTCTCTCTCTCTGAGGACCTGAGCCCTAGGACCATGCCTCAGGACTACATGGCCTGATGACTCCTTGCAGTCCCCAGTCCACCTGGCCATGCTGCTGCTCCAGTTTCAACTGTTCTGCCTGCGGCTATGGAACCCTGACCTGTTCACCGGATGTGCTACCTGTCCCAGACCTGCTGTTTTCAACTCTCTAGAGACAGCAGGAGTGGTAGAGATACTCTGAATGATCGGCTATGAAAAGCCAACTGACATTTACTCCTGAGATGCTGACCTGTTGCACCCTCGACATCTACTGTGATTATTATTATTTGACCCTGCTGGTCATCTATGAACATTTGAACATCTTGGCCATGTTCTGTTATAATCTCCACCTGGCACAGCCAGAAGAGGACTGGCCACCCCTCACAGCCTGGTTCATCTCTAGGTTTCTTTCTAGGTTCTGGCCTTTCTAGGGAGTTTTTCCTTGCCACCGTGCTTCCACACCTGCATTGCTTCCTCTTTGGGGATTTAGGCTGGGTTTCTGTACAGCACTTTGAGATATCAGCTGATGTAAGAAGGGCTTTATACCAGAAGACCAGAAGACCGCTCCGTCTACCTTTTCTCCGGCGGCGTTGTTTTGGCTCAGCCTGTGGAATCATGTGTAATGTGTATGTTCAAGGCTTGCTGAAGGAATCTGAGAATCGTAAGGCAGATCAGGCTGTACTGATGGAGATTACTGCTGGGCTGCAGGGGCTGGTGGAGGGGAGCAAGGGCCCTCTGGAGGAGGGCTGGGTACAGGTCCGCACCTGGACTGGGGACGGGCACAGCAGTGTACTGGTGGGTACACACTTTACTATCAGAGAGACAGTGTGACTAGAGAGGTTAACCTATGTATAGTCATGTTTGAGTAAAGTAATTTGTGCATTACATGACAGCAAAAATATCTTGTCAGAAGTAGAGGTCGACTGATTAATCGGAATGCCCGATTAATTAGGGTTGATTTCAAGTTTTTATAAGAATCGGTAATCGGTATTTTTGGACACCGATTTGCTGATTTTTTTTTTTTTAAATATATATATTTTTTTTTTACACCTTTATTTAACTAGGCAAGTCAGTTAAGAACACATTCTTATTTTCAATGACAGCCTAGGAACGGTGGGTTAACTGCCTTGTTCAGGGGCAGAACGAAAGATTTTTACCTTGTCAGCTCGGGGATTCAATCTTGCATCCTTAGTCCAACGCTCTAACCACCTGCTTTACATTGCACTCCACGAGGAGCCTGCCTGTTACGCGAATGCAGTAAGAAGCCAAGGTAAGTTGCTAGCTAGCATTAAACTTATCTTATAAAAAACAATCAATCAATCATAATCACTATTTAACTACACATGGTTGATGATATTACTAGTTTATCTAGCCTGTCCTGCATTGCATATAATCGATGGGGTGCGCATTCGCGAAAAAGGACTGTCATTGCTCCAATGTGTAACTAACCATAAACATCAATGTCTTTCTTAAAATCAATACACAAGTATATATTTTTAAACCTGCATATTTAGCTAAAAGAAATCCAGGTTAGCAGGCAATATTAACCAGGTGAAATTGTGTCACTTCTCTTGCATTCATTGCACGCAGAGTCAGGGTATATGCAAAAGTTTGGGCCGCCTGGCTTATTGCGAACTAATTTGCCAGAATTTTACGTAATTATGACATAACATTGAAGGTTATGCAATGTAACAGGAATATTTAGACTTAGGGATGCCACCCGTTAGATAAAATATGGAACGGTTTCGTATTTCACTGAAAGAAAAAATGTTTTGTTTTCGAGATTATAGTTTCCGGATTCGACCATATTAATGACCTAAGGCTCATATTTCTGTGTGTTTATTATATTATAATTAAGTCTATGATTTGATAGAGCAGTCTGACTGAGCGCTGGTAGGCAGCAGCAGGCTCGTAAGCATTCATTCAAACAGCACTTTCATGCATTTTGCCAGCAGCTCTTTGCAATGGTTCAAGCATTGAGCTGTTTATGACTTCAAGCCTATCAACTCCCAAGATTAGGCTAGTGTAACCGATGTCAAATGGCTAGCTAGTTAGCGGGGTGTGCGCTAATAGCGTTTCAAACGTCACTCGCTCTGAGACTTGGAGTAGTTGTTCCCCTTGCCCTGCATGGGTAACGCTGCTTCGAGGGTGGCTGTTGTCAATGTGTTCCTGGTTCAAGCCCAGGTAGGAGCGAGGAGAGGGACGGAAGCTATACTGTTACACTGGCAATACTAAGGTGCCTATAAGAACATCCAATAGTCAAAAGGTATATGAAATACAAATCGTATTGACAGAAATAGTCCTATAATTCCTATAATAACTACAACCTAAAACTTCTTACCTGGGAATATTGAAGACTCATGTTAAAAGGAACCACCAGCTTTCATATGTTCTCATGTTCTGAGCAAGGCACTTAAACGTTAGCTTTCTTACATGGCACATATTGCACTTTTACTTTCTTCTCCAACACTTTGTTTTGCATTATTTAAACCAAATTGAACATGTTTCATTATTTATATGAGGCTAAATTGATTTTATTGATGTATTATATTAAGTTGCTAAGTCACCGCTGGTCCTGCTCACACTGCCCTACCCTGTGCTTTGACCTCATTCTCCCCTCTCTCTCCAGATGAAATCTTGCGTCTTGTGATGGCCGGCCGCCCAACAACCTGCCCACTTGACCCTATCCCCTCCTCTCTTCTCCAGACCATTTCCGGAGACATTCTCCCCTACCTCGCTCATCAACTCATCCTTGACCGCTGGCTACGTCCCTTCCGTCTTCAAGAGAGCGAGAGTTGCACCCGTTCTGAAAAAACCTACACTCGATCCCTCCGATGTCAACAACTACAGACCAGTATCCCTTCTTTCTTTTCTCTCCAAAACTCTTGAACGTGCCGTCCTTGGCCAGCTCTCCTGCTATCTCTCTCAGAATGACCTTCTTGATCCTAATCAGTCAGGTTTCAAGACTGGGCATTCAACTGAGACTGCTCTTCTCTGTGTCACGGAGGCTCGCCATCACGGTTGACAACTCCCTTGTGTCCTCCTCCCAGAGTGCTAAGAACCTTGGCGTGATCCTGGACAACACCCTGTCGTTCTCCACTAACATCAAGGCGGTGACCCGATCCTGTAGGTTCATGCTCTACAACATTCGCAGAGTACGACCCTGCCTCACACAGGAAGCGGCGCAGGTCCTAATCCAGGCACTTGTCATCTCCCGTCTGGATAACTGCAACTCGCTGTTGGCTGGGCTCCCTGCCTGTGCCATTAACCTCTTACATCTAGACGTTCCGCTAGCGGAACACCTGCTCCAATATCCAATGATAGGCGTGGCGCGAATTACAAATTCCTCAAAAATCTAAAAACTTCAATTTTACAAACATATGACTATTTCACAGCATTTTAAAGACAAGACTCTCCTTTATCTAACCACACTGTCCGATTTCAAAAAGGCTTTACAGCGAAAGCAAACCATTAGATTATGTCAGCAGAGTACCAAGCCAGAAATAATCAGACACCCATTTTTCAAGCTAGCATATAATGTCACAAAAACCCAGAAGACAGCTAAATGCAGCACTAACCTTTGATGATCTTCATCAGATGACACACCTAGGACATTATGTTATACAATACATGCATGTTTTGTTCAATCAAGTTCATATTTATATAAAAAAACAGCTTTTTACATTAGCATGTGACGTTCAGAACTAGCATACCCCCCGCAAACTTCCGGAGGAATTTGCTAACAATTTACTAAATTACTCACGATAAACGTTCACAAAAAGCATAACAATTATTTTAAGAATTATAGATACAGAACTCCTCTAGGCACTCGATATGTCCGATTTTAAAATAGCTTTTTGGTGAAAGCACATTTTGCAATATTCTAAGTACATAGCCCAGGCATCACGGGCTAGCTATTTAGACACCCGGCAAGTTTAGCACTCACCAATATCAGATTTACTATTATAAAAGTTTGATTACCTTTTGTTGTCTTCGTCAGAATGCACTCCCAGGACTGCCACTTCAATAACAAATGTTGGGTTGGTCCAAAATAATCCATCGTTATATCCGAATAGCGACGTTTTGTTTGTGCGTCCCAGACACTATCCGAATGGTAAAGAAGGGTCGCACGCATGGCGCAATTCGTGACAAAAAAAATCTAAATATTCCATTACCGTACTTCCAAGCATGTCAACCGCTGTTTAAAATCCATTTTTATGCCATTTTTCTCGTAAAAAAGCGATAATATTCCGACCGGGAATCTCCTTTTCGGCAAACAGAGGAAAAAATCACAAAGACGGGGGCGGCCAGGTCACGCGCCTAAGCCCACAGTCCCTTGATCGGCCACTTGAGAAAGGCGATAATGTGTTTCAGCCTGGGGCTGGGATGACGACATTCTGTTTTTTCCCGGGCTCTGAGCGCCTAAGGACGACGTAGGAAGTGTCACGTTAGAGCAGAGATCCTTTGTAAAAGATAGAGATGGCAAAGAAGTTCCAGAAATGGTCAGACAGGCCACTTCCTGTAAAGGAATCTCTCACGTTTTGACCTGCGATTTGAGTTCTGTTATACTCACAGACACCATTCAAACAGTTTTAGAAACTTTTGGGTTTTTCTATCCATATATAATAAGTATATGCATATTCTAGTTACTGGGTAGGATTAGTAACCAGATTAAAATGGGTACGTTTTTTATCCAGCCGTGAAAATACTGCCCCCTAGCCATAAGAGGTTAAACCCCTACAACTCATCCAGAACGCCGCAGCCCGTCTGGTGTTCAACCTTCCCAAGTTCTCTCACGTCACCCCGCTCCTCCGCTCTCTCCACTGGCTTCCAGTTGAAGCTCGCATCCGCTATAAGACCATGGTGCTTGCCTACGGAGCTGTGAGGGGAACGGCACCTCCATACCTTCAGGCTCTGATCAGGCCCTACACCCAAACAAGGGCACTGCGTTCATCCACCTCTGGCCTGCTGGCCCCCCTACCTCTGAGGAAGCACAGTTCCCGCTCAGCCCAGTCAAAACTGTTCGCTGCTCTGGCACCCCAATGGTGGAACAAGCTCCCTCACGACGCCAGGACAGCGGAGTCAATCACCACCTTCCGGAGACACCTGAAACCCCACCTCTTTAAGGAATACCTGGGATAGGATAAAGTAATCCTTCTAACCCCCCCCCCCCCCCCCCCCCCCTTAAAAGATTTAGATGCATTAAGGTAAAGTGGTTGTTCCACTGGATATCATAAGGTGAATGCACCAATTTGTAAGTCGCTCTGGATAAGAGCGTCTGCTAAATGACTTAAATGTAATGTAAATGTAAGTTAAAATAAGTGTTCATTCAATATTGTTGTAATTGTCATTATTACAAATAAATACAAAATAAAAATTTTTATCTGATTAATCGGTATCAGCCCTGTTTTGGTCACCCAATAATCGGTATCGGTATCGGCGTTGAAAAATCATAATCGGTCGACCTCTAGTCAAAAGGGTTATTTGGAATTATTCCTACATATTCCTAATAAATATATATCTATATTTTTTTGAGTTCTTTGCAGGAAACAAATGATAACTTAAATTTAGTTGTATTGCTATGGTCAAAGAAATACAATACAGAATGGTATCCATTTCTATGTAATTTTGTTCAACGCCAATAACCTCTGTCCCCTACAGAGCCAACAGAATGAGGTAGAAATCTTTGATAAGAACCTGGCCCACATCAGCACCTGGCTGTTCCAAACCCAGGTCCACCTAGATGAGACGGAGAGGCTGCCTGCTGTGGAGAGAGTGATGGTCAAGGTGAGAGAAGGAAAGGAGACAGTAGGAGAGAGAGAGAGAGAGAGAGAGAGAGAGAGAGAGAGAGAGAGAGAGAGAGAGAGAGAGAGAGAGAGAGAGAGAGAGAGAGAGAGAGAGAGAGAGAGAGAGAGAGAGAGAGATGGGCCATCATGCTTGAGGGGGGATATACACGGCTGTAATCCAAGGTGGTAGCCAATCAGTCTGTCCGTTTGTATGTGTGATCCTTGAGATCAGAGTTTTAAGAATTATTATGTTTTAATGACCCTGACCCTTTTTACAGAAGCAAATACTTTTAATGTGAAGTGTCACGTCCTGACCAGTAAAAGGGTTATTTGTTATTGTAGTTTGGTCAAGACATGGCAGGGGGTGTTTGTTCATAGTGTTTCGGGGTTTGTTGGGCTATGTTCTTATGTAAGAGGGGTGTTTGTTTTATGTGTTTCGTGGGTTTGTGGTTAATGTTCTATGTTAGTATATTTCTATGTTCATTCTAGTCTTTCTATTTCTATGTTTAGTTAATGGGGTTGACCTTCAATTGGAAGCAGCTGCTCCTCGTTGCTTCTAATTTAAGGTCCTATTTAAGAGGGGTGTGTTTTTATTGGATATTGTGGGTAGTTGTTCCTTGTTTAGTGTTTGTGCACCTGACAGGACTGTTTCGTTTTGTTCTTTTTTGTATACGTATTTATTTGTTTCTCCTTCTTCAAAATAAAAAGAAGATGAGTATACATATTCCCACTGCGTTTTGGTCTGATCCTTGCGACAACCGTGACAGAACTACCCACCAACAAAGGACCAAGCAGCAGGGTAAGGAGCACGATGAAGAAGGATGGACATGGGCGGAGATGAGGATGAGCATATCCAGGGCTATGGAGGAGTTAAGGGAGCCTGAGAGGCAGCCCCCCAATTTTTTTTTTTGGGGGGGGGGCACACGGGTAGTTTGGCTAGGCCAGGGTTGAGCCCTAAGCCAACTCCTCGTGCTTACCGGAGGCAGCATGGTACTCGTCAGGCCTCGTGCTATGGGGTGATGCGCATGGCGTCGAGGCCGAGCATCCACAGGCCGGTGTGCTCGGTGCTAGCGTCCCGCATTTTCCCGGGGGGAAGCGGGCACCCAGCCAATACGGGTGGTGCCAGTCCTGCGCTCGAGACCGCCAGTGCGCCTCCACGGCCCAGTGTATCCTGTTCTCGCTCCCCGCACTAGCCCTGAGGTGCGTGTCTCCAGTCTGGTGCCTCCAAAGCCAGCACCACGCACCAGGCCTCCAGTGCGTCAGCCCAGTCTAGTACGTCCTGTTCCCGCTCGTTGCACTAGCCTTGGGGCGCATGTCTCCAGTCTGGTACCTCCACTAGCAGCCCCACGCACCAGGCCTCCAGTGCGTCAGCCCATTCCAGCTCGTCCTGCTCCTGCTCCTCGCACTAGCCCTGTGGTGCGTGTCCCTAGTCTGGCGCTTCCTAAGCCAGCCCCACGCATCAGGCCTTCAGTGCGCAGTGCCTCGTCCAGAGTGTCCGGCGACAGTGCCTCAACCAGAGTGTCCGGCGACAGTGCCTCGTCCAGAGTGTCCGGCGACAGTGCCTCGTCCAGAGTGTCCGGCGACAGTGCCTCGTAGAGAGACGGCCCACAGTCCGGAACCGAGAGAGACGGCCCACAGTCCGGAACCGAGAGAGTTGCCCTACAGTCCGGAATCGGCGTAGCCAGAGTCGCTCTCCAGTCCGGAGCTCCCAGAGTCGCCCTTCAGCCCGAGGTCTCCAGCGACGCGCATCAGCCCGAGGTCTTCAGCGATGCGCCATAGCCCAGAGACTTCGGGAGGGGTAAAATTGAATAAGTATTTAGCAGGGGTGGACAGGTTAGGTTGGGGAGTAAGGCCGGAGCCTGAGCCACCTCCGTAGGAGGAGGTTGGGGAGGGGGGGTGTAGCACAAGAACCGTCGGTGACGGTGGCCACCCTCCCTTCCCTCCCTTTTGTTTTGGATATTTTTTTATTTTTTTTATATTTTTTGGGGGGGGGGGGTTTGAGGTGCATCCAGGGTCTGCACCTTTGGGGGGGGGTACTGTCACATCCTGACCAGTAAAGGGGTTATTTGTTATTGTAGTTTGGTCAGGACGTGGCAGGGGGTGTTTGTTTAGAGTGTTTCAGGGTTTGTTGGGTTATGTTCTTATGTAAGAGTGATGTTTGTTTTATGTGTTTCGGGGTTTGTGGTTAATGTTCTATGTTAGTATATTTCTATGTTCATTCTAGTCTTTCTATTTCTATGTTTAGTTATTGTGGTTGACCTTCAATTGGAAGCAGCTGCTCCACGTTGCTTCTAATTGAAGGTCCTATTTAAGAGGGGTGTGTTCTTATGGGATTTTGTGGGTAGTTGTTCCTTGTTTAGTGTTTGTGCACCTGACAGGACTGTTTTGGTCTTTTTTTGTATACGTATTTATTTGTTTCTCCTTCAAAATAAAAAGATGAGTATACATATTCCTGCTGCGTTTTGGTCTGATCCTTACGACAACTGTGACATGAAGGTGGATGCTGCATATAACAACTACACTGCTCAAAAAATAAAGGGAACACTTAAACAACACAATGTAACTCCAAGTCAATCACACTTCTGTGAAATCAAACTGTCCACTTAGGAAGCAACACTGATTGACAATAAATTTCACATGCTGTTGTGCAAATGGAATAGACAACAGGTGGAAATTATAGGAAATTAGCAAGACACCCCCAATAAAGGAGTGGTTCTGCAGGTGGGGACCACAGACCACTTCTCAGTTCCTATGCTTCCTGGCTGATGTTTTGGTCACTTTTGAATGCTGGCGGTGCTTTCACTCTAGTGGTAGCATGAGACGGAGTCTACAACCCACACAAGTGGCTCAGGTAGTGCAGCTCATCCAGGATGGCACATCAATGCGAGCTGTGGCAAGAAGGTTTGCTGTGTCTGTCAGCGTAGTGTCCAGAGCATGGAGGCGCTACCAGGAGACAGGCCAGTACATCAGCAGACGTGGAGGAGGCCGTAGGAGGGCAACAACCCAGCAGCAGGACCGCTACCTCCGCCTTTGTGCAAGGAGGAGCAGGAGGAGCACTGCCAGAGCCCTGCAAAATGACCTCCAGCAGGCCACAAATGTGCATGTGTCTGCTCAAACGGTCAGAAACAGACTCCATGAGGGTGGTATGAGGGCCCGACGTCCACAGGTGGGGGTTGTCCTTACAGCCCAACACCGTGCAGGACGTTTGGCATTTGCCAGAGAACACCAAGATTGGCAAATTCGCCACTGGCGCCCTGTGCTCTTCACAGATGAAAGCAGGTTCACACTGAGCACATGTGACAGACGTGACAGAGTCTGGAGACACCGTGGAGAACGTTCTGCTGCCTGCAACATCCTCCAGCATGACCGGTTTTGCGGTGGGTCAGTCATGTTGTGGGGTGGCATTTCTTTGGGGGCCGCACAGCCCTCCATGTGCTCGCCAGAGGTAGCCTGACTGCCATTAGGTACCGAGATGAGATCCTCAGACCCCTTGTGAGACCACATGCTGGTGCGGTTGGCCCTGGGTTCCTCCTAATGCAAGACAATGCTAGACCTCATGTGGCTGGAGTGTGTCAGCAGTTCCTGCAAGAGGAAGGCATTGATGCTATGGACTGGCCCACCCGTTCCCCAGAACTAAATCCAATTGAGCACATCTGGGACATCATGTCTCGCTCCATCCACCAACGCCACGTTGCGCCACAGACTGTCCAGGAGTTGGTGGATGCTTTAGTCCAGGTCTGGGAGGAGATCCCTCAGGAGACCATCCGCCACCTCATCAGGAGCATGCCCAGGCGTTGTAGGGAGGTCATACAGGCACGTGGAGGCCACACACACTACTGAGCCTCATTTTGACTTGTTTTGAGGACATTACATCAAAGTTGGATCAGCCTGTAGTGTGGTTTTCCACTTTAATTTTGAGTGTGACTCCAAATCCAGACCTCCATGGGTTGATAAATTGGATATCCATTGATTATTTTTGTTTGATTTTGTTGTCAGCACATTCAACTATGTAAAGAAAAAAGTATTTAATAAGATTATTTAATTCATTCAGATCTAGGATGTGTTATTTTAGTGTTCCCTTTATTTTTTGGAGCAGTAAATTATTTTTAGATCCCAGTCTCTATTTTACTTGTACAAAGATTTTGGATTGAGAAGACTTTAATTTTTTGTCTACACCTTTCTGGAGTTGGAGCTCACTGTGTCAGGAGCGTCTGTCTGCACGCAAGACCTGCTACACGAGCGCAGGTGCGCACTGAAGGCTAGGAGCGGAGAAGCGGTTATCGGATTGGAAAACCTGATACACCTTGGGCTATGGAAAAATCTAAGTTCTACACAACGTCTACTGGTCATTGCACACCTGTGCTGAAATACCTCTAAAAACCAGCATTATGTATCTGTTACTGTGTCTGCTCTTTACTCAATGCCATCCTGGATTACATAGGATAAATGATCAATGGGTGAGTGAATTATCTTCGCCTTATACCCTACAATTTGCAAACACTCCGAGACCATCATGTCAATACCACCAGGAACTTGGTCTCTCTCTGCAATAACACTTGTACCACTCTCAAATGCAACTGGACCTATACTTGATGGCATACTTCCAAAATCTTAAATTATTGAATTACCTTTTTTCTGTGTCGAAATAATCAGTTCGTTTTATTGACAAAGATGCTGGCTAAACCAAGTCCTCACGCATTACCGAGGTAAAGACAGTTTCAGGTTGGATATTTGATGGATATTCGCCTGCAGTTTTCCTTACCTCCACCAACAGTAGTTAGGGACCGTCAACATAGTGACAAATCAAATTTGTCTAGTTTCAATAGCTATTTAACAATCACTCCTAAAACTTTAGAAACTGGTTCTAGCTAACCTGATGTCATAGACACACTTTGCACACATTTTTCTTTGTCGATTTATATCTCGCACTATTTAAAATTATTTATTTACATTTTTGAATTTCATTGGTCATATCACCTACTGGACTCAAATAAGGTTCAGAATGTCCACTGACGACCCTTCTATATTGCACACCCTGTAGTTTGTCCATTTTCATCTCACACGTTTTACATGAATTTTTCTAAAGTAAAAATGTCAATAGCTCCTTGGTCATGTGACCTAGTGACTTCAAACAAGGTTCAGAATGTCCATTGACTACCCTTCTATATTGCTATACAACTCTCCTTCAGTGGCCTCCAACTGCTCTTAAATGCAAGTAAAACTAAATGCATGCTCTTCAACCAATCGCAGCTCGCACCTGCCCACCCGCCTAGCATCACTACTCTGGACGGTTCTGACTTAGAATATGTGGACATCTACAAATACCTAGGTGTCTGGTTAGACTGTAAACTCTCCTTCCAGACTCACATTAAGCATCTCCAATCCAAAATTAAATCTGGAATCGGCTTCCTATTTCACAACAAAGCATCCTTCACTCATGCTGCCAAACATACCATCGTAAAACTGACTATTCTACCGATCCTTGACTTCGGCGATGTCATTTACAAAATAGCCTCCAACAGTCTACTCAACAAATTGGATGTTGTCTATCACATTGCCATCCGTTTTGTCACCAAAGCCCCATATACTACCCACCACTGCGACCTGTATGCTCTCGTTGGCTGGCCCTCGCTTCATACTCGTCGCCAAACCCACTGGCTCCAGGTCATCTATAAGTCTCTGCTAGGTAAAGCCCCGCCTTATCTCAGGTCACTGGTCACCATAGCAGCACCCACCCATAGCACGTGCTCCAGCAGGCATATTTCACTGGTCACCCCCAAAGCCAATTCCTTCTTTGGCCGCCTTTCCTTCCAGTTCTCTGCTGCCAATGACTGGAACGAATTGCAAAAATCACTGAAGCTGGAGACTCATATCATATCTCCCCAGCTATCAGAGCAGCTTACAGATCATTGCACCTGTACATAGGCCATCTATAAATAGCCCATCCAACTACCTCATCCCCATATTGTTATTTTATTTATATATATAAAAAAAAATGCTCCTTTGCACCCCAGTATCTCTACTTGCAAAATCATCTTCTGCACATCTATCACTCCAGTGTTTATTTGCGAAATTGTAATTGTTTCCCCACTAAGGCCTATTTATTGCCTTACCTTCCTAATATTACTTCATTTGCACACACTGTATATAGACTTTTCTATTGTGTTATTGACTGTACGTTTGTTTATTGCATGTGTTGTTGTTTGTGTCACACTGCTTTGCTTTATCTTAGGCCAGGTCACGGTTGTAAATGAGAACTTGTTGTCAACTGGCTTACCTGGTTAAATAAAGGTGATATATATATATATATATATAATTATATATATATATATATTTTTAAATACAATATGTGGGAATGTCTTATGTCCATCCTACATGTAGTGTTGGTACATGGAATATTCCTCAACTGCATATATCATAAATTGCTATTGCAAATAGAAGTATTATGTTCAACAACTGACATTTTCAGATATTATTTTGACAAACACACTGGTGCTTAGAATTCATTCTCTATTGTCATAGATTTGGTGGGCACTGTCATCTGTGATCTTTGTGATATGACTTTCTTTAAGCACGTACTGATGAAACTGTCACTTAATATTATTTTCTTAAAGTCTACATTTATTAAAGCTCTACATTTATTCACTCTGTGATAGGGTATGATCCTATATGCTACTTTGCTATTGTCCTGTAAAGGGTAGCCTAGGGGTTAGAGCATTGGGCTAGTAACTGAAAGGTTGCAAGTTTGAATCCCTGAGCCGACAAGGTACAAATCTGTCGTTCTGCCCCTGAACAAGGCAGTTAACCCACTGTTCCTAGGCCATCATTGAAAGAATTTGTACTTAACTGACTTGCCTAGTTAAATAAAGGTAAAAATAATGTATGGCCTTCCCTGTAGCTCAGTTGGTAGAGCATGGTGTTTGGAACGCCAGGGTTGTGGGTTCAATTCCCACGGGGGGCCAGCACAGAGAAAAAAAAGAAAATGTATGAAATGTATGCATTCACTACTGTAAGTCGCTCTGGATAAGAGTGTCTGCTAAATGACTAAAATGTAAATGTATAATTTAGGCTGTGTGTAGAATGGGGCATAAAGGATATTACATCTACTACTAAATTACTACTAGATTATAGTGATAAGGAAAACAGTATACAAATTTGGCCTGTGTATTAATTTGCCGATAACTAATCAGAATTCCATTATGTTTACATAAAAAATAGAGTACTTCAAAATGAGAAGATCTGCCATGGAAAAGATGACTGGGTGGACATAAAGTGGAAAGGAGGGGTAATAACACATACCATGCAGCAGGACATGAAAATGAACAAACTAAAGGGTGTGCAATATATACTGCTCAAAAAAATAAAGGGAACACTTAAACAACACATCCTAGATCTGAATGAAAGAAATAATCTTATTAAATACTTTTTTCTTTACATAGTTGAATGTGCTGACAACAAAATCACACAAAAATAATCAATGGAAATCCAATTTATCAACCCATGGAGGTCTGGATTACGAGTCACATTCAAAATTAAAGTGGAAAACCACACTACAGACTGATCCAACTTTGATGTAATGTCCTTAAAACAAGTCAAAATGAGGCTCAGTAGTGTGTGTGGCCTCCACGTGCCTGTATGACCTCCCTACAACGCCTGGGCATGCTCCTGATGAGGTGGTGGATGGTCTCCTGAGGGATCTCCTCCCAGACCTGGACTAAAGCATCTGCCAACTCCTGGACAGTCTGTGGTGCAACGTGGCATTGGTGGATGGAGCGAGACATGATGTCCCAGATGTGCTCAATTGGATTCAGGTCTGGGGAACGGGCGGGCCAGTCCATAGCATCAATGCCTTCCTCTTGCAGGAACTGCTGACACACTCCAGCCACATGAGGTCTAGCATTGTCTTGCATCAGGAGGAACCCAGGGCCAACCGCACCAGCATATGGTCTCACAAGGGGTCTGAGGATCTCATCTCGGTACCTAATGGCAGTCAGGCTACCTCTGGCGAGCACATGGAGGGCTGTGCGGCCCCCCAAAGAAATGCCACCCCACACCATGACTGACCCACCGCCAAACCGGTCATGCTGGAGGATGTTGCAGGCAGCAGAACGTTCTCCACGGCGTCTCCAGACTCTGTCACGTCTGTCACATGTGCTCAGTGTGAACCTGCTTTCATCTGTGAAGAGCACAGGGCGCCAGTGGCGAATTTGCCAATCTTGGTGTTCTCTGGCAAATGCCAAACGTCCTGCACGGTGTTGGGCTGTAAGCTCAACCCCCACCTGTGGACGTCGGGCCCTCATACCACCCTCATGGAGTCTGTTTCTGACCGTTTGAGCAGACACATGCACATTTGTGGCCTGCTGGAGGTCATTTTGCACGGCTCTGGCAGTGCTTCTCCTGCTCCTCCTTGCACAAAGGTGGAGGTAGCGGTCCTGCTGCTGGGTTGTTGCCCTCCTACGGCCTCCACCACGTCTCCTGATGTACTGGCCTGTCTCCTGGTAGCGCCTCCATGCTCTGGACACTACGCTGACAGACACAGCAAACCTTCTTGCCACAGCTCGCATTGATGTGCCATCCTGGATGAGCTGTACTACCTGAGCCACTTGTGTGGGTTGTAGACTCCGTCTCATGCTACCACTAGAGTGAAAGCACCGCCAGCATTCAAAAGTGACCAAAACATCAGCCAGGAAGCATAGGAACTGAGAAGTGGTCTGTGGTCCCCACCTGCAGAACCACTCCTTTATTGGGGGTGTCTTGCTAATTGCTCATAATTTCCACCTGTTGTCTATTCCATTTGCACAACAGCATGTGAAATTTATTGTCAATCAGTGTTGCTTCCTAAGTGGACAGTTTGATTTCACAGAAGTGTGATTGACTTGGAGTTACATTGTGTTGTTTAAGTGTTCCCTTTATTTTTTTGAGCAGTGTAGAATGGTCGTCAGTGGAAATAATGAACCTTGTTTGAAGTCATTAGGTCACATGACCAATGAGCTATTTGAAATCTTACATTTTTAAAAATACATGTAAAATCTTGTGATATGAAATTGGACAAACTAAAGGGTGTGCAATATAGAAGGGTAGTCAGTGGACATTCTGAACCTTGTTTGAGTCAAGTAGGTCACATGAGCAAGGAGCTATTGAAATTTGAATGTAAAAAAAGTTTGTACTTTGTTTATGCTTCCTAACTAATTCAACTAGGAATACAAGATGCTGCTCACATTTCCACATGGTTATTGGCTTTGGAAAGTGAACTAATGTCCAAATTGTGAAAATTAGACCTGTGCAATGTTGTGCACAATTCTTCCAATATCATGACACTTATTTGGAGTCTGTGGCTCAAGTGGTTTGAAAGCTATTGAGGTTTGAAAGTGCGAATATCCAACTTGAAACTGTCTTTTTACATTTACGTCATTTAGCAGACGCTCTTATCCAGAGCGACTTACAAATTGGTGCATTATGATATCCAGTGGAACAACCACTTTACAATAGTACATCTCTCTATTTTTTTTGGGGGGGGGGGGGGGGGGGGGGGCTATATCCTATCCCAGGTATTCCTTAAAGAGTTGGGGTTTCAGGTGTCTATGGAAGGTGGTCTTTACCTCGGTTCACGCATTGGGCAACTGAGATATATTGTTATGCTTTTATTGTTGATCTCTGGTAATGTGTGACCAAACCCTGGGCCGGTAGATACCATGCAATCTCTACCGACTCCCTATGATTTTAAAAACAGAGCAGGTTTTGGTGTCTTGCATGTTAATGTCAGAAGTCTATTTCCAAAAATAGACATGATTAGAATATGGGCCAAAACGACAAATGCAGACGTAACGTTTTTTTCAGAAACTTGGCTAAAGAAATCTGTGTCAAATAACTCGATTTCTATTGATGGTACACCGTTTTTAGAACAGATGAGTAAAGGAGGAGGGTTTGCAATTTATGTTAAATCCGAATTTAACACCTCTGAAAATCTCTCGATTATCAAAGCCAAACATTTTGAATTGCTTGCGGTTAAAGTGAGCATATATAAGGACTCCCGCATCACTGTAGTCGGCTGCTACAGACCGCCCTCGGTTTAAGAGATGCACTTAACTCTCTTTCTGATGTCCTGCCCAAGCTAAATGACTCCGAATTCATTATTTTAGGAGATTTGAACTGGGACATGTTTACATCTGTATAAGACTATTTTAAAGAACTGTGTGACTCTCTGAATCTCGCTCAATTAATTAATGTGACTACAAGACCGAATCCCAGAGCACCTAACAAATCAACGCTATTGGACATTATGCTAACAAATACCCCTCACAAATACACATCGACTGGGATATTCTGTAATGATGTCAGTGATCCCTGTGCAATTGCTTGTGTTTTAAATACAAAAATGACCAAAGCCAAACCCCGTTATATTTTTGTAAGACATTTTAGACAGTTTGATGAGCATCCGTTCATGATCTGTACCATAATATTGAGAGATTAAGTCTGATTCCCGATGTTGACACTGCCTGGAACTATTTTTTATTTGTGATAAGCATGCCCCTGTGAAGAAATGTAGAATCAGTGGAAGGGACAATCCCTGGTTTTCAGATAACTTGGCAGAATTAATTAGAAAAAGACATGTATATTGGGCTCTAGCTAGACATACAAATGCTCCTGTTGACTGGGCCTCTTTCAGAGCGCTAAGAAACAAATTCACAGTATTGACCAGGAAGTCCAAATCAGGTTACTATTTAAATGCAGTCACAGAGAACCTAAACAACCCTACCAAGTTCTGGAAGCTAATCAAATCAGTGCCAGGTTCTAATGTATCCTCTGGCCTTCCTGACCATTTAATGATGGATTCTAATTAAGTGAAAGATAAAGCCGATACTGTAGGTGTTTTTAACAAGCACTTCATATCTGCTGGTTCAGTTTTTGATAATGGTGGGGCCCAGGCCTCTAAAGTAAGCTCTGTTACAGTCAACTATGATATAGACTCTCATGTGAACCATTTTAACTTTGAGCCTGTTTTTTATACTGAGGTCTATAAAGCACTAAAGGCAATAGACACTGAAAAGTCTGCAGGTCGAGACAACTTGGACCACATTTTCAACTTGAGTCTCTTTACCAATTCCATACGCAGCATTTAGAAATCTGCTGAAGGGTGGAGATCCCTCAGACGCTAATAACTATCGTCCTATCTCCAAACTCCCTATCCTGGCCAAAGTCTATGAATCCCTAGTGAACATCACAATTATAAAAATTCTTAATTGAAAATAACATACTGAGCAGGGTTCAGACTGGCTTTAGATCGGGGCACAGCACCACAACTGCAGCTATGGCAGTGGCAAATTACATCATTAATGCACTTGATAAAAAGCAACACTGTGCTGCTCTTTTTGTGGATTTATCAAAGGCCTTTGAATCAGTTGACCATGTTGCTAGCTAAACTCAGAAACATTTGTCTCAGTGAAGGGGCCAATTGGTTTAGGTACTATCTTTCTGTCAGAACACAATGTGCATATGCTGACAATCACAAGTCTAGCTTTCTTGAGATTAATAGATGTGTGCCCCAGGGTTCCATTTGAGCACCTGTGTTGTTCTCACTTTTTATTAATGATTTGGGAAATGGGATGCAAAGTTACATCTATATGCACATGATACAGTCATATATTCATGTGCTTCTTCTCTGGTTCAGGCTGTTGGAGAGCTCCAGACTGCTTTTCAGTCACTGCAGATCTCCCTTTATGGTCTCAAACTGGTCTTGAATATACAAAAAAACTAAATTCATGACCTTTACCAGAGCTAGAACTCTGCCAAAGAATGTTAGCATTGTCACATCTGGTGGCTTATCCATTGAAAAAGTGTCATCCTACAAATACCTAGGTATTTGTTTGGATGACAAGTTGTCCTTTAAAGTTCATGTGGATAATCTTGTGACAAAGCTTACATTGAAATTGGGTTTTTATTTTAGTAATAAGGCTTGCTTCCAGCATTTGGCTAGAAAGAAGCTTGTTCAGGCCACTTTTCTCTCTGTAATTGATTATGGTGACTTGCTGTATATGCATGCAATCTCTTCCATCTTACAGAGACTGGACTCTGTTTATCATGCATCCTTGCGCTTTATTACAAATGCCAAGTCACTCACCCACCATTGCACATTGTACCAAATGGTAGGTTGGACCTCACTTTATATGCGCAGAAAGATACATTTGTATGTGTTCATCTACAAAGCCCTTTTGAGTAAACTCCCTCTTTACTTATGTAGTCTGGTCTCCTTCACCACCAGCAGTTACCATACCCGGTCTGCTAGATGGTTGCTACTTAAAGTCCCCAGGACATTCACAGTACTAGGCAAGACTGCCTTCTCGTCTTGTGCACCAGACGCATGGAATAGTCTACAATCCATGCTTCATCTATATATGTTAGTGCCACTGAATTAATAAAAAATATTGATGGGAGACTCTGTTACAGAGGAGTGTAAATGCTTTTTTTAAGGCTGGATCATGTTGTATTGTTGTATGTTTTAATTATGTAATGTATTCATTGTTGCCGCCTTCTTGGCCAGGTCTTCCTTGAAAAACAGACTCTGGGTCTCAATGGGCTTTTCCTGGTTAAATAAATAAAAAGCATAAGGAGTGACAAATTCCAGAATGGAACTGAAGGCCCACAATTGTCAGTATGACATTTGTTCAATATTGGTTTATTACAATTTAATTTGACTCTATTAGCAGAGTTTGAGAATATTAGCCTGTGTGGTAAAATAATAGTTTGAGTACTAGCTATTGATGAACCTGTTAATGTATTAATTGTTTGATCGATGTGTTATGTGAAGACCCTGCTAGAGGAGCTGGATGACATCAGTCTGAGTGTGGACAGTGTGAGAGACCAGGCCACCCTGATGACCAGTAGAGGTCCTGCCTGCAGAGATGTAGTGGAACCCAAACTGGCCAAACTCAACCTAAATTTCCACATGGTCTCCCAGTGCATCAAAGCTGCCATGGTACAACTACTCTCACATCACTGTTTCAGTGTGTTACAATTACAACTGTTCAGAGCTTTGTCATTCAATCCGTCGACACGCACAGAGGTGTAATTCTGTCACTCTTTTGTTTCTGGTACCCAGATGTGCTGTAGGTTCCCTTCTTTGCGAGGCATTGGAAACCTCCCTGGTCTTTGTGTTTGAATATGTATTTGAAATTCACTGCTCCACTGATGGACCTTACAGATAATTGTATATGTGGGTTACAGAGATGAGGTAGTCATTCAAAAATAATGTTAAACACTATTATTGCACACAGAGTGAATCCATGCAATTTATTATGTGACTTGTTACATTTTTACTGCTGAAATTATTTAGTCTTTACATAAAAAAGGTGTTGAATACTTATTGATTCAAGGCATTTCAGCTTTTGATTTTTAATTCATTTGCTAAACTTTCTAAAAATATAATTCCACTTTGACATTATGATTTAATCAATTTTAAATTCAACAAAATGTGGAACAAGTCTAGGGGTGTGAATACTTTCTGAGGGCACTGTATATCTTAACACAGTAAAAATACAATTATCGCATTGACAAGAGTACATTGTACAGATTGAGAGAGGGATAGTAACATTAACAAGCTTTTTAATATGAATACATTGAAGTGCATTGCTCCATTTCAGATGTAAATGTATTCCCGTCTCATAGCACAGTAGAGCTCTGTTTAAGATCTGGAGGACATTTGGCCTTGGCTATATTATCCTGGTAATCTGTTTGTGTGTGTCTATATCCCTCTCTCATCTCTACAGGAGATGAGGATGCTGAGAGTGAGACAGGTGGAGATCTCCATGGACTCTTCTTCTTTATACAGCTTCACAGAGACACAAAGACAGGACCTGACTGGAGAAGTCAGAGACGTTCTTTCATTATCATTACACGTAGGCTTACGGTTTTTACTAGCTAGCTAGCTTGGCAGCTAAGGCTAAACTGTAACAGCTGTGAATAATTTTTTTCACTATCTGTCTTTATTTTAATTACCTTGTTTTGTTGTGACATATGTTAGTTACGTTAAAGGGGAAGTTCACCCATTTCTACGTGTGGCCTGATTTTCACTCTTTCTGTGCTTTCATCCTCATCCTTTTTTAAAATATTTTATTTTGGTTGTCACATTTTGCGGAGTCATCACTTGCCATTGACTATAATCCAAATACACTCAAACACTCCACACCAACTCATATTACATCAGAATCCTATTCTGAATGATGTATGTGCACTTAATTTTGGATTTGTTTTCACTGTGCCATAAATCCATGTTTGAAAGATGCTGTTTACAATAACAAAAATATACAAATGTGGATTCATGGGACAGTACAGAAACATCATTCAGAATATGATTTGGATTGGAGTGTTTTGGAGTCTTTTCTAACATGCTTTAGACACATTTTCATAATGCATTGTAGTCGATGGCAAGTGATGACTCAGCAAACATTTTCTACCTATTGACTCTGTAATGAAACAATACATTAAAAAAAATGTGTGGTTCAACTATAATCCCAGAAAGAGTGAAAATATATATATATAGTGTCCTGTCTTTGGCTATGCCGGATTAAGTGATATGACATGCTAACCTATAAAATTCTTTCTCTAATTAATATTACCTGATTAAGCTAATCATGTAAATGTAATTAACTAGAAAGTCGGGGCACCACGGAAGAACGTTTATAGAGCCGTTATCTTCCGAATAAACTCTTAAAATACTTAGTAATACTTTACATCGGTAGCAGTCAATATTAACCCATATCTTATTTTCAGTCTCATAATGAAAGTTGTAAATTCTTGGCTATCTTCACAAACCCTGGCTAACAAGTTGAATCAGCAATACAAAATTGGGTTTAATTATTTATTTACTAAATAAACTAAGCACACGGAATTACAAATACACAGAATACAGATGATGTCATACAGAAAACGTCCCGGTGGACGGAACCTGTATCATGGCTGGTTACACAAAGGAAAGGGGGTTGGGCTTGAATGAAAGAGCGGGAAGACTTAGGAATAAAGAAACAGCAGCTATGCTATCGTAAATACATTATCTTATGCATTCTAAATTACTGCCCTTTTTGAAAAGGAAAATGCAATAAATATTTACTCTGAGCTGCGCTTCGGTAGATTGGTCGTAGATGCTGGCCGGGTTGGTCAACAGATCTTCCTGTACTCGGAAGAATGTCTCTGGTGGTAAATTGGATACGTGGTGGTATCTTCGTCCGTCTGTTAGACTGGATCCGTCGTCCGTCCTTTCCTAGCCCACGTCTACAGCGGCCGCTGCTAACTCAACGGCTAGGAAGTATCACTTCTGTAGTGAATAAGCTCAAAGTTCATACCATTCGCCACCAAAGCTCACGCCGAGGTTGGCTTAGTTCTGTACTTGACGTGTGTCCTTCTAACGTAGAGGCTGCAGACCTCACGTACTGGAACAACATGGTTATCTTTTCGTCAAAGGCTTATATAGTGGAGAGGGGGTGGATGTGTTTCATCGTTTATAACCCCTGTCTCTTCACATGGGTGGGCCATTGATCAAGCAGGGCACTTTCCTTATGAAAACCCAATTCTCTCATTTGGAAGCTAAAATTACATTTAATCTCCTAACAAACAATTTCAATATCAAACATTTCAATTGCATAACAATTCCATGTTACTCTGATAACTAGAGGGTGTATACTTTCTCAGGTACAGTTTATGTCGTCCTGTCATCAGTCATAATGTCTCAGATGACAACCAAACTGACATACATACTCATTACGTTCCAAAGCATATTTCCAACTGGTTTTATTACCAAAATATGGTTCCTTTTCCCCATTTGTTTGATGTTCCCAGACTCTCTATATTTAACGCAGGCCATTCAAGTCCTTCAGTAGGGTCAGAGAGGGGAAGGGAGAAAGGTATTTATGGGGGGGGGTCATAAACCTTACCCACAGGCCAACGTCATGACAGTCCCCCAATGTTGGGTTCAATCTTGCGATTAAACTGCATGTTGTAAACCAACATAAAAATGAATGTGGGTTGTCCTGGTTGTGGATCATCGTTGTGGTCCCCATCTGGCGGTCGACCCGGGTAGGGTCTCTGCAAATGAAGAAGTCCGTTCCATGGCTCGGCAGCGGATGTCCAGATTGGGATCGCCGTTCCGGACCCGTCGTCTGGTCGTCCAGACTGGAATATCTGGGCAGTAACTTAGGCAGATGTTAACAACGCACACACACTCATGAAATATATCATTACATTTCCTCCCAAATGAGCGGCATTGTGGCACTAACTGATGGTTGTATGGGGGAGTTGTTTATGGCTCTATCACTTTCTATGTGCCGAAGAAAATGAAACAAAATGAATGAAAGCATAAACAAAACAAAATATAGTTATGCCACCTTAATCATCTAATTGGACTGTATTCTATCTACGTCCATGGTCTTGGCAAAATGACCCTATCATGGCATTGTCTAATGTCATATCTAGGGCTTTCCTAATTTGCGGGGTGGCGCTTAGGGTACTATCCTAAGTTGACAACTATATGATAAGTCTACAGCTGTAAGGCACTAGTTTTGGGCAGTCTACAGGGATGACCTATGGACTTCTGGTTAGAAAACTGGTGAGTGCTGTAGAGTCAAAGGCCTAGAAGTAAATGTTCAACTTTACTAAGGCTGGTATTTTGCTTGGACCTTTAAGTGATCCTAGCATAAATCCTAATTGGATGTTCCGTTGTGCATGTGCGTTTATGCTTACACAATCGCGCATGTCAAGGGAAGAAAACCAAGTATCCTGGCAGATTACAACTTGTTCAGAATGAGTCTGACGTAGTCAGGTAATTTTCAGGTCAATGCCTGGAGGTCCGTCAGAATTGGTGTCAAGGGAGTCTGTAGTAGTTTTTCTACAAGTCACTGTGTCTTCCACTATTGTAGTGGCAGTAGGTATGAAGTCTATTTCATAGCTATGTTATCCACGGAGGAGCTAACCTCACGACGGAAGTACTCTTTAAGTATTAGACCAGTCGTACGTGGTGTGATCATGGTTCATGACTTCTAATAACTTTTCTCCTGAACGGAGGGTTCTATTTATTAGTGGCATGTGTTAACCATTGGAAGAGTGCAATGGAGATTCCCTTCCCCGTGTTGCACTCTGAGTGACTCCTATGACGCTATTATCAATAGCAATTTAACTTGTGAGGTTACAAATCCTCTTACTGAGTGTTGCTGGACTGACTGTGGTATTGGTACTGGTATTCAAGGGGTCCAGTACTCCTACCGATTTATTCTGAAATATTATCTATCGGAACACATGATTGGAGCATATTACTAGTTGTATTGTAGTTGAACCTACACATGGCAAGGAATGATTATTGTTGCCATTTGTTTTGGAGGTGGACAAGTCCATTGGACTTCCTTTACGACCAGTGTGGTACACCTCAGTACTATCTTAGATGTGTTCTAAGATAATCCCCGTCTAGGGGCCTGTCTGCTCCTCACTGTTCTCATAGGGGAGTTTACAACTAGATTTGATTTATGCTCTGGCGGCCTCGTACGGTGTTGTCCGTAGTCTCGACCCCCCCCACCGGCCTCGATGAGGCTCATCATGGGTCTGGGCTACTATTCCCCCCCTTTGTGTCTCGGGACCCCCCCACCAGCGGGTGGTGTTGGTGTCCGAGGCGCAAATGAAAAGGTCGGACCCTATGTACGAGTTGTCAGTGGCCGCGTTATTATGAGAATGGCTGTAACCTTTCAACCAAATCTCCTGGTTTTTGTGCTTCAACACCCTCAGTGGCTGTCGAGGTCTGTCAGTCACCACCGCGTCCGCGTGTGGCAACCTCTTCAGTACCTGCAAACTGAGACGAGGATATTGGTCTGTGATATCGCAAAGTGTTTCACCAGTGGGAGTCATCGGGTCAGTTGCTGGACTGACGCCATTAGTGTCATTGTAAGGGGTGACAGTCCCCAACAAAGCAGAAGGTGTATCATCGGAAGCAGAGTGTACTCTGCGCATCAATGTTTTTCTTGCTGAGACGGCCGCAGTGCTTGCGGAAGTGTCCGAAGAGCATGAGAAGTTCATCTCAACTACCGTAATGCACAACTGCAAGGAGGAGGGAATTTGCTCATTCACAGTGACAGCTGGCTTGAAATCATGAAAAGAATGGTCAATCAGATTGGCTGATGGAATGTGTCGAGATATCGTAATATCTCCTTGGATCGGATTCTGCACCAAGAGGTTTCTAAACGTCTTTTCCCAAAGGGGTGCTTTCGACAGATACCCCTCGTGAAGGACTGCGTTGCAGCTAGCGTTAGGGGAAGACAGTGTGGTCAGTGGAGAAGGCACTGTGGCCTGTGACCATACCTGGTTGGTTTTCCAATCCATCAATGGGAGTAACCGATCCATCAAGTCTGCTCCAAGTAGCAGGGGTACAGTTTCGAGGCTGGTAACATACACAGGGTGAACGAGCGATACGTCCTTGAAGTGTAGTTTCAGCATGACTCTCAACATGACCCCTCGATGTGTAGTGTCGCATCGTTCCACTTTTAACCAACGTTTAGTTGGCTTCAAAGCCCTTTTGAGATCATCAAACAATGTTTGAGAGATGAGTGATATTGTCGCACCCGAATCAATTAGCGCATGACAAGTTAAGCAGTCCTCCAGGACTGTTTCCAGGTATGGCCGTTTAGATTCGTGGTTTGTGGACATATTCCCCACAAAGTGGAGTGGTCGTTCGCAACGACGTGATGTGTCATTTCTGTTCAAGGTGGAAGCAGATTGACTTTTCGGATTTTGAGTGGGCTTGGCTTTAACCTCTATGGGCTAGGTGGGACGCTAGCGCCCCCCCCGTGGTGCACTCCATCAACAGCAGGTGCATTTCAAGAGCGGCAAATTTGAAACCAAATAAATGTCAAAATTCAAATTTTTCAAACATACAACTATCTTACACCCTTTGAAAGATAAACATTTCCTTAATCTAACCACGTTGTCCGATTTCAAAAAGGTTTTACGGCGAAAGCATAAAGTTAGATTATGTTAGGAGAGTACATTGACAATAGCTGTGTGTAATGTTTTGTCAATTCAAAGACAGGGTCACCAAAACCATAAAACCAGCTAAAATGATGCACTAATCTTTTACAATCTCCATCAGATGACACTCCTAGGACATTATGTTAGACAATGCATGCATTTTTAGTTCTATCAAGTTCATATTTATATCCAAAAACAACGTTTTACTATGGCATTGATGTTGAGGAAATCGTTTCCCTCCAATAACCGGCAGTCAAGTCAGCACCACAAATTAAATAATTACAATTAGAAAACATTGGTAAAATATTATATTGTCATTTAAAGAATTATAGATTTACATCTCTTGAACGCAATCAACTTGCCAGATTTAAAAATAACCTTACTGGGAAATCACACTTTGCAATAATCTGAGCACTGCGCCCAGAAAAATACGCGTTGCGATACAGACTAGCCGCCATGTTGGGGAGATCTAAAATCGAAAATACTATGTAAATAATCCATTACCTTTGATTCTCTTCATCAGATGTCACTTCCAGGTATCACAGGTCCATAACGAATGTAGTTTTGTTCAAAAAAGCTCATCATTTATATCCAAAAAGATCTGTGTTGTTAGCACATTATCTAAGCCAGCCAGACTTCTCGTCATGAACGAGGGGAAAAAATATATTTTTGTTCGTTCAAACATGTCAAACGTTGTATAGCATAAATCATTAGGGCCTTTTTTAACCAGAACATGAATAATATTCAAGGTGGACGAATGCATTCTCTTTTAAAACGTTTTGGAACGAGGGTACCCAACATGACCTCGCGCGCCAGAGTCTAATCGGCCATCACCGTTCCATGGCTCTTGTTCGGTCAGATCTCATAGTAGAAGATTCAAAACACTTTGTAAAGGCTGGTGACATCTAGTGGAAGCAATAGGAAGTGCCAAAACATTAATCAGCCCCTGTGTGTTTCAATGGCATAGGCTTAAAGGTAATTCAACACATCAGGTATCCACTTCCTGTCAGAAAATGTCTCAGGGTTTTGCCTGCCAAATGAGTTCTGTTATACTCACAGACACCATTCAAACAGTTTTAGAAACTTTAGGGTGTTTTCTATCCATATATAATAAGTATATGCATATTCTAGTTACTGGGTAGGATTAGTAACCAGATTAAATCGGGTACGTTTTTTTATCCAGCCGTGAAAATACTGCCCCCTAGCCCCAACAGGTTAACGAAGCGTTTGACCTTTTTCTTCGCAACTTTTGTATCAGAGTCTATAGACAAAGCCCTGGGGCTTGTTTCTTGATAAAGCGGTCCCTGGATAGGGTCTTGAATGAGAGTGGGAGAAATTTGAACTTTAACGTCCTTGCTATGGGTGTTAATTTCTGCGGACCTGGTGTCCGGTAATTCCCCGTCTAGTCCTTGTGACTTATCTTTTACCCTTTTCTCAAACTGTTCTCGCTTTAGTTCTTCCCGTAGTGGGACTTCTGGAGAACATTGGTCTACGTTTTGATCGTCCTTCAACCCTTTGTTACCCTTGTGTTCTGACACTTTGTGTGGGTTAGGTGCAGGAACGTAGCGAACAGGTCGATTGTAGCGGTAGTCGTTTTGAAGGCGACGTACTTTACAGTTATTTCGACCGCGGCGGTTATTGGAATCATGGTTTCGTGGTAGAAACTGTTGTTGTGCGTCATCTCGCGACGCTCCAATACCTGATAATGCACCCTTTAACTGGAGTGAGTGCTCCTGGTCAAACTTCAAAACCGAGTGGTCAGGGCTCTTAGTGTTGCGAGCTTTTGATGCCTCAAAAGCTGTGCTTGCAAGCTCTTTGAGTTGTAAGATAGGCAAGCCAACGTGGGCTGCAGGGCCCAAGTAGGTAATGAAGGTGGGATACATGTTCGACAGAAACATTTGTTTGAATGGTAACAGCTCTTCCATTCCTGTTTCCGTGAGTAGGCCAAAGTAAGCTGAACGAAGCCTATGATAGAAAGCTTGTGGGTGTTCGTTCCGAGCTTGTTTGACCGTGTTAGCCAGTGAGCTATCGTGTTTGCGAGTCGCAGAACCACTGAATTCTAATTTCAAAGCTGTGGCAAGTTTAGCGTAGTCATTTAGCACGTGTTGCTGTTGTAGACGAATGAACCTCGTCACGTGTCTATTCGACGTTCGCTTCAACAGGTAAACCCTGTCAGAACCCGTAGCGTTCGGGTAGCCACCCAACACGTCCTCTATGTCAGCTAGGAACGTCTCAGTATCGTTTGGCTGACTTGGAACGGGGTCAAAGGTGGGGAAATTCTTGACGAGTTTGTCAAGGTATTCCGCGCCAAGCGGGCGGAGAGGATTGGCTTCATACTGTGGAGAAATTGGGGCCGACAGGCCAAGAGGAGAAGCCAAGCTTTGACTTTGTTGGCCAAGAGGCTCCATATTACTCAGTGCCGAATGGCCAAGAGGAGAAGACTGAGGGACACATGATGGAGGCAATGTCTGAAACCTATCGTCTTCACTCCTTTGAGTACCGGACTCCGGTTGCTTGGATGGGTAGTCATGCTGTAGAGCGTGACCATTCTGGACTTCCTCCAGATGGTACCTAAGGGTGGTCTTCTGCTGCATTGCAGA
Organism: Salmo salar; assembly: GCF_965601325.2. Classification (NCBI taxonomy): domain Eukaryota; kingdom Metazoa; phylum Chordata; class Actinopteri; order Salmoniformes; family Salmonidae; genus Salmo; species Salmo salar. The sequence continues at coordinate 61,164,135 of NC_138305.1, forward strand.
GTCCACTTGAGCACTTAGAGTACCGATTTTGGACACGTGAGTGTCACCTCTGCTCCTTTCCGTCTCAAACTTATCTGTCATGGTTTGCAGATAGAGGTCTCGAGTACAGAGCGAGAGATTCAGTGATGAGATTTCCTATATATCCCTAATATTTCCATCCTCATCACCTGAGTTCTCTCATCATTCATTTGGTCAGCAACTTCAATAAGTTCTGCTGATTTGTCATCCAACTTTGTCATTGTGTTCATCAACTGATCGTCTTTGGTCAGCAGAATTTGGAGTAGAACATTGTTACCTTGAGTAACGTTCAACAAAACTGCCTGCATGTTATCAAATTGCGCGTTCCTGTTTGTAGATAACTCGACAGATTTATCTAGTTTGGCGTGGACTACATCGCATTTAGTTTGGGCTAAATGGAGTTGTTCCTGCAGACGATGATTTTGTTGGAGAGTTTGTGCTCATTCATCGTCATAAGTATTTGCAATTACTTTTAATTCTTCCGATTTCAAACGCAGTTCCTCGACTAGCAGAATGTTTTCATTTCCTGCTTTTGTCAATAGTTGCTCAGTTCTCTCCACCTTTGCTCTCATGTTAGCCATGTCTTGCACGTGCTTCAGCTGTGCACTGTGGTATTGGATCGATGCCAACCTTTGATGGCGATACATAAGTGCTAAAGTGGAGAGAACCGTCACAAAGCCTGTGTTTGATGGTTGATTTTGGAGAGCGTTCGCAATTTCGGCTGTGTTTTCGCTAATGTCATAATTAGGGTTGGTATCCCTGCTGAGGTCAGAGATCGATCCTTTTATGGGTTGAGGTTCACTAATTAGCGGGGGAGTGGTGACCACCTCCTTTGGTAGCTTGCACATTATTAGAAAAATTTAGAGGAAAAATGTTCCTAATTGTTTTCAATGTTTGGGTTTGGAATTCATTGGAAGCTGCAAAGACAAGTTTAATCTATTTATAGATGTTGACGAACCATCAGTACTGTACCAGTAATGTGGAAGTTGGACGTGAATGAATTTGCAAAAGCAAATTGAATTAATTAATCAATGCCAATGATTAATCCTACCTGGGTAGGCTATCTGGGTATTAAACTTGAATTAACCTGAGGTTGCTTCATCCAGGTTAATATGGGAAGTTTAAAAGTGTCTCATTTGATTGCAAGAACATTAAGGTATGTTCAACAATTTAACTTATTAAATTGAATGAGATGATAATCCATACAATCTCCATTGATTGGATATCATAAGTGTAAACAGTAGATCAAATGTTGGGAACACTCCCCACTATGGTACACTTCTTCCTTGGGCCGAAGCCACATGGGATTCCCGCTGGGGCAGGACTTCTGTCAGTACTGGATTACTGAATGGGTTTTGCAAAAACCAAATTTTACTGATTGATCAATTTTAATGATAAATCAAACCTGTATAGGCTATTTGGGATTTAAACTTTAATTAACCTGAGAGGTTTATTCATCTAGGTTAATGTGGGAAAAAGATTACAATGTCTCATTTAGAAAACTTATTTAAAAGATCCACTTGAGAATGTAAATCTGGCAATTTCACTTATTAGTTCAATTGAATAAGACATCGATATCCGTCTGGATATCACGAGTAACGACTTGAGTGTCACCTGACTAATTATTCTTGAAGGAAAGTACTGGTGACTCTTCAGAGGTCCCTGCTGGCACACGCTGAAATCCAACTCAAGTCGGATGAATTACAATGTGGCACAAAACAAAATGGCTGTTTTCCCTTTTGTTAGCTTAGCATCTCGAGCAAGCTAATGCTACTTGATGCCTGAAAAATGCTCAACATAGGATTTCCTTGGCAAGGGAAAGGTTTTACTTATAACGTATTATGTTCAAACCCTTTTCGGCGATATTTGACGATGTTTTAACCGGAACTCGCGGCAAACAATCGAAATGCACCGTGGTCTACTCGCATCGAAACGCGAGAGAGACAGAGAGATACTTATCGCTGGTCAAGCTAATCTCTCCTAAATTTCAATCGGCTGGGTCTTTGTCCTCGCTCGAGAAATTAATAATGACCTAGCCAACACGCGTCTGAAACGCGAGAGGCAGAAATACTTAGCGTTTGGCCAAACGTGCTATTTCTCAGATAGCTTTATCAGTCCTCATACAGAACTGTATAGCTTATGCTCGCCACTGAATACCTCAGAGCACAAAACGGAGGCGATTCTCCAGAGCACACACGCACCAATAATTCCGGTCTACAATTCCCATAATGTATATAATAAACTTGGTATATTATGTAATCTGCTTTTCAATTTTATATAGGCTGAATCAAAATGAAAGCGTCATCCTATTTTAGATTCCTCGCACGGGGCGTCATTATGTTGTCGAAATTACCCAAACGTGCGGCCTAGTTTTAGAGTCCTCACAGGGGGCACCATATGTCGTGTCTTTGGCTATGCCGGATTAAGTGATATGACATGCTAACCTATAAAATTCTTTCTCTAATTAATATTACCTGATTAAGCTAATAATGTAAATGTAATTAACTAGAAAGTCGGGGCACCACGGAAGAACGTTTATAGAGCCGCTATCTTCCGAATAAACTCTTAAAATACTTAGTAATACTTTACATCGGTAGCAGTCAATATTAACCCATATCTTATTTTCAGTCTCATAATGAAAGTTGTAAATTCTTGGCTATCTTCACAAACCCTGGCTAACAAGTTGAATCAGCAATACAAAATTGGGTTTAATTATTTATTTACTAAATAAACTAAGCACACAGAATTACAAATACACAGAATACAGATGATGTCATACAGAAAACGTCCCGGTGGACGGAACCTGTATCATGGCTGGTTACACAAAGGAAAGGGGGTTGGGCTTGAATGAAAGAGCGGGAAGACTTAGGAATAAAGAAACAGCAGCTATGCTATCGTAAATACATTATCTTATGCATTCTAAATTACTGCCCATTTGGAAAAGGAAAATGCAATAAATATTTACTCTGAGCTGCGCTTCGGTAGATTGGTCGTAGATGCTGGCCGGGTTGGCCAACAGATCTTCCTGTACTCGGAAGAATGTCTCTGGTGGTAAATTGGATACGTGGTATCTTCGTCCGTCTGTTAGACTGGATCCGTCGTCCGTCCTTTCCTAGCCCACGTCTACAGCGGCCGCTGCTAACTCAACAGCTAGGAAGTATCACTTCTGTAGTGAATAAGCTCAAAGTTCATACCATTCGCCACCAAAGCTCACGCCGAGGTTGGCTTAGTTCTGTACTTGACGTGTGTCCTTCTAACGTAGAGGCTGCAGACCTCACGTACTGGAACAACGTGGTTATCTTTTCGTCAAAGGCTTATATAGTGGAGAGGGGGTGGATGTGTTTCATCGTTTATAACCCCTGTCTCTTCACAGGGGTGGGCCATTGATCAAGCAGGGCACTTTCCTTATGAAAACCCAATTCTCTCATTTGGAAGCTAAAATTACATTTAATCTCCTAACAAACAATTTCAATATCAAACATTTCAATTGCATAACAATTCCATGTTACTCTGATAACTAGAGGGTGTATACTTTCTCAGGTACAGTTTATGTCGTCCTGTCATCAGTCATAATGTCTCAGATGACAACCAAACTGACATACATACTCATTACGTTCCAAAGCATATTTCCAACTGGTTTTATTACCAAAATATGGTTCCTTTTCCCCATTTGTTTGATGTTCCTAGACTCTCTATATTTAACACAGGCTATTCAAGTCCTTCAGTAGGGTCAGAGAGGGGAAGGGAGAAAGGTATTTATGGGGGGGGGGTCATAAACCTTACCCACAGGCCAACGTCATGACAATAGAAATGTGTGAACTTGCTATTTGATATCAAAACGTTTAACATGTGATGCTTCCCAGTTCCCACACATATTGATATGGTTGTGTTACCTATCTTATTTTAATGTACTGGTTGTAAGTCGCTCTAAGAGTGTCTACTAAATGTAACTGTAAAATGTAATAGATTCACACACACCCATACACATGCATTCACTGCTTCTAACATAATACCGTCTCTTGCCAGCAGATGGAGCCAGAGGAGAGGGCGTCCTCTCTCAGTCCCTCAGACTATCTGCTGGATATAAACAAGGTTCTGCTGGCCTTGGCCGACAACGAACTGCTGCTCAACTCTTTCGAGCTCAGCAGTGGTCTCTACAATGACTTCTCCAGCCAGGGGGTGGAGGGTGAGAGAGAGATGAGGGGAGATATTGGAAGGTGAAGGGAATAACTGTGTTGTCCTGTAGGTCTGAATGGAGACCTCTCACTCATTTAATTTCTTCCCTCTCTCCACTCCTACCGCTCTCTCCTTCACCTCTCTCCTCTCCTCCTTCTCTCTCTTCTCTCCCTGCCTCCTCTCTCTCTCCCAGAGTATAAAGGAGAGTCTGGAGTATGTCCGGGAGCAGGTGACGTTGATCCATGAGCGCCATCCTGGAGGCATCGCAGAGATAGGTGGCACAGATCAGAGACACCCTCACCCAGCTCAAACCAGAGTGGGACCGCCTAAACTGCATGTACAAGCACCGCAAAGGGTGGGTGATGGACGATTAACATTAAGTTACTTAGTAACTGCCAAGATCTTAATACTTAATGACCATGAAAGAGTGTAAGGAAGAAGAAACTGAAAAATATACTCATTGTAGCAACACAATAAGGGGGAAATGAGCAGCTCTGTAAAGTCTTTGAATTTCCACTATTGGATGTGAGAGGATCTGTTTGTCTCCTCTAACAGGGCTATGTACTGTAGACGTAGCTTACTCTCATCACTGATTGGTTAGTGTCATCCACAGAGAGAGTGAGTGTATGATGTCACTTAGTCATGACCTTGTCTCCATCCTGTCTCTGTACTGTCAGGGAGTTCCATCTACAACTGACCTATCCTGGGTACATGAATAAATGTCTTCTATCAGCTATGGACGACAGAGGAGCGAGGATGGAGATATATGCCAGTGCACGTACTGTATACCAAGACCTCAGCACACACACACGCACACACAGATTGATCAACACAGGCCAAGTTGACTGGGAGCGCACACACACACAAACACCGACACGCTCCCGAGTGTGGCATCGGTCTAAGGCACTGCATCTCAGTGATAGAGGTGTCACTACAGACACAATTGCGATTTTTGCAATTCGTTCCAGTCACTGGCCGCAGAGAACTGGAAGGAAAGTCGGCCAAAGGAGGTGATGGCTTTGGGGATGACCAGTGAGATATACCTGCTGGAACGCGTGCTACGAGTGGGTGCTGCTATGGTGACTAGTGAGCTGAGATAAGGCGCGGCATTACCTAGCATAGACTTACAGATGACCTGGAGCCAGTGGGTCTGGCAGTGTACAGGTCGCAGTGGTGGGTAGTATATGGGGCTTTGGTAACAAAACGGATGGCACTGTGATCGACTGCATCCAGTTTGCTGAGTAGAGTATTGGAAGCTATTTTATAGATGACATCACCGAAGTCGAGGATCGGTAGGATGGTCAGTTTTACGAGGGTATGTTTGGCAGCATGAGTGAAGGATGCTTTGTTGCGGTATAGGAAGCTGAATCTAGATTTAATTTTGGATTGGAGATGCTTAATGTGAGTCTGGAAGGAGAATTTACAGTCTAACCAGACACCCAGGTATTTGTAGTTGTCCACGTATTCTAAGTCAGAGCTGTCCAGAGTAGTGATGCTGGACGGGCGAGCAGGTGCGAGCAGTGATCGATTGAATAGCATGCATTTAGTTTTACTTGCGTTTAAGAGCAGTTGGAGGCCACGGAAGAAGAGTTGTATGGCATTGAAGCTCGTCTGGAGGTTAGATAACACAGTGTCCAAAGAGGGGCCAGAAGTATACAGAATGGTGTCGTCTGCATAGAGGTGGATCAGAGAATCACCAGCAGCAAGAGCAACATCGTTGATGTATACAGAGAAGAGAGTCGGCCCGAGAATTGAACCCTGTGGCACACCCATAGAGACCGCCAGTGGTCCAGACAACAGGCCCTCCGATTTGACACACTGAACTCTGTCTGAGAAATAGTTGGTAAACCAGGCGAGGCAATCATTTGAGAAACCAAGGCTGTCGAGTCTGCCAATAAGAATGTGGTGATTGACAGAGTCGAAAGCCTTGGCCAGGTCGATGAATACGGCTGCACAGTAATGTCTCTTATCTATGGCGGTTATGATGTCGTTTAGGACCTTGAGTGTGGCTGAGGTGCACCCATGACCAGCTCTGAAACCAGATTGCAAAGTGGAGAAGGTGCGGTGGGATTCAAAATGGTCGGTAATCTGTTTGTTGACTTGGCTTTCGAAGACCTTAGAAAGGCAGGGTAGGATGGATATAGGTCTGTTGCAATTTGGGTCAAGAGTGTCCCCTCCTTTGAAGAGGGGGATGACAGCAGCTGCTTTCCAATCTATGGGAATCTCAGACGATACGAAAGAGGTTGAACCGGCTAGTAATAGGGATTGCAACAATTTTGGCAGATAATTTTAGAAAGAGAGCGTCCAGATTGTCTAGCCCGGCTGATTTGTATGGGTCCAGATTTTGCAGCTCTTTCAGAACATCAGCTATCTGGATTTGGGTGAAGGAGAAATGATGGGGGCTTTGGCGGGTTGCTGTGGAGGGTGCCGGGCAGTTGACCGGGGTACGGGTAGCCAGGTGGAAAGCATGGCCAGCCGCAAAGAAATGCTTATTGAAATTCTCAATTATCGTGGATTTGTCAGTGGTAACAGTGTTTCCTAGCCTCAGAGCAGTGGGCAGCTGGGAGGAGGTACTCTTTTTCTCCATGGACTTTACAGTGTCCCAGAACTTTTTTGAGTTAGTACTACAGGATGCAAATTTCTGTTTGAAAAAGCTTGCCTTAGCTTTTTTAACTGCCTGTGTATATTTGTTCCTAACTTCCCTGAAAAGTTGCATATCACGGGGGCTATTCGATGCTAATGCAGAGCGCCACAGGATGCTTTTGTGCTGGTCAAGGGCAGACAGGTCTGGAGTGAACCAAGGACTATATCTATTCCTAGTTCAATTTTTTTTGAGTGGGGCATGCTTATTTAAGATGGTGAGGAAGGCACTTTTAAAGAATAGCCAGGCGTCATCTACTGATGGGATGAGGTCAATGTCATTCCAGGATACCCCAGCCAGGTCGATTAGAAAGGCCTGCTCGCAGAAGTGTTTTAGGGAGTGTTTGACAGTGATGAGGGGTGGTCGTTTGGTCACAGATCCATTACGGATACAGGCAATGAGGCAGTGATCGCTGAGATCTTGATTGAAAACAGCAGAGGTGTATTTGGAGGGCGAGTTAGTTAGGATGACATCGATGAGGGTGCCCGTGTTTACGGATTTGGGGTTGTACCTGGTAGGTTCATTGATAATTTGTGTGAGATTGAGGGCATCAAGCTTAGATTGTAGGATGGCCGGGGTGTTAAAAACCTCTTACATCTAGACGTTCCGCTAGCGGAACACCTGCTCCAATATCCAATTTGCGTGGCGCAAATGATAAATTCCTCAAAAATACAAAAACTCTCCTTTATCTAACCACACTGTCCGATTTCAAAAAGGCTTTACAGCGAAAGCAAAACATTAGATTATGTCAGCAGAGTACCCAGCCAGAAATAATCAGACACCCATTTTTTAAAATGCTAGGATATAATGTCACAAAAAACAAAACCACAGCTAAATGCAGCACTAACCTTTGATGATCTTCATCAGATGACACACCTAGGACATTATGTTATACAATACATGCATGTTTTGTTCAATCAAGTTCATATTTATATCAAAAACCAGCTTTTTACATTAGCATGTGACGTTCAGAACTAGCATACCCCCCGCAAACCTCCGGTGAATTTACTAAATTACTCACGATAAACGTTCACAAAAAACATAACAATTATTTTAAGAATTATAGATACAGAACTCCTTTGTGCAATCGAGGTGTCTGATTTTAAAATAGCTTTTCGGTGAAAGCACATTTTGCAATATTCTGAGTAGATAGCCCAGCCATCACGGCCAGCTATTTAGACACCCACCAAGTTTAGCCCTAACCAAAGTCAGATTTACTATTAGAAAAGTTTGATTATCTTTGGTGTTCTTCGTCAGAATGCAGTCCCAGGACTGCTACTTCAATAACAAATGTTGGTTTGGTTCAAAATAATCCATAGTTATATCCAAACAGCGGCGTTTTGTTCGTGCGTTCAAGACACTATCCGAAGTGTAAATAAGGGTCACGAGCATGGCGCATTTCGTGACAAAAGATTTCTAAATATTCCATTACCGTACTTCGAAGCATGTCAACCGCTGTTTAAAATACATTTTTATGCCATTTTTCTCATAAAAAAGCGATAATATTCCGACCGGGAATCTGCGTTTAGGTAAACAGACGAAAGAAAACAAAGCATGGGGTCGACTCGGGCACGCGCCTGAGTCTCACAGTACTGTAACCAGCCACTATCCAAACGCGCTACTTTTTTTCAGCCAGAGCCTGCAAAGCCATGATTCAGCTTTTTGCCGCCTTCTGAGAGCCCATGGGAGCCGTAGGAAGTGTCACGTAACAGCAGAGATCCTCTGTAATGGATAGAGATAATCAAGAAGGGCAAGAAATTGTCAGACAGGGCACTTCCTGCATGGAATCTTCTCAGGTTTTGGCCTGCCAAATGAGTTCTGTTATACTCACAGACACCATTCAAACAGTTTTAGAAACTTTGGAGTGTTTTCTATCCAAAGCTAATAATTATATGCATATTCTCGTTTCTGGGCAGGAGTAATAATCAGATTAAATCGGGTACGTTTTTTATCTGGCTGTAAAAATACTGCCCCCTAGCCATAACAGGTTAAGCATGTCCCAGTTTAGGTCACCTAGTAGCATGAGCTCAGAAGATAGATGGGGGCAATCAATTCACATATGGTATCAAAGGCACAGCTGGGGGCAGAGGGAGGTCTATAGCAAGCGGCAACAGTGAGAGATTTGTTCTGGAAAGGGGAATTTTTAGAAGTAGAAGCTCGAATTGTTTGGGTACAAACTTGGATAGTCACACAGAACTCTGCAGGCTATCTTTGCAGTAGATTGCAACACCGCCCCCTTTGGCAGTTCTATCTTGGCGGAAAATGTTATAGTTAGCGATGGAGATTTCAGGGTTTTGGTGGTTTTCCTAAGCCAGGGTTCAGACACGGCTAAGACATCCAGGTTGGCAGAGTGTGCTAAAGCAGTGAGTAAAACAAACTTAGGGAGTAGGCTTCTAATGTTAACATACATGAAACCAAGGCTTTATTAGTTGGTTAGCTTCTGATGGCTAGCTTCTGAAGAAAGTTTTGGCTATAAGGTGTAAAACAAAATCCAGATCCGTGTCACATTGAGTGAGGCGTGTTACCGGAAGGTATATTTAATTTAAAAATGGAAAAGACAAAAAATACAAAAAGTAAACAAGAGGACAACAAACCACGTCTGCACTGCTACGCCATCTTGGAAAAATGCTAATTCCTGCTCAAAACTCATAAAAGATCCTGACCTGTTCTTATTTAAGATATATGGTGGTAGTTATCTTTATGTGGCAGTGCATTGTGAGGTTCAATGGAATTTACTACGGTGTTATCAGTCATTCCCTGGCACCCAACACATTCACTACTGCTTAACCTGGAGGTAAGGAATGGGGTGACATTCTTACTTTTCCTTTCTCCTTATCAGCAAAATAAGGATTTTTCCAGTGGAGGAACCTGAGTATGTCTTGGGAGATCCTAATTCTGATCCTGGCCCGATTCCAAAATTCACCCAACACCCTCAGAAGGAAGAATTAATTAGTAAAAAAACAGTAATCAAAGAGTGATTGGGTGTTACCTGTTGTCCTGAATACTTACTCTCAAGATTGAAAGCAGACTGTAAGGTCTAGATGAAAAGGAATTCAATTGGCTTTACCTTTTGGATTTGAATTGAAAAAATAAGCTGCTTTAATCAAAAATTACTTCAAAGCATTACTTTATAAACTTACATTCTCAATATTTATATATTTGAATGAGCTGACTTGGTTTGGGTGTGGGGGTTCAGAGAACAATGTTGATTTCTCATGCACTCTCATGCATATTGTAAAACATAAAAGGACTGGAGTTCATAACATGGATTTAAACAGTAATTGTGCTAAAAGGTTGTCAGCAAAAAAAGCCTGAAGGTCTGTACTTCACAAACATTTGGTTGAGATCCTCATTCAGTCCATTATGAGGGCATGACAACTCAATGGAACCTCCATAGTATTCACAATATACACCATAATAACGGTGGCTATAGCTACGTAAATCAGGGCTTGGTCAGAGTTAACTGATTCCAGATCTGTTAGTTTCCCCCCTAATTGTTATGGTTAGGGTTTGGTCTGGGTAAACTCAACTAATATGAGATCTGCTGTCCTCTGTCTGTAGGAGTTTTGACTGTGCAGTGGAGGAGTGGAGACAGTTCCACTGTGACTTGAACGACCTAAGTCAGTGGATGACCGACACGGAACAGGTCCTCACTAAGGGAAAAGGACCTGATGGACAACTGCACCCGGACACAGCCAGGACACACCAGGAGGTCAGGGAGTGTGTGTTTCTGTGTGTGTGTGCGTGTGTGTGTGTGTGAGAGTTAATGTTAGACCGTGTGTGTGTGTGTGTGTGTGTGTGTGTGTGTGTGTGTGTGTGTGTGTGTGTGTGTGTGCGCTCGTGCCCAAGTGTGTGCGCTCGTGCCCAAGTGTGTGCGCTCGTGCCCAAGTGTATATGCTGCTAACCTACCCACTTTAATGATGACCCTGACATTATGCAGAGATAGTACGCAAAATGTTGGATCAACTGTATGCGGATGGGGGGTTTTGGTGTGAGAAAATGTATGTTTTTGAATGTGAAAAATATGCCTTCTCTCCTTAATTATTTAGCACTTTTCATGCTCTGTCGTTCATTATATTCCTGCAGAGAGAAGGAGAGAGAAAGAGAGAGAGAGTTTTCTAATTTGTATTGTTTGCAATACTAAAGAGTACCAGGCTTTCCCCTGAGGGGAAAAGCTGTTTGAAAGCCAGGCATTGACACCCACAGAATTAAATAGAACAATACTATTAGTATTATATAGTATCTTTATGTTTACACCACTCACATCATCATTAGGATGTGGAGCAGCCAGCACTAGTTACCATAGAGTACAATCTATCCAATACCTATAGTTGCAATCCGTTATTCATAGCAGCTCAATTCCAATTGATTTATTTTACCTTTATTTGACTAGGCAAGTCAGTTAAGAACAAATTCTTATTTACAATGATGGCCTAAGAACAGTGAGTTAACTGCCTTTTTCAGATGTTGACCTTGTGAGCTCGGGGATTCAATCTAGCAACCTTTTGGTTACTGGCCCAACGTTTTAACCACTAGGCTACCTGCCGCCCCCAATTGACTCATTCTGTTGATTAATACAACTTTGATTTCTAGTTTTATATTGATCTGTTAGCCCCTCTCTCTCTTTGGAGCTGGAGGAGGGCCTAGCCAGTCACCAGCCTGTCCTGGCCGCGTTGACTCAGACAGTTGAGAGGATCATCGTGCAGCTGTCAGCCCCTGACGGGCCCCTGCAAGAGAACAAGCTGGAGGCCCTGGGGCAGCGCTGTAGAGCCGTGCACAGAAAGGTGCTGGACAGACAGCATGGGTAACCATGGAGATGAACACCATGGAAACTAAGCATAGTCGCCATAGAAATAGGACAGCTTGTTAGGAGTGATAAGAAGGGCATTTTGGGCCCCAAAAATAGTTTACAGTGGAAAAAAGAATGTTTAGAAATTGGATTATGTTTAAATGAGCAGGATAAACTCGTGCAGATATGTATCGAAATGTATGAATATTTGCTGCATCAATGTCCTAAGCGGTAATGATATCAGCATGACAGATCAGCATACAAATGTAATGTAAATGTTAGGATTTGGCCTACACACGGCAGCTGTAGGGAAATTGAGATCTTAATGTGTGTGTGTGTGTGTCTATGTGTTTGTGCGGCTTGCGCCTGTTTATCTGTGTATGTGTGTGTTTGTCCTTAGGCTGACTGGAAGTGACCCTGCCCTATTAGAGCTGGTGAGGTAGTGGAGACCTGGCTCTGTGGCTGGAGCAGGCTGAATGTGCTGTGAGCTCTCTGCCCGTCACTGCCACCAACAGCAACCTCAAAGAACTTAAGGTAAGGCTTAGAGTCAGGACATGTTTCCCCCCTAACCCTCACCTCACCCCTTAATTTACCCCATAATTCTCCCCTCATCCATCCCTCACATTTTTCAACCCTCTTCACCCCTTTGTCACCTTTCTCTCTAGACTCTGGCTGAAGAGATGGACATCCAGAATGAGTGTCTTGGTTGGCTGAACAAGAACGGCCCCCAGATTCTAGCCAATCAGAGCGTGAGTCATCAGGAGAGAGACAAGCACATGAGCAAACTCAGGACCATCAATCTCAACTGGAACAAGGTGAGAATAACCTATTGAACCTGTTTCCTAATGAACATAATGCAACTCAGTAGCCTATACTTAAACTGGAAAAAAGGAAGGGTAACACTAAAAGAGTAACAGTGGAGATTAACTATCTCCCTTCTTCATCTCTCCATTCCTTGTCCTCTCTCTCTCTTTCTCTTTCTCTCTCTCTCTCTCTCTCTCTCTCTCTCTCTCTCTCTCTCTATCTCTATCTCCCTCCCCCCTCTCACTCTCCCTAACCCTTCCCCCTCTCTCTTTCTGTCCCTCTCTCACTCTCCTCTCAATATGTCCTGCAGGTGACTCATGAGTTGTTAGATAAAGTCGGTGGAGGCGGAGGGGAACCTCCAGAGTCATGGTCAGTTCCAGGACAAGATTAACAGAATGACCGACTGCGTCCAGGTCACACACCAGACCTCAGTGGGAGAGGGGTCAGCCCTGCAGAGAGCCAGGTAATGCGTGCGCACACACACACACACACACAGACACAGCGCTATGGCTAACTACGCTAAACTGAAGAATGCTTTGGCAGACCTTTACATATTTTTTTTTCATTGTAGTCTATTTTCAACCATAACTCTCTCTCAGTTTAAAATTAAAACACTCAGTTTCGATGGGCCCATCAGAAGTACAGATGGCCAGTCTGATGAGTGACCACCACCCGCAGTCCAGAGCTGGTGGCCCCCACAGACCCGAACAAGACAGCCACAGAGCTGGTTGACTGGCTGCTGCGCATCACCCAGATGCTTAAGTCCAACATCGTTACGGTAGGGGACACAGACGAGATACGCACTACCATGGGGCACTTGCATGTACTTGTGTAAGGGAATGAATGGGGACTGGTGGAGTGTACTGGGTGATGGCTTTAGTCAGCCATCATTTGTGTGGCATGTAAGTGTGGCATGTAACTTATCATGACATTAGGTCTCTTTGTGTGAAGGTATACATGTGTATCATGTACATTTTAGTCATTTAGCAGACGCTCTTATCCAGAGCGACTTACATTTTATACATTTTCTTTTTCCCGTACTGGCCCCCCATGGGAATCGAACCCACAACCCTGGCGTTGCAAACACCATGCGTTGCAAACACCATGCTCTACCAACTGCGCTACAGGGAACACCTGTACTGTAGCTGTGGCAAGTAACTTATCGTGACTGTTAGGTCACTGTGTCTGAAGGTATACATGTGTATCATATACTGTACCTGTGGCATGTAACTTATCGTGACCGTTAGGTCTCTGTGTGTGAAGGTGTACATGTGTATCATATACTGTGCCTGTGAAACATGTTAGTAATAGTAAATGCAGCTGTGTTTGTGATTACTGTAATGTGTTCATGTAAAAGGGATTTTATAAATCCAATTGACTGATGGATTGGTTGGGTATTCTGCTCAGGTGACGAAGAGTGACCTGGAGCTGCGTCACCCACAGCTGGAGAACATCTTCACTCTGGCCCAGAACATCAAGAACAAGACCTCCAACTTGAATACCTCCGTCACTGAGATACATATGTATGCTCACAGAGCCAGTAAAGCATGAACATAATGTACTGTATCATACCTAGAGAGAAAAGGTCCCGTGTGGCTCAGTTGGTACAGCATGGTGTTTGTAACGCCAGCGCTGTGGGTTCAATTCCCATGGGGGACAAGTACGGGGAAAAAAATCTATAAAATGTATGCATTCACTACTGTAAGTTGCTCTGGATAAGAGCGTCTGCTAAATGACTAAAATGTAAAAGCATGAATATACTTTAAGAGAAATGCATTCGGATACACAAAATCACATATATAGTTTCTGTAGAAATATTATTGTCCAAGTGCAGTTTAGCCTTAGCCCAAGGTCATCCACACCTACTTTTTTCCTTTCTCTCTCTGCAGTGGAGAAAGTGTATAGCCAATGGGACAACACTCAGCAAGGTGTGGAGGCGTGACTCCAGCAGCTGGATAACATGATTGGCCACAGCGATCAGTGGGAGAAGCAGAGACAGGAACTGAATGCTCTGATTGGTCAGAACATGGGCACCTGCACAACCTTCACCTCTCCAGGGAACCCCTGACCATACAGCTCAGTGACAACAAGATGAGAGATACAGCGACCCTTCCCCTTTGACCTTTGGACTACTGATACTCGGCCCCATTAGCCAGATGGGTGGAATGGCTTCTAATCAATGATAAAGGGTAAGATATTTGTAATTATGTTCATGGTTAAGGATAGGATTGGGAACTGTAATCAGTAACTTGAAGCAGCGTGTGGCAAGTATGTTTTTGTGTGTTTGCATCTTAGCCCAATAGATAACACACGTGTACCATTCATCATGCATTTTAGTATTCCAGTGTATCGTGCTGATTATGACAAGGAGTATATGCAGATGAGAGGTCTCACTGTTGGTTAGTCACGATTATTACTGACAGTGTTGATGAACGCTGATCAAACATGCCTTGCAGGTAAATAATGGTAAGCATATGAGCGGTCTCCTATGGGGATTGTCGTGTACTTTCTTTTCATATGTGGCCCAATGCAATGCCAATGTCAAACACTAGAGGGCATCTGTGTCTAATTCACTGTTGTACTGTACTGTAGTTACAATGCCATAGAACAGCTGTTCTGATCATTATTTATCATTTAATTAAATAGGTTAGCATACCTTAAGTTAAAACAAAGTGAGATCCTGAGGGAACCATGATTAAAAGGGAAGTGACAAGGATATGAAATAAGTGAAATAGTTTAGTCTGTGAGGATTAGGTTGTTGTCATTATTTGTTGTTTGTTTTTTCTCCACGTGTTCTTGCAAGACCTTGGAAGAGGTCAGGGTACCGTGGCAACCTTTAACGAGCTGTCCAATCAGCTCCTGCGAGAGTATTCCGCTGACGACACAAGGAGGATCAAAGATATCACAGAGAAAAACAACATAGCCTGGAACTGCATCAACAAGAGGTGGACGCACACATACAGACACACACACACGTATACACACACACTTGTCAAGTCTCAACTTTTATAATGTCCTGAACTACTTGAATTCTTGACTCAGCTATTTCATTCAACAATGGACCTCCAACCAAACCAATGCTTGATCATTTGTCATTACATCGATCATTGATTGTCATATTGATGTTGATTGTTTGACAGGGCTAGTGACCACCAGGCCAAGCTGGACAGTGGCCTGAATGCTCTGCAGATGTCCCTCAGCGAGCTGGAGGCCTTTCTTAAGTGGCTGCAGGAGGCAGAGACTACCGTCAACGTCCTGGCTGACG
Organism: Salmo salar; assembly: GCF_965601325.2. Taxonomy (NCBI): domain Eukaryota; kingdom Metazoa; phylum Chordata; class Actinopteri; order Salmoniformes; family Salmonidae; genus Salmo; species Salmo salar. The sequence continues at coordinate 61,179,828 of NC_138305.1, forward strand.
TCTCCCAGAGGGAGGAGCTATCCCAGGACTCTGCCCACGTCAAGAAGCTGAGAGGGCAACTGGAGTTAGGCCACGGCCCTTTGATCTGCTGATTGTTTGTAGGTGTGTTGTGGGGTTGTGTGTGTGTGTGTGTGTGTGTGTGTGTGTGTGTGTGTTTTCTAAGTTGTACGGTGAGGGAAAATAAAGGGAACTGGGATGTAGCGGTATATGGTTTAGATGAGGGGCTGAAACACAGAGGTTTCATCTGTTCACAGATGAAATACTATAGACTCCTACAGAAATGTGATTTCATTCAGCTACCATTGAGTTGTGCTTTTTCATTGTGTTTTTCTAGGTTAGTCTCACTTGAAGGAGCATTGATGCTCTAAAAACAGCCTGGTCATACATGGTCTTCTACGTGGGCTCTTTTCTCCATCTCTGTTTACACCAATAGGACGCCCACGTCATTGTCATTTCAAATTGACGTTTCTGGAAATTGATTTTTTTCTCCATTCTACCCTCTACCCCTTCTTATCCTCTCTCCCCCTTCTCCTCCTTCCAGTGGTGTGAAGTAAATGCTTTAAAGTACTACTTAAGTTGTTTTTTGGGGTATCTGTACTTTACTATTTATATTTTGGATAACTTTTACTTTTACTTCACTAAATTCCAAAAGATAATGATGTACTCCTTACTCCATACATTTTCCATGACACCCAAAAGTACTCGTTACATTTTGAATGCTATGCAGGACAGAAATGGTCCGATTCACACACTTATCAAGAGAACATCCCAGGTCATCTCTACTGCCTCTGATCTGGCAGACTCACTAAACACAAATGCTTTGTTTCTGAATGATGTCTGAAGTTGATGACGACCGAGGTCGGAGTGCATGCGCCCAGCGCACCGCAAGGAGTCGCTAGAGCGCGATGGGACAAGGACATCCCGGCCGGCCAAACCCTCCCCTAATCCGGATGATGCTGAGCCAGGTAGCCTAGTGGTTAGAGCATTGGGCCAGTAACCGAAAGTTTGCTGATTCGAATCCCCGAGCTGACAAAGTAAAAATCTATCATTCTGCCCCTGAGCAAAGCAGTTAACCCACTGTTCCCTGGGCGCCGAAGACGTGGATGTCAATTAAGGCAGCCCTCCGCACATCTCTGATTCAGAGGGGTTGGGTTAAATGTGTAAAACACATTTCAGTTGAATGCATTCAGTTGTACAATTGACTAGGTATCCCCCTTTCCCCAATTGTGCGCCGCCTCATGGGGCGGCCGGCTGCGACATAGCCTGGGATCTAATATAAGGATTTTGAAATGATTTATACTTTTACTTTTGATACTTAAGTACATTTTTGCAATTAGATTTACTTTTGATACTTAAGTATATTTAAAACCAAATACTTTTAGACTTTTACTTAAGTAATATTTTATTGGGTGACTTTCACTTTTGCTTGAGTTATTCCTACTTTTACTCAAGTGTGACAATTGGATACTATTTCCACCACTGCCTCCTTCTCGCTTATTTCTCTCTCTGGCTCTGTGTCTCAATTTAAGATTGATGGACTGCGCTCAGTGCTAAAGGGAAACTGGATTAATGAAGTAGAATGAACGAGAAAGGGGAATGAGGAAAGAGAGGGACATTGGAATGAGAGGAGGGAGCAGGACAGACTGAAGGTGGTCAGTGAGATGGGTCGAAAGGGTCCTTCATTCAGAGTGACTCGTCTGTCACCAATCAATGTCAAGTCGGTCACTTTACCTGTGTCTCTTATGGAGAGGTTCAATATAACTACAAGTCACATTCTTTCTTAGGATAATAATTGCTCCTTAGAAGTTTGGTCTTAGAGAGGAGCCATAGAAAGATGAAGCACCTTATTATTGCAAGAGAAAAAATTGTATAACATTTTTTGGGGAACCTTATCACATAAATTGTCTTGCAGTAAGAGATTGTTTGAGGTGAAAGAAGTAGATGGTTATCTTTGTGTGGTTATCTTTCTGTGCTAGCCTGTTTCACTCCATGTTCTGCTGCAGTGACTTCATGTGAAGCCAGCATGCAGCCTGTTTGCTATTAGTCACTGTCACACAGGAGCACAGAGACACGCACAGCACAGCACACAGAGAGAGGGCAGAGGGCAACATACACATACACATACAGTACCAGTAAAAAGTTTGGACACACGTACTCATTCAAGTGTTTTTTCTAAATTGTAGAATAATAGTGAAGACAACATTATGAAATAACACATATGGAATCATGTAGTAATCAAAGAAGTGTTAAACAAATCAAAATATATTTAATATTTGAGATTCTTCAAAGTAGCCACCCTTTGCCTTGATGACAGCTTTGCACACTCTTGGCATACTCTCAACCAACTTTACCTGGAATGCTTTTCCAACAGTCTTGAAGGGGTTCCCATATATGCTGAGCGCTTATTTGCAGCTTTTCCTTCACTCTGCGGTCCAACTCATCCCAAACCATCTCAACTGGGTTGAGGTCGGGTGATTGTGGAGGCCAGGTCATCTGATGCTGCACTCCATCACTCTCCTCCTTGATGGTTCCACTAAGCGCAAACCAGTTGGGATGGCGTATCGCTGCAGAATGCTGTGGTAGCCATGCTGGTTAAGTGTGCCTTGAATTCTAAATAAATCAGACAGTGTCACCAGCAAAGCACCCCCACACCATCACACCTCCTCCATGCTTCAAGGTGGGAACCACACATTTCGGAGATCATCCGTTCACCTACTCTGTGTCTCACAAAGACACGGCGGTTGGAACAAAAAATCTAAAATTTGGACTCATCAGACCAAATGACATATTTCCACCGGTCTAATGTCCATTGCTCGTGTTTCTTGGCCTAAGTAAGTCTCTTCTTATTATTGGTGTCCTTTAGTAGTGGTTTCTTTGCAGCAATTCGACCATCTGCTCTGAACAGTTGATGTTGAGATGTGTCTATTACTTGAACTCTGAAGCATTTGTTTGGGCTGCAATTTCTGAGGCTGGTAACTTGATGGTTTTGGCGACTGACCTTCATGTCTTATTGTAATGATGAATTGTCATTTCTCTTTGCTTATTTGAGCTGTTCTTGCCGTAATATGGACTTGGTATTTTTACCAAATAGGGCTATCCTCTGTATACTACCCCTACCTTGTCAGAACACAACTGATTGGTTCAAATGCATTAAGAAGGAAAGAAATTCCACAAATTAACTTTTAACAAGGCACAGTTTGCATTCCAGATGACTACCTCATGAACCTGTCATCAAGGCAAAAGGTGGATACTTTGAAGAATCTCAAATATTAAATATATTTTGATTTGTTTTTATTTTATTTGATTTATTTCACCTTTATTTAACCAGGTAGGCAAGTTGAGAACAAGTTCTCATTTACAATTGCGACCTGGCCAAGATAAAGCAAAGCAGTTCGACACATACAACAACACAGAGTTACACATGGAGTAAAACAAACTTACAGTCAATAATACAGTAGAAAAATAAGTCTACATACAATGTGAGCAAATGAGGTGAGATAAGGGAGGTAAAGGCAAAAAAGGCCATGGTGGCAAAGTAAATACAATATAGCAAGTAAAACACTGGAATGGTAGATTTGTAGTGGAAGAAAGTGCAAAGTAGAAATAGAAATAATGGGGTGCAAAGGAGCAAATAAATAAATAAATAAATACAGTGGGGGAAAAGGTAGTTGTTTGGGCTAAATTATAGATGGGCTATGTATAGGTGCAGTGATCTGTGAGCTGCTCTGACAGCTAGTGCTTAAAGCTAGTGAGGGAGATAAGTGTTTCCAGTTTCAGAGATTTTTGTAGTTCGTTCCAGTCATTGGCAGCGGAGAACTGGAAGGAGAGACGGCCAAAGGAGGAATTAGCTTTGGGGGTGACCAGAGAGATATATCTGCTGGAGCGTGTGCTACAGGTGGGTGCTGCTATGGTGACCAGTGAGCTGAGATAAGGGGGGACTTTACCTAGCAGGGTCTGGTATATGACCTGGAGCCAGTGGGTTTGACGACGAGTATGAAGCGAGGGCCAGCCAACGAGAGCGTACAGGTCGCAGTGGTGGGTAGTATATGGGGCTTTGGTGACAGAATGGATGGCACTGTGATAGACTGCATCCAGTTTATTGAGTAGAGTATTGGAGGCTATTTTGTAAATGACATCGCCGAAGTCGAGGATCGGTAGGATGGTCAGTTTTACGAGGGTATGTTTGGCAGCATGAGTGAAGGATGCTTTGTTGCGAAATAGGAAGCCAATTCTAGATTTAACTTTAGATTGGAGATGTTTGACGTGAGTCTGGAAGGAGAGCTTACAGTCTAACCAGACAACTAGGTATTTGTAGTTGTCCACATATTCTAAGTAAGAACCGTCCAGAGTAATGATGCTGAACGGGCGGGCAGGTGCGGGCAGCGATTGGTTGAAGAGCATGCATTTAGTTTTACTTGTATTTAAGAGCAGTTGGAGGCTATGGAAGGAGAGTTGTTTGGCATTGAAGCTCGTCTGGAGGGTTGTTAACACAGTGTCCAAAGAAGGGCCAGAAGTATACAGAATGGTGTCATCTGCGTAGAGGTGGATCAGAGACTCAACAGCAGCAAGAGCGACATCATTGATGTATACAGAGAAAAGAGTTGGCCCAAGAATTGAACCCTGTGCCACCCCCATAGAGACTACCAGAGGCCCGGACAACAGGCCCTCCGATTTGACACATTGAACTCTATCAGAGAAGTAGTTGGTGAACCAGGCGAGGCAATCATTTGAGAAACCAAGGCTATTGAGTCTGAAAGTTTAACACTTTCTTGGTTACTACATGATTCCATATGTGTTATTTCACAGTTTTGATGTCTTCACAATTATTCTTCAATGTAAAAATAAAGAAAAACCCTTGAAAGAGTAGGTGTGTCCAAACTTTTTACTGGTAGTTTAGATATATATATAATATATACACATACACCAGAGTCCGGGATGTAGCAGTAATGCTAGACAGAGAGGGCAAATTGCACACTGTGGGAAGGAAGTTAGCCTATGTGTAGCTCAGATGTTTTCACCTTGATATGTACTATGTGTACACAAATGCTTCATTGGCTCATTGTGTTATATACAGTACCAGTCAAAAGTTTGGACACACCTACTCAATGTGGTGGGGTTTTGTTGAGGCACAGGGACAGGGTGTTAAGCCACATACAAATTGTTGTACTGAATTAAATACTACCACTACCTTGTTAAAACCAAGTCTATCTTTATTTCCCAAACATACTTAAACACAATCACCATAGCTTTTTTTTGTCTTGTAATCGTTTTAAGCATTTTTTAACACAGGCTTAACACCTAACAAACACTTTGAACTTTTTTTAAACACTTTGAACAGGCCCATTATGGGGTATGTGTGTAGATTGATGAGAATTATTTTAAATAATATTTTAATCTATTTTAGAATAAGGCTGTAACGTAACAAAATGTGGAAAATTCAAGGGGTCTGAATACTTTCCCGAAGGCACTGTGTGTGTGTGTGTGTGTTCCAGTCTATATAACAAGGCATATCTGTACAGAAAACACAGTACAGATGTTGCCCTGCTCAAACATTAGCTTTCATTCTGCACTACATTGGAGTCGCTAGCCAAACATTTGCGGTAAGTGCAGGTGAACATGATGCTAGTTCCCAAGGGGGTTCATATACGCTAATGCTAACGGTCTTATTGGAAACAGTGCTGTCAGTGGGATAACTGGCCTAGCTAATGGTATTCCCTTCTGTAATTACCTTAGAAGAATCAATACTGTGTGGGATGAGTGAATAAATGTATGGCAGGCTCACCCCAATTTCAGATCTGGCTATGTAAAGCTCTTCACAAAGCACTCAATGATCATTTCACTTTCTCACATGTTTAACTGAGAATGAGTGTTTCTTTGTGTGTATGATGTATGTGTATGTGGGTCGTTTGTGTGTGCCGCTTATCTCTGTGTGTGTGTTCTGTATTTATAAGTCATGGGAAGCTGAGATGAGGCAGTCCTGGTGTCAGAGTGTTTTGTCTGTCGTGCTGGGGGAGTCCTTAGGTGAAGACACAAGGGTTCAGATCGTGAGTGCAGGAGAAAGTAATGTTTCTCAATCTATTAACACAGCAAATTACAAATGCTACTACTGCATTAATTCCTTTCCACATGTCTTTGTTTCTCTTTCATTCTCTATCCCTTACTTTTTCCCCCTTATATTCCCTCTTTCATGCACTCACCAACTGTACTTTCATGCACTCACCCTTTTATCTGCTTCTGACTTTGCTTCCCTCTCTTCCCTTCTCTCTCTCTCTTTCAGGTGTCTCTCTCTCGGTTTTTAATTCTCTCCCTCCTTCCCTGTTCCCATATTAGACTGCTCTCTCATCCCTCTGTATCTGTGTCAGAGCATATCATTACGTCTGGGACACCACAGACACACTGCTGCTCCTGCTGTGTGCGGGCTGCACGCTGTTAATCTCACTGGTGCTCGCTCTCTCCCCTGCTGTCTCTCTCTCTCTCTCTTACTCACACTCTCCTTCTCCCTCTCTTTCACTCTCTCCCTCCATCCCAGTCAGCCGTCCGCTCTGGCTGGTGTAGTGTCATTCCCTCCCTACAGCTGAGGGAGCTTCTGTCTTCTGTTAACCCAGCACTCCTTATCCCCCCTCTCTCTCACCCTCTCTCTCTCTCTGTGTTGTTCGCTCGGAGGGCTTTCCGCGGAGCGCCACAGTCTTTATCCCACTCCCGTCTCTGGCTTTACAGTGAGCGGTGATCGGCTCCTTCAGAGCATCTTCTGCCTCCCTCGCTCATCCTTCTTCTCTTGGTTTGCTATGTCGGCAGATTTTTCTCTTTCGCTTTTCTTTTTCTTCTTTGACCCCTGGCTTCTAAAGGGGTAACCACAGAGTGACATCTCTTTTTGGAGTCGTTTTGCACCCTGGTTTGAGTGTGTGTGAATGAGAGTGTTTCAGCTTGCTTAAATGCCTGAGCACGAGTGTGAGGGCGCATGAGGGGAGAGTGTGAGGGAGATTGTGTTTGACTCTCTGTGTGTGTGTGTGTGTGTGTGTGTGTGTGTGTGTGTGTGTGTGTGTGTGTGTGTGTGTGTGTGTGTGTGTGTGTGTGTGTGTGTGTGTGTGTGTGTGTGTGTGTGTGTGTGTGTGTGTGTGTGGAGAGAGCGAGAGAATTTGCTGTAAGAGTGCGCATGTGCCGTGATTGCCACGCCGAGGGCCGTATATATGCTTTTGCGGGGGCATGCCGATCGGAGTGTGTGTCTCAGACAGTGTGTGTGTTCACGTCACTCTGTGACTGCTGTGGTGCATCTCTGGGGGGAGGAGGAGGATAGGATATGAGCGGGCCTGGGCAGTGCTAGAGGGCCATGCAGACTCTGAGCAGGCTGCAGACCTGTGGCACTCGTAAGATGATGGCCATGGTCCGCACCTCCCTTCAGAAAGTGGTGGTCTTCCTACACAGGCTCCAGAGAATGGCCATCTCATCCCCACGTTATCACAAACTCTGCAAGGTGAGTCACAGAACGAAAGACAGGGAGAGGAAGAGTTCTGTCCAATGCTCTTTCATTCCTGTTTTCAGTCATTCGTTCATTTGTTTCGTCTGTTCATTCAGTGTTTTGGTTCGGTATTGTGATAGAGTTGATTAACTGTGTGGGTTAGTTTGGTCATCTTGTTGGTTTGGGGCATTTTTGTAACACTTTTTTTGTCTCTCAAGAATGCCTAGTTTTATTCATGGCTTTTGATAAAGTTGTATGTTTCTGGCATAGTTTCTGAGTGAATTACTACTTTTGTTGGTTTGCTGGTTATTAATTTATAACATTGTTATATGATTATATTACCTCACCTCACATCTCTGACTATTTTGGGGCTTGCATATTTAAATTGTGACTCATGTTTTTGTCCACAACTCTCTCCATCCTGTTATCTGTTTGGGAGAGTGTTGACGCCTGTGGTTGTCACCTCCACAGTGTGTGTCTGCATATTCCTGGCTGGATACGGGACTGATTTACTGCCTCAGCTGCACGTCAAGTAATCAGGCTCTGCTGTGTGTGTGTCTGCTGTGTGTGTGTCTGCTGTGTGTGTGCGTGTGTGAGAGCGTGTGTGTTAATGCCTGTGTGTACAGTCTTGTCTCCACTGTGGTGAAGTAAACAAACTAACAAGGTAGAGAAGTTGTGAGGTGTGTGTGTGTGTGTGTGTGAGAGAGAGAGAGAGAGAGAGAGAGAGCGAGCACGTGGGTTGTGAATGCCTGAACCACCATGCACTATGGTATGCAAGCTGTGAGCAAGAGGTACAATGAGTTTGTATTTTTAATAAACTGTAGCCTACTTGTTATTACACTGAAGGATATATTGCGAGGTTGCAAGTGACCGCTCTAGTCAGAGACACTGCAGCGAGCGGTGAAAGATGGACCAGCTGCTCAGGAGGATTAGAGCTGGCCAGCCACAAACACAACTGTTTGTGTGTGTGTTTTTGTTTAACTATCCTTGTGGGTACCAGAAGTTCTCACATAGGATAGTAAAACAAGGAAAATTCGGACAAGTGGGGACATTTTGACAATCCCATCGAGGGGAAATGCTATCTTAGGGTTAGAATTAGGGTTAGGTGTTACAGTTAGGGTTAGGTATAGTTTTATGGTTAGGGTTTGGGGTTAAGGTTAGGCACAGGGTTAGGGTTATGGTTAGGTTAAGGGTTAAGGGTTAGGGAAAATAGGATTTTGAATGGGAATAAATGATTTGGTCCCCACAAGGATAGCAATACAAAACTGTGTGTGTACAGTGGAACCAATTATCATTAGCAAACAGCTGCAATCACACTTTAACACGCATGCTAGCCTTGGATTTAATTTATTTCATAGTTTCTCCCAAGGCAAATCTCCCTCTTTCTCTCTCCACCTCTCACTCTCGCTCTCGGTCTTTAATTTTCCCTCTCTCATTTCATCTCTTGCTATATATTCTGTCTTGCTCCATTTTTATCTTTCTATAAGCTATGATATGGATTCTCTCTATATGACATTCACACGATCAGACCCGGGCCGTGTCTGAATACCAATAATTGCGTTCTAAATTGTATGCATTTTAGGAATGGGAAAATATAAAGTTTTATAGCATGTGAAATTTCGAGTGCTTTAAATGGCAGGATGTCATACTCACCTGTAGATTAGTGAGCGCAAACAGAAATTTACAGAAACAGAGAAAGTGCATGATAGACAGAATGGGAGAGTTTTTTAAAATAGTATATTTCCCTCTTTCACTCGCTGGTTAATTCCCTAGAACAAAGTAGGCACTTGCTCTTTGCTCATTTAACCAGCGCGGCCACATCTGTGTTGGTTGAATCTCCCTGTGAGCAGCCAGCTTCGTCTGATCACTACTCTGTTACTACCATCTCCTGTTAATACCACTCACTCCACACTTTCCTAATTTATCGTAATACAGACCTATGCATTCTGCACTTGACCACCTTCCTTGGGTTGCACCAGTCATTCGTCGCTCGTTTAACCTCCCTTGGGAGGAGCCGACCGTTCTCCTACCGTCCCGCACCCAGTGGGAGAAATCCATCATTCTACACTCAATTACCCTCCCCTGGGTCGCATCAGTCATTCTGTGCTCGTTGGGCTCCCCCTGAGAGGATCAGTCATTCTGGGCTCGTCTGGACTCCCCTGGGTGCGCTCACTGGCCGGCCGGCGGTAACAGTGCTTCTTGATGATGAATGTGCTTTCGGCTCGCTCTCTCTGGGCTTGTCTCGCTGTTACCTGGCTCTCCGTCTCAGGAAAGTGCCTGGACTCCGGGCTGACAGTGCTGGCCATAACCCTATACCAGGGATCATCAACTAAATTCAGCCGTGGTCCGATTTCTTGAGTGGATGGACAGGGAGCTGGAACATAATTACAAATCATTTGTAGACTGCAAATTGACCGGGATCAGAAAAGTTGGGGGGCCAAATAAAATCACCCGCAATGTGTGTGCGTGCGTGTGTGTGTGTGATGAGTCTGGTGTATTTGTGCTGGAGAGCGTCGAAGGCCCCGATGGCTATTTGCATTGTACTCAGCTCTGTTCTGTCTGTGTAATCACTGTCTGCAAATATGCTGAAGGGCACTCTGGTCTCAGGAGGAGTGTCCTCTTACTCTCATTACACTTTCTGGGGAGTTTGTGTGTGGTGTGAGAGAGCGAGGGAGAGACCGAGATAGCAAGACAGAGAGAGAGAGAGAAAGTGTGTGTGTATCAGGGAGAGAGAGTGCGCATAAACACTGGCAGATGCCATCTTTAAAATAGCCTAAAGCAGCAATCCATCCAGTTATATTGTCCCTTCAGTCCCCTAGCCCTGTGACTAACACATTGGCCCCTGTCCCTACTCCACCCCTCCATTCACCACCCCACTCCCGCTCAGTTTTACCCCATTCAGGGTGTCAGCCCTGGGCACAGAGTGCAGCACCTTTGCTTTTCTGTCCTTGTGCTCCACCAGGACCGGGGCCCTGGGTCATTAGTATGCGTTACATCAGTGGCACAGGACCGCAGGAGTGTGGACACGCATCACTCCCCCTGTACTAGGTGGCCAGATCGGGCTGTTTGTCTTGAAACACACATTCTTACACTCAACACTAACTTGCACGCAACACACACACAGCCGTGCTACACAATGCAAGGTGACATAGTGATAAGTTGTGAGAGAAAATGATATGGTAACAAATTCAGAAGTACCAATGATTTGAATTAATTTACCAACACTCAGAAAGGCCCAAGGACAATAACTTGAAATGAAGCACTGATTTCTGCCATTACCCACATCAATGGTAAATTACTTGATCTTCCCGCATTTGATAATTGATTTATGGCTCAAATAATAACTGAAAACTATTTGATTTCAACTGTCACGCATAAAAAAAGTGTAAAATATAAAGTGTCCATTACCTTAAGTGAATGCATTGCAATGGAGTGAGATGAAAATAAGTGTTGTAAATTAATTTCAATGCTCGATACACAATATATACAAAGTATGTGGACATGCCTTCAAATTAGTGGATTCGGCTATTTCAGCCGCCCACGTTGCTGACAGGTGTATACAATCGAGCACACAGTCATGCATTCTTCATAGACAAACATTAGCAGTAGAATGGCATTACTGAAGAGCTCATTGACTTTCATCATAGCTCCATCATAGGATGCCACCTTTACAACAATCAGTTCGTAAAATTTCTGCCCTGCTAGAGCTCCCCCGGTCAACTGTAAGTGCTCTTATTTTGAAGTGGAAACATCTAGGAACAACGACAGCTCAGCCGCCAAGTGGTAGACCATACAAACTCACAGAACGGGAGCGCCGAGTGGTGAAGCACATAGCATGAAAAATTGTCTGTCCTCGGTTGCAACACTCACTACCGAGTTCCGAACTGCCTCTGAAAACAACGTCAGCACAATAAATGTTCGTCGGGAGCTTCATGAAATGGGTTTCAATGGCCGAGAAGCTGCACACAAGCCTAAGATCACAATGCCAAGTGTCGGCTTGAGTGATGTAAAGCGCCATTGGACTCTGGAGCAAACTGAAAGCACGTACCACTGCATTTAATCATGGCAAGGCGACTGGAAACATGGCCGAAAACAAACAGCGTAGTTATTCCCTCTGTAAGGCAATCAAACAAGCAAAGCGTCAGTATAGAGACAAAGTGGAGTCGAAATTCAACGGCTCAAACACGAGATGTATGTGGCAGGGTCTACAGACAATCATGGATTACAAAAGGAAAATCAGCCCCTTCGCGGACATCGACGTCTTGCTCCCAGACAAATTAAACAACTAGTTTGCGCGCTTTGAGGACAATACAGTGTCACTGACACGGCCCACTACCAAAGACTGTGGGCTCTCCTTCTCTGTGGCCGACGTGAGTAAAACATTTAAATGTGTTAACCCACGCCAGGCTGCCAGCCCAGACGGCATCCCTAGCCGTGTCCTCAGAGCATGCGCAGACCAGCTGGCTGGTGTGTTTACGGACATATTCAATCAACCCCTATCCCCACTGTTGTCCCCACATGCTTCAAGGTGGCCAGCTTTGTTCCTGTTCCCAAGAAAGCTAAGGTAACTGAACTAAATGACTATCAGAATGGCCATCTAGCACTCACTTCTGTCATCATGAAGTGCTTTGAGAGACTAGTCAAGGATCATATCACCTCTACCCTACCTGTCACCCTAGACCCACTCCAATTTGCTTTCCGCCCTAAAAGGTCCACAGACGATGCAAACGCCATCACACTGCACACTGCCCTATCCTATCTGGACAAGAGGAATACCTATGTAAGAATGCTGTTCATTGACTACAGCTCAGCATTCAACACCTTTGTACCCTCCAAACTCATCATTAACCTGTTAGGGCTAGGGGGCAGTATTGACACGGCCGGATAAAAAACGTACCCGATTTAATCTGGTTACTACTCCTGCCCAGTAACTAGAATATGCATATAATTATTGGCTTTGGATAGAAAACACCCTAAAGTTTCTAAAACTGTTTGAATGGTGTCTGTGAGTATAACAGAACTCAAATGGCAGGCCAAAACCTGAGAAGATTCCATGCAGGAAGTGGCCTGTCTGACAAGTGGTGTTTCATCTTGGCTCTTTTTATTGAAGACTGAGGATCTTTGCTCTAACGTGACACTTCCTACGGCTCCCATAGGCTCTCAGAGCCCGGGAAAAAGCTGAACAATATCGAGGCAGGCTCTGGCTGAAACACATTATCGCTTTTGGCAAGTGGCCGAACAGAGTACTATGGGCTTAGGCGCGTGCCCGAGTCGACCGAATGCTTTATTTTCTTTTGTCTGTTTACCTAAACGCAGATTCCCGGTCGGAATATTATCGCTTTTTTATGAGAAAAATTGCATAAAAATTGATTTTAAACAGCGGTTGACATGCTTCGAAGTACGGTAATGGAATATTTAGAATTTTTTTGTCACGAATTGCACCATGCTCGTCACCCTTATTTACCCTTTCGGATAGTGTCTTGAACGCACGAACAATACGCCGCTGTTTGGATATAACTATGGATTATTTTGAACCAAACCAACATTTGTTATTGAAGTAGAAGTCCTGGGAGTGCATTCTGACGAAGACAGCAAAGGTAATACCATTTTTCTTATAGTAAATGTGACTTTTCTGAGTGCTAAACTTGCTGGGTGTCTAAATAGCTAGCCCTGTGATGCCGGGCTATCTACTGAGAATATTGCAAAATGTGCTTTCACCGAAAAGCTATTTTAAAATCGGACATATCGAGTGCATAGAGGAGTTCTGTATCTATAATTCTTAAAATAATTGTTATGCTTTTTGTGAACGTTTATCGTGAGTAATTCAGTAAATTGTTAGTAAATTCCCCGGAAGTTTGCGGGGGGTATGCTAGTTCTGAACGTCACATGCTAATGTAAAAAGCTGGTTTTTTATATAAATATGAACTTGATTGAACAAAACATGCATTTATTGTATAACATAATGTCCTAGGGTTGTCATCTGATGAAGATCATCAAAGGTTAGTGCTGCATTTAGCTGTGGTTTGGGTTTATGTGACATTATATACTAGCTTGAAAAATGGGTGTCTGATTATTTCTGGCTGGGTACTCTGCTGACATAATCTAATGTTTAGTTTTCGTTGTAAAGCCTTTTTGAAATCGGACAGTGTGGTTAGATTAACGAGAGTCTTGTCTATAAAATGGTGTAAAATAGTCATATATATGTTTGAAAAATTGAAGTTTTTGCATTTTTGAGGTTTTTGAATAACACGCCACGGGATTACACTGGCTGTTACGTAGGTGGGACGATTTGGTGCCATCTATCCTAGAGAGGTTAAGCTTGAGACCATGGGTCTCACCCCACCCTGTGCAACTGGGTCCTGGACTTCCTGACGGGCCGCCCCCAGGTGGTGAAGGTAGGAAACAACATCTCCAGTCAGCTGATCCTCGACACTTGGGCCCCACAAGGGTGCGTTCTCTGCCCTCTCCTGTACTCCCTGTTCACCCACGACTGCGTGGCCATGCATGCCTCCAACTCAATCATCAAGTTTTCAGATGACACTACAGTGGTAGGCTTGATTACCAACAACGACGAGACAGCCTACAGGGGAAGTGAGGGCTCGGAGTGTGGTGTCAGGAACATAACCTCTCACTTAATGTCAGCAAAACACAAGAGGTGATCGTAAACTTTTGTAAACAGCAAAGGGAGCACCGCCTATCCACATCGAAGGGACAGTAGTGAAGAAGGTGGAAAATGTTAAGTTCCTCTGTGTATATCAGCCGAAATACTGAAACAGTCCACTCACATAAACAGCTGGGGGCCAATTGTGCGCTGCCATATGGGACTCTTGGTCACGGCCATTTGTGAAATAGCCTGGGATCGAACCCCAGGCTGTATTGACGCTGCAACACTGAGATGCAGTGCCTTACATCACTTCACTACTCAGGAGACTACAAGCTCTACTTTCTATCAACAGTTTGAATTTGTAATGACCTTGGTCTGGTGCCGTTGTGGCACTAGCTGTAGATGTCATTTGTTCCTTCTGAACTGCCCCCCTTGGGCAGTTTCCACCTGGTATGACTGTGGGGTGGAGCTGGGGCCTTGAACAACAGCTGGTGTCATCCAGTGTTTTTGTCCATCAAGTTTAATGAGCACTGTGTCCCCAGGGCTCAGTGATGGAAGGTTTCTGACTCCATTCCTGTGGAGTAAAACGCCTGCTTCAGTTTTGCAGAAGCGTCTGTCTGTCTGACCTTCAGTCAGTCAGTTTGGTTTCAGATTCTCTTCCAAGGAAGGGAGCGTTGTCCTGATCCTTCTCATGATCAGTAGCTCAGCCGGGCTGAAATCTGTGGATGTTGACGGAGTGGCTCTGTACGTCATCAGAGCGAGCACAGGGTCTGTTTGTTTGAGTATCCACTTGGCTGTCAGTACAGCTTTCCCCACATGAATGGCTATTCTCTTTGTGTGCTCCTAGTTTCACAGCAAATGCACACATTTGCACCTCTGATTATCTCCTGTGAGATGTTAAGCCACCACATTGACTGGTTAGCTCTCTCCCTGCATTTAACCAGCACTTGGCGTCCATCATGAATCCAATATAGGATTTATTTTGTCATGCATGTGGGAATGACTATGCGGTTTCCCCTGATCACTAGTCCATGTGTCTCTGATAGTTCCCCTCGCATCTTATTGCTTTACGGGTTTTCTCTAAGTACTCAGGCCACCCATTTCCGATGAACCATAGCACTGACTGCAACTGTGGGTCAGATTCTGTGTTCAGTCTGAGGTCCTCCATTCTCTGTGTGGATGCAGGTACATTACTTACAACTGATGTGACATATGTGGTCACGTCGCTGTGGGAGTCTGCTGTACCCTCGTGGTTTCTCAGTGGACCCCTGGACAGAACATGAGCTACGGCGAGTGTCTTTCCTGGTTTGTACTCTGCGATTCCACTGTAATGCATCAATCTCTAAAAAACAGTATTTGACACCTGATAGGGACATTGTACAAGTCCTTGCTGTTAATGAGGGGCACAAGGGGATTGTGGTCAGTTACCAGCCTGAAGCTGTCTAGTTCGTTGAGGTACTTCTCAAAGCGTTCACAAGCCCACACGCTCACTAAACACTCTTTTTCAATCTGAGCATACCTTGTCTCTGCATCACTCAGATGCCTGTTGCAATATGCAGCTGTTTTCTAGTCCTTACCATGCTGTTGAAGTAGGACACCTCCTACTCCGTAGCTCCTGGCATCAGCTGACACTGCTGTAGGCTTCCTGGAATCATAAGTTAACACTGGAGTAGTGGTTAGTGAGTTTTAAGTCTCTGAAATGCTGCATCTACAGCGGATAGCTCTGGAATGCATTTCTCCAGATACTGTACCATCCCAAGGAAATGCTTCAGCTTGCTGACGTTCTGGGACTGGGAGAAGTTGCTTATCCCTATAGCCTTTTCCGGGTCTGGCCTGATGCCGTTTGCGTCAATGATGTGCCCCTGGAAGTGGAGCTGGCTTTGTTTGAACTTATACTCGTCCTTGTTGAGCTTGAGGCCTGTTGCTTCAATGACTTTGAGCACGTTTCCCAGGCGCTCGTCATATTCCTGCTCAGAGTTTGCATAGATCAGTACATTGTCCATGTATATAGCCACACCCTCGAGCCCTTGAAGAGTTTCCGTCATTTTCCTTTGAAAAATCTTGGAGTCACTGGTTGTCCCGAACAAGATACATTTCAAGCGGTATCTCTCAAAAGGGGTGATGACAGTAGTCAGCTTGCTACTCTCCTCGTGTAGAGGGATTTGGTAGAACCCACTAGCTGCATCTAGCGAGGTGAACACTTTGGCTCCTGACAGTGTTGACATGATTTCCTCCATCGTGGGAAGAATGTACTTTCCCTTTTCACTACTTTGTTCAGTTGTTTAAATCAACACAGATTTGAACATTGCCATTTGGCTTTAGTACTGGCACCATAGCGGCACACCTGTCATCTCTGTTACTTTTACCGCAATGTCCTTGTTTCCCATGCGATTGAGCTCCTTTTTCACTTTAGCCATTACTGGCAGTGGTACTCGCATGGCTGCATGTACTGCGTTTGGCTGGGCATCCTCTTTTAGGACTATTTTCACTGGTTCAGTTTAAAGCTTCCTGCAGGACCCAAAAACATCCCTGACCTTGTTTATGCTTTTAACCATGCCCATATCTGCAGCAGTTACATCGCTAAGCAGATTGTTGACACCTCCTCCTGATATCAAGTACACAAGGAAACTGTACTGTTGTCCCTTGTAGCAAGTGTTAGCCTGAAACTGGCCTAGACACTCGCCCCCTGGGTTGCTCAGACGCACTTCAGCCGGGCGCAATTTTCTCCTCAGTGAGAGTTGCTTAAAAGTAGTCTCTTCACTAATAATGCTTGAGTCTGCACCTGTGTCTATTTGAACATCTTCACACATACCACCAAACGGGTGTGATCGTTCTACAGTGGTCCCTGCAGCATACGCTCAAACCGGTGTGATTAGAACACTTATTTAGAATGTCCAGTTTCAATTGAGTCAACAGTCAGCGTTTTAGCTGGCCACACTGTTTTTTCAAAGAAACATTTTGCACAAACACAGTCCTTACAAATGTATGTCCTGAATGTGACCAGTTTATTTCTGGATGCAATATTCAAAAATTCACAGAAGTAATGACAGCATAACACAATCATCCAAACCGGAAAATGTAGGCTACATTAGTCCTAGCCCTAAATGAGGAAAGATTGACATAACACAAGCGGTCATTTTCAGCAAACTCTCAGCTGACAGAAACAACAGCATGAATTAGCTAATAGCAATTACTATTTACAATTCATCACATCGAGGCAGGGGCGGAAATCCCGGGGGGGACGGGGGGGACACGACCCCCCCATCCTGGGAAAAATATGATTTGTCCCCCCCAATATATCACTGAAACATAACTATGTAATTTAAATAATATTAATAATACGCAATGAAAGCAATTGTGCTGATTATAGACACTTAATAGCGCATTTTTACGTTTCAAAAGATGGCGACCCCCCCACCCTTTGCCTCACAATGGTTTGATCCACTGCCAGTTCCTTAGTTGGCAAGGTAACAGAGGGGTCGTGTCTACTGTCTGAAAGGCACTCAATGAATGTAACTGACGTGAGGTTAATCTAGTCAATCGCGCACACACACTAGCTGAATATGCAGAGCTAGCACGCAAATATTAACTATTAAGCTAGCTAGTACCTATTCCATTTATGTGGCGTCGTCAAAGATGGAATCTTTGCTATCGTCAATTTATTCCAAGGTCAGCATGCAGATGATGTAAGTTAGTGCTTCAAAGTCCCTGTGATAAGCTTAGCAATAAACTGAAGTCCAAACTGAACAGAACTACACTCTCTTCTACCATTGTCTTAAATATATTTAATGGTCTCGTTGCAAAAGCTAAATTGTCGCAAGGGAACTTTTATTTATTTATTTTATTTCACCTTTATTTAACCTGGGTAGCAAAGATTATAGCAAACACCACTGAAACTGAATTGGTGCTCGCTAGCTTTGCAAATTCAGCTATTGTTGGAAGCCAGCCAATATGAAAAAAACTATTAAAATTACAAAAGGTTGCAGCATATGTTGTGTAAATGGTGAACTCATACAGCTGTCAACTCTTGTCATTTTAATCCGTTTCACATTTGCTAGCTACCTTTTAGATCGAAGCCCAAATAGAATGATAGAAGATGATAGAAGCCCATCTCCTACTGTAAATAACCTACACACTGTGTGTGTGTGTGTGTGTGTGTAGCCAGCCAGCCAGCCAGGTAGAAAAATGGCAGAAAAATAAAAGACGGACATCAGAGTATTTTTCAATACACCAAAACGCATAGTAAGAACCCTAGTAGCCTAATATCTCAAAGACTAGTTGATAAAATGTTCATAAGAAAGAAATGAAATTCTAATGGAAATGTTTCACAATGATGTCATTAGGCAGAGCAGGCAACAGATGGCACACAGACAGCAGAGTTGGGGACAGATATGCAGGGACAGACTGGCAGAGACAGGGAGTCTCAGGTAAGTTTGTTGAGTCTTTGTTTGGCAACATTATGAAAGGTTCTCAATTTTTTTGACTTGTAAAATAGGAACATAATTGGAAAATGCCATGGATACCCCCCACTGTCAACTTAAACTGGTGACTGAACTAAGATTTGTTAAAGGCAATGGTATTGCTGTTGTGATTAGTTGTGTAGTTTTGGGTACCGGTAGTTAGGAGTACGGCAAACACGTTATTTCTTTGGTTCCTCAATATACATTTACCATATTACAATGTAGGCTATGTGTTACAGCACTACTTTTGGTGTCCCCCTCAGGAATTGCTCTTGAGAAAATAATTGTAATTGTCCCCTCCAAAGTTGATATCAGATTTTCGCCCCTGCATCATGGGTGAGCTCACCATTAATCTAAATTATTCCGTAAAAAACTTTCTAAAAATCGAAAGTAATCCGACGATGGGTAGTTTGTTCACGCCACCATGTTCGTTTTTTCACGTCAACCAAAGATAAGAAGAGAAGACGATGAGTTTGGTCTGTTTGCTGTATGCATGGTGAAGGGGGTGTGTCGTCTATGATCATTCACTTCCAGAAGTTTACTTGAACAAGTAGTGAACCATTCCATCACCTCATGACAACATATTTGGTCTGACAGACTTTTACATGACACCCAAAATGCATTGTATAATGTCAACAAACATGGTCAAATCAAATCAAAATGTATTGGGCACGTACACATGGTTAGCAGATGTTAATGCGAGTGTAGCGAAATGCTTGTGCTTCTACAGTGAGGGAAAAAAGTATTTGATCCCCTGTTGATTTTGTACGTTTGCCCACTGACAAAGAAATGATCAGTCTATAATTTTAATGGTAGGTTTATTTGAACAGTGAGAGAAAAACAACAAAACAATCCAGAAAAACGCATGTCAAAAATGTTATAAATTGATTTGCATTTTAATGAGGGAAATAAGTATTTGACCCCCTCTCAATCAGGAAGATTTCTGGCTCACAGGTGTCTTTTATACAGGTAACGAGCTGAGATTAGGAACACACTCTTAAAGGGAGTGCTCCTAATCTCAGTTTGTTACCTGTATAAAAGACACCTGTCCACAGAAGCAATCAATCAATCTGATTCCAAACTCTCCACCATGGCCAAGAACAAAGAGCTCTCCAAGGATGTCAGGGACAAGATTGTAGATCTACACAAGGCTGGAATGGGCTACAAAACCATCGCCAAGCAGCTTGGTGAGAAGGTGACAACAGCTGGTGCGATTATTCGCAAATGGAAGAAACACAAAAGAACTGTCAATCTCCCTCGGCCTGGGGCTCCATGCAAGATCTCACCTCGTGGAGTTGCAATGATCATGAGAACGGTGAGGAATCAGCCCAGAACTACACGGGAGGATCTTGTCAATGATCTCAAGGCAGCTGGGACCATAGTCACCAAGAAAACAATTGGTAACACACTACGCCATGAAGGACTGAAATCCTGCAGCGCCCGCAAGGTCCCCCTGCTCAAGAAAGTACATATACATGCCCGTCTGACGTTTGCCAATGAACATCTGAATGATTCAGAGGACAACTGGGTGAAAGTGTTGTGGTCAGATGAGACCAAAATAGAGCTCTTTGGCATCAACTCAACTCGCTGTATTTGGAGGAGGAGGAATGCTGTGTATGACCCCAAGAATACCATCCCCACCGTCAAACATGGAGGTGGAAACATTATGCTTTGGGGGGGTTTTTCTGCTAAGGGGACAGGACAACTTCATCGCATCAAAGGGACGATGGACGGGGCCATGTACCGTCAAATCTTGGGTGAGAACCTCCTTCCCTCAGCCAGGGCATTTAAAATGGGTCGTGGATGGGTATTCCAGCATGACAATGACCCAAAACACACGGCCAAGGCAACAAAGGAGTGGCTCAAGAAGAAGCACATTAAGGTCCTGGAGTGGCCTAGCCAGTCTCCAGACTTTAATCCCATAGAAAATCTGTGGAGGGAGCTGAAGGTTCGAGTTGCCAAACGTCAGCCTTGAAACCTTAATAATGACTTGGAGAAGATCTGCAAAGAGGAGTGGGACAAAATCCCTCCTGAGATGTGTGCAAACCTGGTAGCCAACTACAAGAAACGTCTGACCTCTGTGATTGCCAACAAGGGTTTTGCCAACAAGTACTAAGTCATGTTTTGCAGAGGGGTCAAATACTTATTTCCGTCATTAAAATGCAAATCATTTTATATCATTTTTTATTCTGGCTCTCACTGTTCAAATAAACCTACCATTAAAATTATAGACTGATCATTTCTTTGTCAGTGGGCAAACGTACAAAATCTTTTTTTCCTCACTGTAGTTCTGAGAATGCAGTGATATCTAACAAGTAATCTAACAAATTCACAACAACTACCTTATACACAGAAATAAACACAAATATAAAGGGATGAATAAGAATATGTACATATAAATATATGGATGAGCGATGGCGTGCGGCATAGGCAAGATGCAGTAGATGGTGTAGAGTACAGTATATACTGTACATATGAGATGAGTAATGTAGGATATGTAAACATGATTAAAGTGGCGTTATTTAAAGTGACTAGTGATACCTCTATGTAAACATTATTAAAGTGGCGTTATTTAAAGTGACTAGTGATACCTTTATTAAGTCTGTTTATTTAAGTGGCCAGAGATTTTAGTCTGTATGTTGGTAGCGGCCTCTCTGTGTTAGTGATGGCTATTTAACAGTCTGATGGACTTGAGATAGAAGCTGTTTTTCAGGCTCTCGGTCCCCGCTTTGATGCACCTGTACTGACCTCACCTTCTGGATGATAGCGGGGTGAACAAGTAGTGGCTCGGGTGGTTGTTGTCCTTGATAATCTTTTTGGGCTTCCTGTGACATCGGGTGTTGTCGGTGTCCTGGAGGGCAGGTAGTTTGCCCCCGGTGATGCATTGTGCAGACCGCACCACCCTCTGGAGAGCCTTGCGGTTGAGGGCAGTGCAGAAAGACCTGGACCCAGTTGCACAGGGCAGGGTTGAGACCCAGGGCCTCCAGCTTAATGACGAGCTTGGAGGTTACTATGGTGTTAAATGCTGAGCTGTAGTCAATGAACAGCATTCTTACATAGGTATTCCTCTTGTCCAAATGGGATAGGGCGTGTGCATTGTGATGGCAATTGCATCGTCAGGTAGTTTGCCCCCGGTGATGCATTGTGCAGACCTCACTACCCTCTGGAGAGCCTTACGGTTGTGGGCGGAGCAGTTGCCGTACCAGGAGGTGATACAGCCCGACAGGATGCTCTCGATTGTGTTTCTGTAAAAGATTGTGACTGTTTTTGGTGACAAGCCCAATTTCTTCAGTCTCTGCTGCGCCTTCTTCACCACGCTGTCTGTGTGGGTGGACCATTTCAGTTTGTCCGTGATGTGTACACAGAGGAACTTAAAACTTTCCACCTTCTCCACTACTATCCTGTCGATGTGGACAGGGGGCTGCTCCCTCTGCTGTTTCCTGAAGTCCACGATCATCTCCTTTGTTTTGTTGATATTGAGTGTGAGGTTTTGAGCGAATTCTGCCATCAATCCACGGTTTCTGGTTAGGGAAGTTTTTAATGGTCACAGAGGGTACGACATCTCCGATGCACTTGCTAATAAACTTGCTCACCGAGTCAGCATATACATCAATGTTATTGTCCGAGGCTATCCGGAACATATCCCAGTCCATGTGATCGAAGCATTCTTGAAGCGTGGAATCTGATTGGTCAGACCAGCGTTGTATTGACCTGAGCACGGGTGTTTCCTGTGCCACACATACAGTGGTTGCTCAACAAAAAGTTTTGTGATTATGCTGCGGGATTTAGAGGCAATGTGTGGTTTAGTACAGTACCCTGTGTCACCACTTCAATGCTCCAGACAAGCACAAAGTGGAGTTAGAGCACTGATTATGCTTTTGGGTCCTACTACTGTCTCTAAATGACAGATGAATGGGCATAAACCTAAACATAAACCTAAATAGAAATTGATAATTGTGCACGACTTCAGTATTACTTACTTAACCTCTTGACGGTCGCCTAGGATAGGGGGCGCCACAGCGCATTTTGAAAAAAATTTGTGCCCATTTTAAACAGCCTACTACTCAAACTCAGAAGCTAGGATATGCATATAATTAATACTTGTGGATAGAAAACACCCTAAAGTTTCTAAAACTGTTTGAATGGTGTCTGTGAGTATGAATTGTGAACTCAACTTCATCACGTTGCCTATTAATCACACCATGAGCTATGGTTCATTGAGCACTTCCTATTGCTTCCACTAGATGTCCCCAGTCTTTACAAAGTGATTTGAGTCTCCTACGTTGAAAACTGACAGAATGACACGCTGTGGAACGTGGTCACACAGAGAGGGCCATCACCATTATGACGCCGGCGCCCCTGGTTACCCTCCCCTTTCGAAACGTTTTGAAACACAATGCAATCGTCCCCCTCAAATCTTATTGGAGCTCTCATTGAAAAAGGCCCTACAGATTTATGTTATACAACGTTTGACATGTTTGAACGAACCTAAATAAGAAAAAAATGTTTTTTGTTGAAAGAGTAGCCCCGCGCACGTCGGAACTTTTGGTGAAGCCTTCAGAACGCGCTAACAAGAACAAGCTATTGGGACGTAAAGGATGAACTTTTTCGAACGAAAATACATTTGTTGTGGACCTGGGATTCCTGGAAGTGCCTAAGGATGAAGATAATCAAAGGTAAGGGATTATTGACAATAGTATACAAGACTAGATGTGATATGCGATTGTTCTAAGATGGCTAGCCTATTGCTATTGCTAGCCTATTGTTCTGAGTATCGCATCCCCTTTTATCGCAAAGTGTGATTACCCAGTAAAGTTATTTTTAAATCTGGCATTACAGGTGCTTTCAAGAGATATTCATCTATAAATCTTAGAATGACAATATTACATTTTAAAAATGTTTTCGAATAGTAATTTAGTAAATTGTAGCACTGTTTCACCGGATGCATTTGAGGGAAAATAGTTAGTCAACGTTACGCGCCGATGTAAAATGCTGTTTTTATATATAAATATGAACTTTATCGAACAAAAGAATGCATGTATTGTGTAACATGATGTCCTAGGAGTGTCATCTGATGAAGTTTGTAAAAGGTTAGTGCTGCATTTAGCTGTTTTTTGGTTATTTGTGATGCATGTGGTTGGTCGGAAAATGGCTATGTGGCTACTTTTACGATATACTCCTCTAACATAATCTAATGTTTTGCTTTTGCTGTAAAGCCTTTTTGAAATCGGACAACGTGGTTCGATTCAGGAGAGGTGTATCTATAAAACTATATAATTTGAAAAAAATGGAAAAAAAAATAAAAATAAAATGTTGTTATATTAATGGCGATATGATTTTTCGCTGGATGTCCGTCCCGTATGCGGCCGCACAGGGGTTAAACTGTTGTTACACTAAGGTTTTTATTATGCAATACTCGTGCTGCCCTCGACTGGGAGACCCATGAGATGATTGTCGGCTTTTGGTTTCTCTCCCTCTAAAAACAGAAATAAATAATTCTAAATAACAAGCTGGCTTTATTTACAAATTAGTAACAATGTCTCACCCATGTTCAAGAATGGCCTTTTTCTTGATCATTTTAGGTTATTTGAAAACGAAATCATCTCCAAAATATTGTTATTTTTTAAACAAAGCGATTTTTTTATTATTCATTTAGAATTATAAAAAAGCCTGTTGGATATTCTCACAAATATATTATTAACCCTGTTATTAGCAGGACAATATATATTGGTCGTATTGATCATGGCTCCCGAGTGGCGCACAATGGGATTGCCTTGCAGTTCTCCAGCTGTATCAACTGAAAGCGCGCGAGGTTCAAGGCACGAGGGCAGGGGGCACGGGTTGGGCCCCAGAGCCGCACTTTGTTTGTGATGCCCACTATTAAACGGTCTTGGATATGTTCATCCCTATTAGCACCGAAATCACAGTTTTCAGCTAGCTCATAAGAGCTCTGAGATACGTCTGCCTTTTCTCTCTCTCTTTGGCTGCGTTGGTAAAAACATGCCCGCTTGTGAATGAGATTCCGTTGTGGAATGAAGTAGTCCTTCCAACACTATATCAAAGTTTGTTTTATCTTTCTCCTGAGCGAATTTAAATGAGATGAGTATTTTCTCTGCCTCACTGCCCACCACGTAGATTAGCGAACTGACCTGGATGACTCCATCATCTTTGTCCAGTTTTGTAGCAGTCCTGAAACGGCAGAATCTCTTTCTCCACTCCCGCCATTCTGCTGGGCTTTCGAACTTCTTACTTGAACTTGGGCATTTCGTTGTCCTCGTCCAAACTTCTCTCTATGAGGAGAGCCAAAGCACTTCCACAGTGTTTGCGCAGATTAAGTATGTAGACATTTGCGCGGTCTTGCAGTAACTTTTCCCCCGTGGCACATTTTCTGGCTAGCATTTGCAATGCCTTCATTGTTGTTTTCCTTACAAATAATAACTTTGGACATATCTCCGTTCCTATCTAAGTAAGTGCCTTATTGTGTTGTCTTTTCTACTGTAGCATACAGTTTGTGTGTATGGAACATAATGTACACTGCTCAAAAAAATTAAGGGAACACTTAAACAACACAATGTAACTCCAAGTCAATCACACTTCTGTGAAATCAAACTGTCCACTTAGGAAGCAACACTGATTGACAATAAATGTCACATGCTGTTGTGCAAATGGAATAGACAACAGGTGGAAATTATAGGCAATTAGCAAGACACCCCCAATAAAGGAGTGGTTCTGCAGGTGGGGACCACAGACCACTTCTCAGTTCTTATGCTTCCTGGCTGATGTTTTGGTCACTTTTGAATGAGACGGAATGAGACTTTTGAATGAGACGGAGTCTACAACCCACACAAGTGGCTCAGGTAGTGCAGCTCATCCAGGATGGCACATCAATGTGCTCTTCACAGATGAAAGCAGGTTCACACTGAGCACATGTGACAGACGGGACAGAGTCTGGAGACGCCGTGGAGAACGTTCTGCTGCCTGCAACATCCTCCAGCATGACCGGTTTGGCGGTGGGTCAGTCATGGTGTGGGGGTGGCATTTCTTTGGGGCGCCGCACAGCCCTCCATGTGCTCGCCAGAGGTAGCCTGACTGCCATTAGGTACCGAGATGAGATCCTCAGACCCCTTGTGAGACCATATGCTGGTGCGGTTGGCCCTGGGTTCCTCCTAATGCAAGACAATGCTAGACCTCATGTGGCTGGAGTGTGTCAGCAGTTCCTGCAAGAGGAAGGCATTGATGCTATGGACTGGCCCGCCCGTTCCCCAGAACTGAATCCAATTGAGCACATCTGGGACATCATGTCTCGCTCCATCCACCAACGCCACGTTGCACCACAGACTGTCCAGGAGTTGGAGGATGCTTTAGTCCAGGTCTGGGAGGAGATCCCTCAGGAGACCATCCGCCACCTCATCAGGAGCGTGCCCAGGCGTTGTAGGGAGGTCATACAGGCACGTGGAGGCCACACACACTACTGAGCCTCATTTTGACTTGTTTTAAGGACCTTACATCAAAGTTGGATCAGCCTGTAGTGTGGTTTTCCACTTTAATTTTGAGTGTGACTCCAAATCCAGACCTCCATGGGTTGATAAATTGTATTTCCATTGATTATTTTGTGTGATTTTGTTGTCAGCACATTCAACTATGTAAAGAAAAAAGTATTTAATAAGATTATTTCAGTCATTCAGATCTAGGATGTTTTATTTTAGTGTTCCCTTTATTTTTTTGAGCAGTGTATTTACAGTTTTTATCGACAAGTACTGATTATGATGAGGTAATGCTAAGCTTTTTGCCAGCTATGTGTGGCACCATATTTCTTAACATTATACAATGCATTCTGGGTGTCACGTAAACGTCTGTCAGACCAAGATGTTATATTGAGGTGAAGGAATGGTTCACTCATCTTTCGAGTAAACTTCCGGAACTGAATGAAGGGAAGGGAATGATCGTAGGTGACACTCCCCCTTCAACATTCATACTGCAAATAGACCAAACTCATCTTGTCTCCTTATCATTTTTGGTTCACGTGAAAAAACAAACATGGTGGAGTGCACAAACTACCCATCGTTGGATTACTTTCGAGTTTTAGAAAGTCTTTTAGTCAATTATTTTGATCAATAGTGAGCTCACCCATGATGTGATGAATTGTAAATAGTAATTGCTATTAGCTAATTCATATTGTGGTTTCTGTAAGCTGAGAGTCAGCTAAATATGACCGCTTGTGTTACGTCAATCTTTCCTCAGTTAGCGCCACGACTAATGTAGCCTACATTTTCCGGTTTGGATGATTGTGTTATGCTGTCGCTACTTCTGTGAATGTCTGAACATTGCATCCAAAAATAGACTTCTGTGAAAACTCAAAGCTGACTGTTGCGTCAATCGAAACTGGACGTTCTAAATAAATGTTCTAATCACACTGGTTTGAGCGTACACTGCAGGGATGACTGTAGAATGATCACACCCATTTGTTGGTACATGTCAAAGGGTTAAGGCAGAAATGACAACATCCTATTCTCTCCTCCTCTTTCTCTGCCAAGCTCTATCTGTCATTTACTTGCACTGTTTCCCCTAATCCTAACATTTCTCTTGGTATTTCTCTCTTTTCCCTTTCTGTTCCCTCCTTCTCTCTCTCAGTATTCCCAAATATCGAGGCAGTAATGGTTATTATCCATCTAGTGCTATGGTTATGAGGAGATTGTGAGGTTGCATTAATGCCTCTTGGCCCAGGCTCATACTAATGGCCCAGTTTTTATGAGTGTTTTGTTTTAGAATAGCACACTGCGGTCACGTCCACCCCACAGTCCTGCTCTCCGTTAGGATACCTAACTTACAGTACATACTCTAAGCTTTATGGATGGGTCTTGTTCACATAGGGAGCGGGAGAGAGAGAGATGAGGAGACAGACTGGGCAGTTATGAAGACAGAGAACATGACAGAAAGGCAGGGAAGAGACATTACTAAGACAGAGAGTGTCTTGAGAGCAAACACAGCGATAGAATTGACATGATAGAGAGCTCTCTCCCTCCCAGTATGTGAAGGCTTTTATCCCAGTGAGGGTCCAGTAGTAATGTCCATTACTGTAGTCCAGATGTGTGATGTGGAGTCAAAGTGATCGTCACCATACCAAACTATACGGTTGGAATGGATGAATGCAGCAGTAGATTGTACAGAGATTAAATAGATGCAGACATTCACACAGAATGTTTTTCCTCTGCTGACTCGTTGTCCATTGTTTTCCTGGTCTCTCTCATAGTGAAGGGAAGGCAGATGGTTATTGGTCATATTTTGGAGGTACCCATTTGTGGCTCTAATGTGTATCTAGTTTCATTGTCAATTTTGGCCGGTGTTTGACAGCCATGAACTATGACCAGCCCTGACCAACAGGTTAGATTGGGCCTGGAACAGAGAGAGAGAGAGAGAGCAAAAGGGAGAGAGAGGGAGTGAGAGAAACAACAAGAGGGAGAGATGATTTCAAGCAAACAAACAAGTGATGGCTGGTGATGTCCGTGGAAACTATTACCCTGTTGTCTGCCACTGCACACACACACGCATTTTCCCTAAACCTAACCCTTACCATAACCCAAATCCTAAACCTAACTCCTAACCCTAATTCTAATCCTATTTGTACCCCTCACCCAAAACCTAACAATTTTTTGTTGTTGTTGAGTATTTTCACCCCTTTTTTCTCCCCAATTTCGTTGTATCCAATTGGTAGTAGTTACAGTCTTGTCTCATCGCTGCAACTCCCGTACGGACTTGGGAGAGGCGAAGGTCGAGAGCCATGCATCCTCCGAAACACAAGCCACACTGCTTCTTGACACAATGCCCATCCAACCCGGAAGCCAGCCGCACCAATGTGTCGAGGAAACACTGTACACCTGGCGACCGTGTCAGCATGCACTGCACCCGGCCCGCCACAGGAGTTGCTAGTGCGCAATGAGACAAGGATATCCCTGCCGGCGCCGCCCCATGGGTCTCCCAGTCGCGGCCGGCTGCGACAGAGCCTGGACTTGAACCCAGAATCTCTAATGGCACAGCTAGCACTGCGATGCAGTGCTTTAGAACACTGTGCCACTCGGGAGGCTCGAAACCTAACTCTTAAGGTTAAAATAGCCTTTGTCCTCATGGGGATGTGGGACAAGGGGATTTTAGGTCCCCCACAAGGATAGAAGAACCAACACACACGCACATACACACATACATACCTAACCCTTGTTTTACTGTCCTTATAGGAACCAACAAATGTATTCCCATTCAATAACCTATTCTGCCTAACCCCTTAACCTAACCTTAACCCTACCTCTAACCTTAACCCCTAACTCAAAAACTAAACATAAACCTAACCTCTAGGCAAAATGTCTGAGTCATTACATGAGACCGTGTGTATGATCAGTAATCCTCCCTCAGTTCAGACCAACAAGCCTGAAAGGATAAAGCCTGTACTCACATAAACAACACAGCTACCTCTCTTATTCTCTCTCCACTCTTCCTTATGTTATCTTTCCTCTCCCCTCCTCCCTTATGCACTTTTTCCCTCTCCTTTCCTTATTTTTGCTCCTCTTCTCCGCTCTTACTCACTTCTCATCTTTTCCTACCTCTTTTGACCTTTTCTCCCTCCCACTCCTCATTTTCTAATTTTCTCCTCCCCTCCACTCTCTCTACAGGGCGTGTATAGTGCCACCCTACACACCCTTAAGCTGTGCTTCATCTGCCCTCCTCCTATTTGTACATCATCAGCTCTTTAGGCACTGGCTTCTTCAATCATTCATCGGTGCCCCTGCATATGCAACTTCACTTCCTTCTTGTCTCTCCCGCTCTCTCAGTTAAATTACATTCAAAGGGCCTTTATTGGCATGGGAAACATATGTGACAGGTAGCTTAGTGATTAAGAGTGTTGGGTCAGTTACCGGATCGTCACTGGTTCGAATCCCTGAGCCAACTAGGTAAAAAAATCTGTCTGTGTCCTTGAGCAAGGCACTTACCCTAATTGCTCCTGTAAGTCGCTCTGGATAAGAGCGTCTGCTACATGACTAAAATGTTAAATATAAATGTTTACAGTGCCAAAGCAAGTACAATAAACAAAGGTGAGAAGAAACAAATTTAACCTTAACAAATAACTATTATTAACAGTAAACATTGCACTCAAAGTCCCTCTTTCCATCTTTCTTTCTCTCTTTGTGTCTCCTCAAGGCTTCCCTTGACAGATGGTTTCATGTGATGTATCATAGATATGCTGTACTGTAGCATCTGCATTCTTCTGGCTCTGCGTGAAGCATAACATTACATGACCATGAATGATTAATCAAAGACTCTCTCTGACACGCCAACATGAGTCACACCACATCACATTACAGTTCAGTCACTCAATTGACCTGTGTTTAGTCCTGACATGGCTGAGGGCGTGTGTGTGACAGAGAGAGAGAGAGCGGGAGTGAGTGTGTGTGTGAAAATGTGTGTGTGAAAATGTCTGTGAGAGTGAGTGTGTGTGTGCACTTGCGTTTGTGTGTGAGAAGATGAATCGTCAGCAGCCTACATGTGTCAGTATCAGTCGGATGTCTCATGTAATGGGTGGAGATATAACTCACGGGCCTAATTGTAGAGCAGAAGAGAGATAATTAATAAAGAGGAAAATGGAGTGAGAGCTAGAGCAAAATATAAAGAGAGCGAGAGGGCACGAGAGAGAAAAGGCAGAGCATGCCCTGAGAGGTAAACACAGTGCAATGCATTGTGGAGAATGACTATGTCAGTAGGAGATTAAAGATAAATCATTCTATAAATAGTCTGTAATCTGCAGGAGGCCTGCAGGGGACCATGGAGAACATAATGTCAGCACGGAGTAAAACAAGCAGTATAATAGTGTAAACTATAGCACTACAGGAGGGGAAATAGAGCAGCACGTTAGAGAGTGGTATATGATTGACTGTTGAGGTTCCATTTATTGGAGTTTTCCCCCATCACGGCTTATATTGTGCCTGTATCGTGGGAAAATCACAAGTGGAAAAAAGTAAGGAAAAGGAGAGAAAGAGGTGTGTGCGTGTGACAGAAAATAATAATGTGTGTGTGTACAGTGCCTTCAGAAAGTATTCACACCCCTTGACTTCTTCCACATTTTGTTGTGATAAAGCCTGAATTTAAAATATATTAAATGTAGATGATCTACCCCATAATGTCAAAGTGGAAGAAACATTCAAACATAGTTTTTTTTATGAATGGAAAATTAAACACATATCTTGATTAGATAAGTATTCAACCCCCTGAGTCAATACATGTTAGAATCACCTATGTCAGCGATTACAGCTGTGAGACTTTCTGGGTAAATCTCGAAGAGTTTTGCACACCTGGATTGTACAGTATTTGCCCTTTTTTTTATGCTTCAATCTCTAGCAAGTTGGTTGTTGATCATTGCTAGACAGCCATTTTCAAGTCTTGCCATACATTTTTAAGTCAATGTAACTAACTAGGCCACTCAGGAACATTCAACGTTGTCTTGGTAAACAACTCCAGTGTATATTTGGCTTTGTGTTTTAGGTAATTGCCCTGTCTGTTGGAAAGCAGACTGAACCAAGTTTTCCTCTTGGATTTTGCCTGTGCTGAGCTCTATTCCATTTATTTTTATCCCCCCAAAAACGACCTAGTCCTTGCCAATGACAAGCATACCCATAACATGATGCAGCCACCACCATGCTTGAAAATATGAAGAGTGGTTCTCAGTGATGTGTTGTGTTGGATATGCCCCAAACATAACACTTTGTATTCAGGATAAAAAAAGTATTTATTTGCCAAATGTTTTGCAGTATTACTGTAGAGCCTTTTTGCAAACAGGATGCATGTTTTGGAATATGTTTATTTGTCTTCACCATGCTCAAAGGAATATTCAATGTCTGCTTTTTTTTTACCTATCTATCAGTAGATGCCCTTCTTTGTAAACCATTGGAAAGCCTCCCAGGTCTTTGTGGTAGAATCTGTGCTTCAAAACATTGCACACAGAGTTAGTCCATGCACCTTTTTTTAAACTTTATTTGTTATTTTTAGATGAGGGATAAGTCCATGCAACTTACTGTGACTTGTTAAGCACATTTTTTTCTCTTGAACTGATTTAGGCTTGCCATAACATAAAGGTTAAATATTTATTGACTAATGACATTTAATTTTTTCATTTATCATTCATTTGTAAACATTTCTAAAAACATAATTCTACTTTGTGTCACGGTTGTCGTCGGGAAAGGAGGACCAAAATGCAGCAGGTATGTGGTTGCTCATCTTGAACTTTTATTAAACTCAAAATGAACACCAAAATAACAAAACGAACTCACGATCAACGAACAGTCTTCTCAGGCTCACACACGCTAGACAAGAAACAATCTCCCATAAAACCTACACCAAACAATTACCCATATATAGGACTCTCAATCAGAGGCAACGAGGAAGCACCTGCCTCCAATTGAGAGTCCCAAACCCCCATTAACCTAACATAGAAATACACTCACTAGACTAAACATAGTAATACATAAACATAAACCAAAACCCGGAAATAATAAATCAAACGCCCTTCTACAAAAACACCACCCCGAACCACATAAAACAAATATCCTCTGCCACGTCCTGACCAAACTACCATAACTATTAACCCTTATACTGGTCAGGACGTGACACTTTGACATTATTGAGTATGGTGTGTAGATTAGTAACACCAAATCTCCGTTTAGTCAATTTTAAATTCAGGCTGTAACACAAGTTTTGGAAAAAGTCAAGGAGTGTGAATACTTTCTGAAGGGACTTTATGTGTGTGTTTGTAGTGTGTGTGACTCGTACATTGAACAGAGCCTTACCTCGGTGTGTGTGTGTGTGTGTGTGTGTGTGTGTGTGTGTGTACCGGAAATCCCCAAATGTCCCCAGAAGGATAGTAAAACAAGGACAATTCTCCCTCGTGGTCCCCACGAGGACAAAGGCTTTTTTAGGCTTAGGGGTTAGGTTTAGGGTTAAGGGTACAATTAGGGTTAGAAAAAGTATTTAGGTTTAGGAGTTAGCGCACAAACATGTAAAAAGCAATCTTGGACTTCTATCGATCTGTCCTTTCATTTCTTTTGTCTCCTTCTCTCCTTCTGTCACACACACTCAAGTTCTGCCAGTCTCTCTCACGCCCCCTCTTCATTTCTCTCTCTATCCCTTCCTTCTTTCCTCTCATCTCTCTCTCTGTCTGACTCTCACTTTTTTATCTCCTTGACTTTCATTCCATCTCCCTCTCTGTGCGTGTCTATCCCTTCCAATCTCATCAGCATTTCACTCCTGACGTCTTCTCTCACTATCAGTCAGATTCTCATTCAGCTCTCTTTCTTTTCACCATCTCTCCCTTCCTCTTGCTCTCTCAACGTCATCTGTGCATTGCCCTCCGGGCTATCACAAGTACACTGAAAAAAATTGTGCTTTGAATTTACTTAATTCAAATAGGTACATTGGTTCCACATGAATGAAACATGTTAGATAAACACAATTTTTTTTCTTCAGTTTACTTATTTTATTTTTGTCAAGCAAATATAATTTCTTCAAGTAAATGCATTGTAATGGAATTTAATCAATTTAACATGATTTGGTAAAGCTAATTTTATTTGAATTAAATTTGTAGCTTCAAATGGATTTGATCATGTTCCCTAAACCTGATCACTACTTAATGATTAACATTCTTTTATTGATGAGATTACTCATAATTATGTAGAACTTTGTCCAATTTATATTATGGACAAGGTTCTACATAATTATTAATGTAAGCACAAGATGAAATGCTGCGATGTTCTACCTTAGTGTTTGTATTTACACAAATGAATAAGGAAATAAAAAGCATATGCTAAAGATGTGTAACAACGGAGCAAGAGACCATTTGTATCAGTGACAAAGAAGGCAAAAGGCATGTGTTTAAAAAATTACTGTATTTTTTTGTAACGGTTCAGCTCTTTGGAATGACAAATGTCCATTCACTGACATTCAGCGTTCAATGAATTGCACAGGTCTAAATCACAGTAATGTAGGCTATATATCTGTATAAAAAAAGAGTTGTCCTAACAATGATTGGTCACACTCTCGAATGCATTTTGTTACAAAATGAGGCAGTTATTTTTCATAAGGAGTAACAGACAAAGAATGAGGTAGGTATGTGTACATATTGGTGCATGTTAATTCTATTGAGTAAAAGTCACTACAAAGTGAAACTGAACTTTTTCCATAAGCTGCAAAGAAAATGAAGGGCATCTACTCAAAACACCATACAAAATGTCTAACAAAATCACGATAGCTCCATCTTTGGACATGCTCATTCTGTTTAGAGTTTTTGTGAACAATCTAACAAGTTCAACATAAGTCAGGTTGTGTGAAACACAACCTACAGTCTGAAACACAACCTACAGTCTGAAACACAACAAAACAGCTCACTGAAACAGCCTGTTTTTAAATGCAACAACTTTGTTAAGTTTTCCCCATTCAGTTCCATAAAAACCTTCTGAAAGACTTGTAGCGGAGCTCAGTTTTGTAACTGAGGTTCATGGCATACATGAGGCCGAGCAGCATTGCAACAGCAAATTCTACGTTGCCCAGATTCTGCAGCACATTGACGCCTTCAAGGATAATCCCAGTGTCCTCTGGTTCCTCACTCACATGGTCTTTGATAATGTAGATCCCCACAGTAGTGTCCTCAATGGCTGCCTTGGTGGACTCTTCATCTATGCCCTGAACAAGTCACAAAGGCAAAACTGGTCAGTCATACAAAATTAATCATTCATCAATTAAGTGTTTACAGTTAGGGACTCTAGGTTGCAAAAAGTATAGCACATGAAGCACAAGAGCATGATACAGACAGAAATAAATCAAGAATGGAGTCCTTTTAAGTGTCAACTAAATCAAGAACTGCTGCTAATATTTGAACACCGCCTATTACAAGGCTAAAATTAAGTGGTTATAATCAAGATTTCCATTCTATTCAGATTACATTTGAGACAGAGAATTTTGATCACTGTATTCAGCATTCATGCAAACAAAAAATGACATTGAGTCTTTCATCTGAATGATACAATTCTGGAAGAGAAAAGATTGTGCATCTAACCACAGCTAATGAAATAAGATGGAAGACAGAGGAGATGACACAGTAATAGAATAGCTAGTGATAGAATATGATGGTGGCCCGGAAACAGGAGAGGAAGAGAAAGAAAAAGGAAGGAAGAAGGAAACACATACCACGTTCCTGAACAAGGTTTTCTGGGTCT
Source organism: Salmo salar (assembly GCF_965601325.2). NCBI lineage: Eukaryota > Metazoa > Chordata > Actinopteri > Salmoniformes > Salmonidae > Salmo > Salmo salar. Next base: position 61,214,595 of record NC_138305.1, read on the forward strand.
TCACCCATATACACACACACTCCCTTTATGATGAACTCTCGTCTGACATCTATGTTGCTATTCTAAGAAAATAGAAGGATTTTTGAATTGATGTCTTATTTTGAAGTCAACTTTTGGTGTAGAACCACATATGAATGTGTATTTTGAAGCATAAGGAATTCTTACATCAGTCATAGGTGCGATGATTGATATGAGTCTTCTTCCCAGCTGTCGTCCTCCTTTTTTGGAACAACTTCAGCAGGTTATCTGAGTGTATATCAAGTTGAGAAATACAATTGGACTGGAGTGGGGTTGTGGTGATTCTCTTAAACTCGGCATTGACCTGAAAATAGTAATTTGATTAAAAACTGCAGAAAGGAAAATAGACTGGATATGATCACACATGCAGCAAACTAGATTGTTCTCTATAGGGAGAGAAATAACTAGGCAGTCAGCACAAATGGTGATAACTCTGAATAAGGATCACTTATGTGGCAAGCTGAGGGAAAATAATATTCTACCTTCACCAACAAATCCCAGATAACATAACCAATAGATCAACAATAAGACAAGCATGGCTAATTTACATCAATGACTTCAAAAAGCACAGTCCATCTTGCCACAAAGTCCTCTACCATGGGTGCGTCACAGACAACTTCATGTCTCCTGTATGCAAATGTCTTCTTAACTTTGAACTTCACTGTGTCTCTGTTGTTTCTTTCCTTCACATCGGACAGTAGAGCTTTCCGCATGTCCTCGAGGCGCTCTTCTGTTTCTCCTGAGGGATATGTGGGGCAAAAGTTCAATTCTGCTCTCTTTGGATTTTTAACACCATAGGCTGCACTTGACTTCTCTGCAGGTTTGTGCTTCAAGGAGTTTATCGTCACCTCTGGACATCCCAGTCTTCTCAGGCGAGTGCGGTAGTTTGCCAGTTTGTATTTCAAACTGGTTCTCCATCCTCCACATACAGTGAAGGAACACTTCTCAGTCAGATTTTTTGTAACTTCTGTTGAGTGGACTTTACTTTGGTGCACAATTAAGGCATTCCAGGTCTTAAATGTGCATGGACAGTCAATGTATGTACATGGGTAACGGACAGTACGGCCATAATGTGGGTGCTTTAACTTGTAATGATGCAAAAGTTGGGACCTACTTGATACCAATTCTGAACACTCCTTACATTTCCACATTCACACAACACTGAAAAAAAGAGAACAGAAATACCATAAAACCTAAAGACTGACATTCGGAGCAAATTGTTTTGAGTATTATAACAACCTCTGATAACAGGACTCACCGACACTACATAGCCTGTGAATGGGTAGACAAAGCAGCTGAAATGTAGTAGGCAAACATCATGGACCTGTAAATACAACATTTGTTCATTATGAAATGTTTGATTCAATTATCTATTGATTTATGCATGTATCCACTCATATGCACATACGTTGAATTATTTTTTATTTTTGTCAAATAATTTGAAATGTATTGATAAATGGACACCTATAACATAAAGCAATACTGTTCAACTGCTAAAATTAACTCCACACTACATTTCAATAAGTCTATGTCCCCTTTGCACCACGTTTTACAACATGGAGGCAGCCATGGGCAAACTGTTAAACAGCATAAAAGCATGAATCTCATAGGATTAGGTGTATAATCATTAGATCTCAAATATGTAATGAAAAACAATTGTTTTTAAATGTCTGTTTTGATGCAAATACATGAGCTTTTAATTTGTTTTACTTTTACCTCACAAGAAGAAAAAAAGTTGGTGCACTAAATGTTACTGCAAAGTGATTGCAGACGATGTCGTGCACAAGCACCAAAGAATTAGTTAGCTAGCAAGTTAGCTAGCATGTTAGCCAACTAACTTTACCCCCTTGCAAAATGTTAATCTTGACCTAGTCCTGTTTTACTGTTCATAGAAGCTAGCTAGCAACAATGTCCTTTACCTTTAGCTGCCATGCCGATATGTTTCAGACTGAAGCACAAAATGAGGATATAGAGCAATCACTAATAACGTTACTGCTTACAATTCTGACTACAACCACACAGACAAACGTTAAATAAAATCAAAAACTATGCTTACCTTGACCAAGATTCTAGCTACTATCGTCTCCGCTAACGCGCCAGTGTTCTTTCTGGAAGATTCGTCTCTCGCGCGGTTTGAATTGTTACTCGTCATGAATTCACTTTATTGGTTCACACTCCCCCTACATGATTCAAACTGGTAGATCTGATTTTGCTTCGTGTTGCATTGATTGCAAGCAATGAAATCGCGTTGAGAGGAGAAACAAAACATGTTTGAGTAAATCACACAATATGCTTTCGTAAATCTGACAGCCCACCATGTCCCGTTTTCAGTGTAGGTGAGTTTCCTTCTCACGTTTATATGGCAACTATGATGAGGTGCTCTGTAGTCATGAACATGTACACACACACACACATACACACACAGACACACACACACACACACACACACACACACACACACACACACACACATACACACACACACCAATATCCAGGATAAATCCGATATCCAGGATAAATAAAACATTACACTCTTTCCGCATTTAGCAAAATCATTTTAATCAATTCTCCATTTGTCTTTCATGTTGTTTCTCTTAAGTTCACACACATAGGGAATACGGTTTCTTCTCTTGAGTGTCTGTCTGTCTGCCCTTTGTGTGTCCTTTGCTCTAGAAGCTGCCCTGCGAAATATCAGTGGGCTTAGCGCCCGGGGCTTAATTAAAAAACAATTACCTTTAGTTTCTGTGGGCGACCCACGGGGATAGGCAGAGGGCTAATCTGGTCGTAAGTGTGACGGACCTTTTTACTTACACACACACACACACCACACACACACACACACACACACACACATATACACTAGAGGGCTTCCCGAAATTAAGATCCGAGCCGAATTGAATCTGTGAAATTCACATCCGACAATGACAGAACCAGGGAATGTTTTTGAAAATCAATACCCGTTCCGATTCAGAGCCGAGGTGGACCAGATCCGACCCAAAATATGTCCGAGATGAGGGAGAATCTGATCCAAATTGGGTCCCGTCTGTATCGGACCCAAATGGATCTGAAGGATAAAAAATACAGCTTTATTGATGCACAAGCCAGTTGAATTGTTTTGACTTGTCTGGCAGGCAGGCAGTGAACGTTAACATTTCACATGCATTTTCTGTTGTGGTCCTATCTAAAATAAATGAGTTGTCTATGCTACAGCTTAGTATTTTCATAAGTGCCATCCCTAAAATGTTGACAAAAGAAGAAAGGAAGGGGTGTGTGGCAAAGATACACTGTGCTTGTCTCTCTTCAGAATTTGCTCTTTGTCTCCCGTTAATTTGTGCGCATTCATTATGTACGCAAATGTAGGCCTACAAAAGTTCCCATTAGGGGATGTCTGATAGCATATCTGATTTGTCTTAACTCACCACCACTCCTCGATGTATTTGAAAAATCTTTCCAACATTCTCCTTCCCATGCCTAAGTAACCACAGTGCCTTGGTGTAAAATAGCAACACATTGCTGATCCCATATCTCCGGTGGAAACATCATAAAATAGGCTACCCTTGTGCAAATACAGCTGTCTGTTCGGAGCTCATTGGTGCAGGAAACCGCGAGGGCCCTGTTCTAACAATGTTTCAAGTTCGCTATAATGAGAGCTCGAGCCAGATAGGCGGCGCAGAGAGATTAATACTATTGACTGAACCAACTGCCACGCATAGCAAGTGTGATTTATAGAGGATATCTATTTTCATCAGAATATTTTCTTCATCAAATATAATTTTGGATCTAGTCGGTATTTCACATATTCTCAGACAGATCCAAAGTCCTTGTCAACCGAGTGTGATCCGATCTGGGAATTTTGGTCCGACCTGTTCGGCTATAGGGTCAGCTATCGGGTAGTCGAGTGGCGCAGCGATCTAAGGCACTGCATTTCAGTGCTCGAGGTGTCAATAGAGACCCGGGTTCGATCCCGGGCTGTATCACAACAGGCCATGATCGGGAGCCCCATAGGGCGGCGCACCATTGGCCCCGCGTCGTCCGGGGGAGGTTTTGGCCGGGGTAGGCCGTCATCTCAAATAAGAATTTGTTCTTAATTTATTTGCCTAGTTAAGTAAAGGTTAAATAAATAAATAACAATTGGGTTTGGGTAAATCCGTGAAGACCTCTAATATGCACACTTTCTCACATACATGCAAATGCATGCACACATCAACACACACAGGCACATTTACACACTCACAGTGACAGTGTGACATCAACATACAGTATTTCGCACACAGTGAGCGAGCACACACACCCACACACATAAACACTAAAGGGAGATTAGAACAGCTGTTAGTTACAGAGGATGGGGAAGAATGCGGTAGAAAGGGGAGAAAGGGATGCTTGGACAGTTTTGCTTTCTTCCACTGATGACATCAAAAGTCCATAATGTCTCTTAATGACATCGAGAGAAATCAGGTAGAGACATATGTTTGTGACTGTCTGCTCTTGAAGTGTGTGAGTTATTGCCTGTGATATGAGGTTAAAGGGGGTAATGATTTCCCCATAAACACATTAACCCTGAAGAAGGTCCCAGGGTGAGTGAGCATACACACATAAATACACAGAAACACACACAAAGAAACACTGACACACACATGCACGCACACACACAAATCCCCAAACACTTTAATAGGTTATCACTTTTAATGGCTAAATTAATCTATTCATTTCAAGGCCCAATTAGATTACTTTAATGTCAGTAATGAGATAATCCCCTGGAGAATTGTTGGAAGTGCCCTTGAAAACACCCACACTGGAGAAGAATGAAAGGAGTGTGTCTGAGCATGCTTAGTGACCCCAAAAAGTGTGTGTGTGTTTGTCCCTCCGCTAGGTGACCTCATCCCAGTTTTTGAAGGGCCACCTAGCAAAGGAACACAGGGCCATAGCAATTCCCAATTCACTCACTCACTCACTCACTCACTCACTCACTCACTCACTCACTCACTCACTCACTCACTCACTCACTCACTCACTCACTCACTCACTCACTCACTCACTCACTCACTCACTCACTCACTCACTCACACACAGTCTGGGATCTAAGATGAGGAGACTGAATGTCTGAAAAGCGGAGTGCCACTGTGATGTCAGAGCGATCAGGGAAGGTCGGTGGTCGGTGGGAGGAAGTCAGATGGATCAAGCTTGCTTGTCGATTGCCCTGTCAATCACTCGGTCACCAAGGCTTGGGCCTCAGGGGGATATAAATAGAGCTGCTAGGAGCAGAGCATGATGGGTATGGGACAGAGGACAACACAGAAACATACTGTAGGGACCAGGTCACCAGAAACAACTGGGTTATGGCTTCAATAACCTTGTATCCCTGTACAACGACTCGGTACTTGTACATTGTTTATCTAGTTATCGTTACTCATTGTGTATTTATTCCTTGTGTTATTATTTTTCTATTATTTCTCTTTTTTTCCTCTGCATTGTTGGGAAGGGCCAATAAGTAAACATTTCACTGTTAGTCTACACAGGTTGTTTACAAAGCATGTGACAAATACAATTTGATTAGATTTTGATTTAATGGAGTCTGCATGTGTGTGTAGATGGATGCAAATATGTGTGTAAGGCTGTAAGTGTGTCAGATCTCTCAATCTAATGAGAGTGCATAGTTTTTTGTTCAGTATTTAGGTTTTATCCTGTTTGTGTGTGTGGGGTGTGTGTGTGTGTGCTGAACAGGACAGAGTTGTTAGTAGTAATTAATGGGTTTTTCTCCCTAGTTGAGAGTATCAATCTGAAAGGCTCACAGCCACTGTAAATCCATCTAGCTACTCCACTGCAGGCCCCGTACGCACGCATGCACACACCACACACACATTCTATTTTGTTACTCAGGAAGACACATCAGAGCCCTGGAGTGTGTAGCTGTAGAAAATAATTGCCACATTGCACTCTCTCAAACTAACAAACTTTCCGTCTTTTTCTCTCAGACTTTTCCCCTAGCTCCACTCAGACTTCTTAGACACATCCAATGGTGAAAAATGACTGTTTGCTATTTTTAGGGTGCAGGGAGTCAGCGTTCATGAAGGCACAACTCAATGAAATGTTCTCTCTCTCTTTCTCTCTCTCTCTCTCTCTAAAAGTGTCTGGGCCTCAACAGTACATTGTGTCTCGGCTGGGAGGAGAGGAAAACTAATTGTTTTCCTGTTTTAGCCTTGGCAGCAGAGTATTATAGTGCTCTATTGTGTTTCTGTATGGGCCCCTTTTCTGCTCTATTTGGAGGTCTTGTGTTGATGAAGGCTGGTGGGAGTAGTGTGTTCAATCTTCCTTCATCCTAGAAAGAAAGTGGATTAGGGCTGTATTCCATTCCGAAAAGTTGTCCCCTCCCCTTATGGCCTGGCCCTTGCTGACTTCTTAGTTCCCTCTATGCATCTGATAGGACTGCATAGGTGAAAGCAATACAGTATCAAAGTAAATATATTGTTTACACACCTTTCAGGTTGTCTCAGTGTCTGTAAAGGGGTGGTCAGAGGGAAAGGAACCACTTTCTGGAATGAAACATTACTGATAGCTGTACCCCTCACTGCCTGAATACATGTCTGTGATGCCTGACAGGCTCCCCGGGGTCTTTCAACACACCATCCTCTTTATCATATATAGTAGGATGTATAATGCATCAGAAAGGTCACATAGTAGCATTAGCACTGGGGAGAACATAACTAGATCACTGATGTGATACATGCCATAACTGAATGTTGGAATGTTCTGGGATTCCTTACCACTGGTTGCCATAAGTGTTGTTGTTGACAGGTAGTCGTAGGTGATCATCAACCCCGAGGAGGAGAGGAAAGGCAAGAAATAAACAAATGAGAAATGTCATCCCTCCATTGATGTGCTAGAAGGGCATGGAAGCACCCTGGCTCAGGCTCCAGCCAAGAAACTGTCAGGTGGGGTTTGGGTGAGGCGGTACAGTTTCAGTCACACCACCTACAGTGGCTCTTCCTTTAACAGATTGCGGGATGCTGCGGAATGGTATGGCATGTTGGAGTGCATAACGTCATAGTATTATATTGTCAGGCATTTTTGCCATTAATGCTAGTTCGACCACCAGAGGGCGTCTTTGAGAAGCTAAGTTATTGAAATGACATGGAGCTGTAGGCCTAAGAGTCCTGTTGATTGTAGCTGTTTTACGGTAACTTACCTATTGGAATAAAGGCCTACTTCAATATACTGTATATCAATCAACCATTCATTCATTTGTGCATGTCATCGCACAGCATCCAAGTCACCCATGTCTTTAAATACAGTCAAGCATTTTAGTTACAAAACTAAATTACAAAGGGAGCCTTGAATAATTAAACAATGAATAAACCGCAACATGTGATTGAATTCACAAACACATTTGACTGTTTTTAATATTGGCTGTACTCGAGAGACTTTAAAACCTTTTTTGTTAGAAAAGACTACATGGGATTGATTATAATTTGTTATTATTATTCAATTTGTTGTGCTGTTTATACTGTTAGAAATGTATTTTAATTAAATTGATTAATATTATGGTGTTTCTATTCCAAGAAAAATGTAAATGCATTTTACAGTAGTCTACACCGGTTCTTCCAGTAAAAGTTGCGTCATACTGCAGGACACCGTGCGGGCTGCCACAGAATTCTATGACATGTTATTTAAGTGTCAGCCATTGTTGCCATTAACGCTGGTTAGTGCTAGTTTGACCACCAGAGGGCATCTTTGAGAAGCATTTGACTTGTTTTAATATTGGCTGTACTAGAGAATTTAAAACCTTTTTTTGTAAAACATAGTATATGGGATTTATTTTAAGAAATGTTGCTTAATTTATTTGATTAACCTCTATGGGCTAGGTGGGACGCTTGCCAGTTGAATCCTGTGGCGCGTTATTCAAATCCTTAGATATGCTAATACTTCAATTTTACAAAAATATGACTATTTTACACCATTTTAAAGATAAGACTCTCGTTAATCTAACCACACTGTCCGATTTCAAAAAGGCTTTACAACGAAAGCAAAACATTAGATTATGTCAGCAGACTACCCAGCCAGAAATAATCAGACACCCATTTTTCAAGCGAGCATATAATGTCACATAAACCCAAACCACAGCTAAATGTAGCACTAACCTTTGATGATCTTCATCAGATGACAACCCTAGGACATTATGTTATACAATACATGCATGTTTTGTTCAATCAAGTTCATATTTAGATCAAAAACCAGCTTTTTACATTAGCATGTGACGTTCAGAACTAGCATACCCCCCGCAAACTTCCGGCGAATTCACTAACAATTTACTAAATTATTCACGATAAACGTTCACAAAAAGCATAACAATTATTTAAAGAATTATAGATAGAGAACTCCTCTATGCACTCGATATGTCTGATTTTAAAATAGCTTTTTGGTGAAAGCACATTTTGCAATATTCTAAGTACATAGCCCAGCCATCACGGGCTAGCTATTTAGACACCCGGCAAGTTTAGCACTCACCAAAGTAAGATTTACTATTACAAAAGTTTGATTACCTTTTGTTGTCTTCGTCAGAATGCACTCCCAGGACTGCTACTTCAATAACAAATGTTGGTTTGGTCCAAAATAATCCATCGTTATATCCGAATAGCGGCGTTTTGTTCGTGCGTTCCAGAAACTATCCGAAATGATAAATCAGGGTCGCGCGCATGGCGCATTTCGTGACAAAAAAAATCGAAATATTCCATTACCGTACTTCGAAGCATGTCAACCGCTGTTTAAAATCCATTTTTATGCCATTTGTCTCGTAAAAAAGCGATAATATTCCGACCGGGAATGTCCATTTAGCTAAGCTTTCGGTCGACGCGGGCCTGAGTCTCACAGTACTGTAACCAGCCACTACCCAAACGCGCTACTTTGTTTCAGCCAGAGCCTGCAAAGCCACGATTCAGCATTTTGCCGCCTTCTGAGAGCCTATGGCAGCCGTAGGAAGTGTCACGGGACAGCTAAGATCCTCACTCTTCAATAAACAGAGACAAGAAGAACGACACCTTGTCAGACAGGCCACTTCCTGCATGAAATCTTCTCAGGTTTTTGCCTGCCATATGAGTTCTGTTATACTCACAGACACCATTCAAACAGTTTTAGAAACTTTAGGGTGTTTTCTATCCAAAGCCAATAATTATATGCATATTCTAGTTACTGGGCAGGAGTAGTAACCAGATTAAATCGGGTACGTTTTTTATCCAGCTGCCCCCTAGCCCTAACAGGTTAACTCTAATGAACTTATCCTCTGCAGCAGAGGTAGGTAACTCTGGGGCAGCAGGTAACCTAGTGGTTAGAGGGTTGGGCCAGTAACCGAAAGGTTGCTTGATTGAAACCCCGAGCTGACTAACCAATAGTGCAAAAAAGGTGTTAGGTGAACAATAGGTAGGTAAAGAAATAAAACAACAGTAAAAAGACAGGCTATATACAGTAGCGAGGCTATAAAAGTAGCGAGGCTACATACAGACACCGGTTAGTCAGGCTGATTGAGGTAGTATGTACATGTAGATATGATTAAAGTGACTATGCATATATGATGAACAGTGAGTAGCAGTAGCGTAAAAGAGGGGTTGGTGGGGGGTGGGTGGGACACAATGCAGATAGCACTGGTTGGTCGGCCCCATTGAGGTAGTATGTACATGAATGTATAGTTAAAGTACTATGCATATATGATAAACAGAGAGTAGCAGCAGTGTAAAAAGAGGGGCTGGGGGGGCACACAATGCAAATAGTCTACTCTGTAGTGCCTTGCGGTCAGACCCTGAGCAATTGCCGTACCAGGCAGTGATGCAACCAGTCAGGATGCTCTTGATGTTGCAGCTGTAGAACCCTTTGAGGATCTCAGGACCCATGCCAAATCTTTTTAGTTTCCTGAAGGAGAATAGGCTTTGTCGGGCCCTCTTCACAACTGTCTTGGTGTGTTTGGACCATTCTAGTTTGTTGTTGATGTGGACACCAAGTAACTTGAAGCTCTCAACCTGCTCCACTACAGACCCGTCGATGAGAATGGGGGCATGCTCGGTCCTCCTTTTCCTGCAGTCCACAATACTCTCCTTCGTCTTGGTTATGTTGAGGTATAGGTTGTTATTCTGGCACCATCCAGCCAGGTCTCTGACTTCCTCCCTATAGGCTGTCTCGTCGTTGTCGGTGATTAGGCCTACCACTGTTGTGCCGTCTGCAAACTTAATCATGGTGTTGGAGTCATGCCTGGCCATGCAGTCGTGGGTGAACAGGGAGAACAGGAGGGGACTGAGCACGCACCCCTGTGGAGCTCCAGTGTTGAGGATCAGCGTGGCAGACGTTTTGCTACCCTCTCTCACCACCTGGGGGCGGCCCGTCAGGAAGTCCAGGATCCAGTTGCA